>NC_068399.1:2453630-2796700 GCF_023724105.1 Carassius gibelio | reverse complement strand
TAATTAGAAATTAAAACTTTGACATGAACCGAGAGAAATGAACCAAGAGAAATGAACCAAGAGAAAACATTACCGTCTACAGCCATGAGAGGGGGCTCTATGCTGCCAAAGATGCTGCTCAGTGCTCCTGTAGTCTACACTGAAAACATAGAGCGTCCTCTCGTGGCTGTAGACGGTAATGTTTTCTCTTGGTTCTGGTTCTAAATGAATGCTACTTATAGTCCAGTGCGACTTATATATGTTTTTTTCCTCATGACATATTTTTGGACTGATGCGACTTATAATACGGTGCGACTTATAGTCCGAAAAATACGGTAAATGTAATGCACGTAATAGTTACAAAGATCAAATATCACACACTTCATTGACGCCCAACACCTGTGAAAGTCCACGCAACTGCAGAAGTTTGGTGACCGCATCGGTGCTCTGACGAACTCTCAGCACAGTGGATGGGAGGAATTGGACAAATTCTGATTGGCTGCGGTGCAGGATACTGCACATCTGTCAATCTCAGCAGAAGAAAAATCAGCACTCATATTATTCTAACAAATGAATGGCATTTTTAACAAATAATCTACAGGTAACGTTAATACAAACTAAATACAAGTAGTCATGCAAAGCTAATGTTGTTAACATTAACATTTTGAGAACAAGATATAACTATGATAATTTGCATGATTTTATGTAATATGAGCTGAGCGATTTATGCCATTGTCATAAATGAGTCTGATTGGCTGGCAGGTGATGATTAATTTGTTTTATCTGCACAGGTAGTTCCAGATCAGTTTAATCACGTTCTATATTAATGCGTTTCCTATAAACATTTATAACCATAGTAACATACAGTTAAAAGAGGATCCACTGGCGTTTTTCCCACAAAGGAAGCCACTGACTTAAAAATGCATCAAGCTCATCCTCCTGATGGTGTTTCCTGCTACTCAAATACTCCATTATTGCAGCATCAACTGCAGATGGAGCACTAACAGCACTCATTTTGGATGCAGAGGTGAATTTATTCCCTGGTTCTGCTCTCTTCTGCCCTTTTGGTTCTAGCTGTCTCTCATCTGCATCCTTTGCCTCCTCTGAATCATCTGGTAGGTTACTGGATGTTCTATAAAAACTATATTTAGATGTGGTCTGCACTACAATTCACATGAGATTTTGAAATAGATGATAAAATAATAAATTAATGCAAAAGTAAAGTAATGATTATTAAGAATTAACTCACTGTACTGAAGCTGTTGGATCATAAATTCTAGGATAAGTGCATATTTGTATGGCTTCAGAAACTTAGTTGGGTCTCCACTTTTAGTTGCTGCATTTTTCTGTTTAGGTGATTTATAATCTTTGAAACAAAGGGAAAATGTAGACCTACAGACGAGACAGAAGCCCACCAGGGTGGAGCATAGGACCACCACAGTGGTCAGGTGGGATTGAAACAGAGAACATAAACAGGTTAATAGCAGCCTCCGTGGCCGTGATGAGATGGTAGCTGGCCTCCGTGGCCGTGACAGGAATGAATGAAAGCTCATAGACAGCCTCCATGGCCGTGAAAGGATAGGACGAGAGCTCTGGAAGTTCGGCTGAGATGTGACAGGGCACTGGAAGTTCGGCTGAGCTGTGACGAGTCTCTAAGAGTTCGGCTGAGATGTGATAAGGCTCTGGTAGATCCGTGGTGATTTGACTGGGATCATGAAGATCGTTGGTGACTTGACTCAAGAAGTTTAACTGTGGTTTTACTTGACTCATGGGTGTTAATGGTGACTTGACCTGATTCTGGACAGTCCGCGAGGACCTGACTTGACTCTGGACGGTTTGCGGGGACCTGACTTGACTCTGGACGGTTTGCGGGGACCTGACTTGACTCTGGACGGTTTGCGGGGACCTGACTTGACTCTGGACGGTTAGCGGGGACCTGACTTGACTCTGGACGGTTTGCGGGGACCTGACTTGACTCTGGACGGTTTGCGGGGACCTGACTTGACTCTGGACGGTTTGCGGGGACCTGACTTGACTCTGGACGGTTTGCGGGGACCTGACTTGACTCTGGACGGTTTGCGGGGACCTGACTTGACTCTGGACGGTTTGCGGGGACCTGACTTGACTCTGGACGGTTTGCGGGGACCTGACTTGACTCTGGACGGTTTGCGGCGACCTGACTTGACTCTGGACGGTTTGCGGGGACCTGACTTGACTCTGGACGGTTTGCGGGGACCTGACTTGACTCTGGACGGTTTGCGGGGACCTGACTTGACTCTGGACGGTTTGCGGGGACCTGACTTGACTCTGGACGGTTAGCGGGGACCTGACTTGACTCTGGACGGTTTGCGGGGACCTGACTTGACTCTGGACGGTTTGCGGCGACCTGACTTGACTCTGGACGGTTTGCGGGGACCTGACTTGACTCTGGACGGTTTGCGGGGACCTGACTTGACTCTGGACGGTTTGCGGGGACCTGACTTGACTCTGGGCGGTTTGTGGGGACCTGACTTGACTCTGGACGGTTTGCGGGGACCTGACTTGACTCTGGACGGTTAGCGGGGACCTGACTTGACTCTGGATGGTTTGCAGGGACCTGACTTGACTCTGGACGGTCCGCGGGGACCTGACTTGACTCTGGACGGTTTGCAGGGACCTGACTTGACTCTGGACGGTTAGCGGGGACCTGACTTGACTCTGGAAGATCAACTGTGGCCACCCTATTGTGCAGTGGTGCTGGGCTGGCGGCCATCAACACGTTAAAAAAGTTAACAACTTAAGTAATTTGTGGATTAATGCTTATTGGAGACGCAAACCTTTTCAAACAATTCAGTTTGATTTGGTGAACTGGTTCAACCGGTTCACTAAGATGAACCGGTTAAATTGAACGAAAAGTTTGCATATCGGACATCACTACAAACACAGCTTATCCACCAAAAAGCAACCTGCAGTAATGTAGGTCGCATGACAGTAAATAATACGATGATATGACCATGCAGTCAATAAAGATATTTTATAAAAACATTAAAAACATTAAAAACAAACAGGGCTGTAACATAAACCATTAAAAAAACGCACTCCAGGTCTACACCGGACACAAGTGGCGTGATCCGACAAACAGAACACAGTGATGGATACACTGGACACGATCCACATCAGTGACCAGTTTGAATCTGAACAGCTCTTAACGCTGAGTGGATGGTTAGATGCATGATGGGCTATTAAAAATAAAATAAAGGTAATAATGTGACTGCTTTTTTAAATCATCTTGTCTTAGTTATAAATTTGACTGGTAAATGAATGATAAAGAATTATATTAAAACTCGTCTTGAAAAATTTCTTTGTCATTACTTTTATATTGAAAATAAGTCATTTTGTGTGTTTTTTCCCCCAAATCAGTGACATCATTTATGAACTTGGCAATTAAAGAGGTAAAATCTTGGATTTTTTTAAAACTTTTGGTAGTTTTGATCAGGACTGAGGTTGATTAACAGATTTAAGCAAAAAAAAAATTGGAAAAAAATATGATCTGATACATTTTTACAGCAGTTTAATTGAGTGGATGTTTTCATCCCGAACAACTCGAAAGGGTAGTGAATTTGAACAATCCACAAGGGTTAAATACTGGTGTTTATGCACTTAAAGAATGCAGAATCAAATTGTAATAATCTAATCAAATTTAATCATGAATAAAATTCTTTGTAAATTTAATCGAATCGCTGTCTACCCAAAGATTCACCGCATGTCCCTCTTATTGCCGAGTCTGACCTCGAGAAAATTAAAATTTTACCTGCACTCTCCCCATTCAGACCCTATTACCCAAGTAATAGTCCTAACTCTACTGGACATAACCCTTAAAACATTTGATTTATCCGCGCTGAGAAGCCGTGTCAATGCGCAACTCACGTAAAGATAATACATCTGCAAATGTAAAAATAATACATCTGCAAAAGAGACATAATTGAACATAACTTTAAATACACATTTAAATGTAACTTTTTTCTGATTACAGTTACATTTATTTTGCAAGTAAATTACATGCGTCACATGTAATTACCTGGAAAAGTAGAAAGTTTTGGTATTTTAACAGCTCCATAAACATTCACATAGACATATGAATTGATAACAACAGCAGGGAATGTTATCAATGGTGTGTTTTACGAGGATGAGTTACATAGAACAAGGTTGCAAAACATCACTGCTTTTACAGTTGCTCGAATAGCCTGCAGAATTCTTGTTAAGGGTCAATCAGAAAGATCTAGTTGATGTACAGATAGCACAAAAACAAAGGGTGTGGATAGGATGAACATATTCATGTTAAAACCAGCCATGATATCCTGAGGGCATTATTGTGCACGGAGCTTTTGGGAGGTGTAACAAGGATTTAAAATAGCCAAACCACACACACACACCACATTCAACATTACAGATAATAAGATCAAAAACATCAGAACACAAATCATACAAGACTCTGAGATTAAAAACTTTACCACTGACTCGTGTCAAGTCTGGGTGATGTGAACAGTGTATCCTCTGGTTAATTAGAATGTGTTCTTGGTGCACTCTCTGTTGTTGTTTTTTTAAACCTTTTTTATTACTTTTTTTAATACATGAATTGGGTGTGGTTTTGTTTTGAAAGAGTCAACATTATGACTAATATAGTGATTTGGCAACAAGTCTCCAGTCTTGTGCTGTTGAGACGCACATAACCAGTTTACACGCTCACACACCACACCTTGTGTTTCTCACCATGAGAAATAACGGCTAATTCGTCCCACTATATACAACTAATGGACAAGACACAGGCACACGTTTCATTGCTGTCTTGAGTTATGCAAAGTTAAATGTCACCTTCCCAATTAGAAATTAGAATCCATTGTTTCCGGTTAAATTACGTGATCCAGCGGCAAGCACATTTGTTAGTAGATAACATGGATGAGCGCACATACATGGGTTGAGGCCAGAAGAGATACAGTTACAGCTGGAAGTGACAAAAAACCTTGCCATAAAATAACTAAAACTTTAATTTGTTTACAATCACATTCTGTTTTTTAACTTCTAAACCTACCCCAACCCTAAATCTACCCCTTAAAATTATTCAAATACAGTAATTGTTGTTTAGCATTACAGAATTGAATATTGTTGTGAGCATGCTCAGTTAACTCTATATCTCAGTTTTAGGTAACCCCTTCATTTTTTTTTTTTAGCATTTTGATTTGACAGTTTTACAGAAATCACTTGCCTGTGATCAAAGGGATGTTGGGGAATACAGCCAAATTTGTGATAAATTATTTTTGATACAGTAAAAAACTCCACATATTCACAAAATATTTGATCTTTCCACTAAGAGTTCTCTTAAATAGCAGTAAAAGTTCTTAGCTAAGAGTCTTCTCTTAACCCTTTCGCACGTGAGTTTAAAATATTCCAGCTGAGCCCCCATCGCGAGACTGTTATTATTCCTGAATCACGTTCTGATTTCCATAGCAGCACATCAGCCTCGCCATGTGATACGACGCAGTTATAATGGCGACCCATGTGTTTTAGGTTTTTTTTTCCCAATGCTTTGCATTTTCTCTCACGTGCCACTTTGCTGACCCTACACACCAGGCGTTTTACAATTTGTGAGTGACTTAGGTTTTAAAAAAAAAAAAACTTGATTTTTGAAGCACTTAACTATTTTCAAGCATTTAATGAATATGTGCAATAATGTGGATGTTCACTATTCTGCTATTCTGTTGTCAACACTGTTTAGCACAATGTGAATTATATTGCTCCCGTCATTCTGCATTTAAAGTCATATACCTCACCATTAGCTTGCTCAAATGTTGTTGTTTAGGGAAATGTAAATATAGCTGTTATCTGCTTTGCTACTAAGGAATCTGTAATTTAAGTTTAGCATTATTTATACCATTTAAACATATTAAATTTGTCAAAAGTTGATCCAAGGTTTTATTACATTTCTTTCGATCTATAGTTCCTGTAGTTTAGAAATCAAAATTTTGTTTTATTCGCGTACAAAAAGTATTCTTGTCCATTCATAATGTTACAGTTGAACCCCTGATGGCAGATGGACTATTCTGACGATCCTTTTCATACTTTTCTGGATCTTGACAGTGTATTTTACTTGGCAGTCTATCCCTTTAAGCTAAGAGTAAGAGCAGGGTTGACCTCATTGCGATGGATGATGTCAGCACGCTTACTGACTATGCACACAGTGATTGGCTAATAGTATCTGTCAGAGATTTATTCATAGAAATATTGCAGAGCGCAATATTATTTTACCGTATTAAAAGGTTTAAAAATCTTTTTTTTTTATGTGTGTGAGAGAGAAAGAGAAAGTGTATACATTTCAGCTTATGAATTTCTGACCTTGAGCCACAGTGCTTTAAGTGATAGCCACTTACCCCCATCATCAAGGCATCAAAATGTGCATCAAACACAACACAAAAAATTAAATTCATGAGCTCAGAACTTTCTATTTGTGCTGATCCATTATGAACAATAGGTGAACTTGGGGAAACTACTCTAAAACTGTAGCTTAACAACTTACTAGCTTGTAACTTATCAAGCTGCAGTCAAGCTACACTTCTGAATAAGTAGCAAACTACATTACAAGATACTACCAAGAATTAGCTAGCTACATTCAAACTACTTTTAGTAAGTAAGTGTATAAGCATTCATAAGGAATGCTAAATGTTACAATGCTAAACAAAATGGCAACAAAATTAGCACTGCAATAACATGATGGTTGCATTATGGCAAGAAATTATATTGAATTCTGAACAACCGTGCACATGTGGCTCTGACAGGGAAAATAGTAAAGTAAATGAGATATAATGAGACATGAATAAATGCAGCTCACTACCATCAGTTAATTCATTCTGGAATAAATACATGTTCACCAGCCCTTTGAGTCTTTCTGGTAGAATTAACATGATGCAGCGTTGCAGCGCCACTCCGAAAGGGAACATCTCTGGTTACATATCTAACCCAGATCCCTGAGAAGGGAAACAAAATGCTGTGTCTTTTCAAGATGTGAAGACATGTGCTTGCCGTGCACATTATCCCCATATTCACTGTGAATATAAGCCACTGTGTTTCAGTCGTGTTTTGTGATGTTGTATGTTGCTTATGTGAATAATAATACATTAAATCACTGAAACCTTGAAAATGTTTTCAGCAATTGGAAAAAAATATACCATCAGTTTTTTTTTTTTTTTTTTTTTTTTTTTAAGTATTACACTGAAAGGTTTTTTCCTGCTTCAATAAGATAATCAACACTTTACAGTTTATATGTTTTACATGGAAAATGATATGATGCAAAAGTACTCATTTAAATAGAAGAAATTATTTTATTTTTGTATTTGATTATACAAATTAGTCATAATTATATACATAATCTCTATTTTAGTAGTCTATGATTTAGTTTCTGGCACCTCTGCTACTAGGAAAATTACTGTTTATTAATAAATGTAATTTAATTTTTTTAATCAGTTTATTAAGAGTAAATAAATTTACTGACATTTCAGACAGAGAAAGGTTGGTTTCTTTGGAGGTGTTGACCTGGTTATTATGTTTAGAAAAAAAGATATCTGACAGGATGGGACATCTTGCATCATTACACAACACCAGCAGCCAAGAATGCATTTTCCTTTAACATGCTAAGACACATCTCCTTGGTGGGGTGAGTTTACTTAGCAATTCCATTCAAGTAATTAGATATCCCTGTCTATGTGCAGGAGAGATTGCAGGTTATTTAACTTGTCAACCGTTAGAAAGATCAAAACTTTACATAACTTGTTGATAACTTCCTTTTCATGAGGAAAAGGGGCCGGGACATGTTCTGTAATTTTAATGGCATACACTTTTCAATGGGCAAGTGAGTTCATGTGACAAATGTATATATAAATCCAGATTTGCAGTTTTTCTCAATTTGCTCAAGAGACATAAATCCATACCCTTAGCCAAATATCTTAAACTATATGAAAAATTATTTCTCTATAAACACTATTCCGGTGTTTCTCACAATTTGCAAAAAAAAAAAAAAATATATATATATATAATTATCCAAAACTCTATTCACAAAGTCGGCAGTTCACACTTTGTGATCAGCTGTTCAAAAACTTGCAATGCATTACACGGTTCACACCATTTGAACAATACAGCAAATTTTTCCCAAAATCAGTCATAAAATAGAATGAAACGAAATAGGCAGTGTTTTCTGCCAACTGGCAACCCGGGGTGTCGAAATAGAGTTGGGTAAACGGGCAGTGGGTGGGTTTCACAACCCAAAACCCACAGACATTCTGGCCCAGAACACACATTTTCAAAGGAGAATAACTGACTGTAGCATTGTTTTACAGATAAACAAGTATGTTAACTCCGGCTTTTAGGGCACACTCAAAGAGCGAAACACTGTGGCAGGTGTCAATTTAAAAGTATGCACATTTCCTTCTTGTAAATGAAATTCATCTCTAAATGTTTCAGGTTTATCCATATTTATTGGAATGCTAGAAAAACATACAGTTCCCTTCCCGAGTAAAAACTACAAAACATTTTTTACACGTAGTTAAATCATGAGACAAAATATTCAGAGAGTGGGAGATGGTGGGATTCCCCCGGTATGTCTCTGCATCCATTGAATGATTTATTTTTTAAATTCCTGGTGAACAGGACTTAAATCTCCCAACCGGTTGACAATATTCCAACCATGCAAAACACCAAATAAAAATTATATCTTTAAAATATTGCCAAGTGATGTTTCAAACAACAAATTCAAAAGAAGGACTTCAACTGTAAGTGTCACAAGCATACTCTACGAAAAAAAAGGTATTGTTTCCTCTTTTACCCGGTTTTTATTATTAATTTTTATTGTTTTTTTACATTTTTATAAACTTATAAACTTTTACCACTGTTAAGAGTTTGATAATAGAACTCTAAGCTAAGATGAATTTTTGTTTTATTTTTGCATTAACTGGTTTGTAGGATATTATAAGATATTTCATTGTTTTGTACTCTAAATAAGATATATATATTTTTGTATTATTATTATTGAACTTTATGACTATATGACTATAATCTGAGCCTCAAACAAGAACAACCACAAGGGAGTCTTCTACATCCTTCCAACTTCAACCTGCGTGCGGGTGAGTATTTCACCGTTTTGGCTAGATTCGACTATCCTAATCTATCCTGAATAATCTATCCTACCTTTTAAATTTCTGTAAAATTTGACTAACATGCCTAAAAAAAGACATACCCAAAGTAAATTGCACACTGTTCTTGAACCATTTGGAGTATATTGTGGAAGATGACACTCTAAGGTAGTAATATAGTCAGAATCACTCTAAGTCTTACTGATATTGAGTAATATAATTTGGAAAACACTAAAAAAGGGGAAACATTAAAAACATTCCGCCTACCTTTTATTTGTAAACAGATGCCTGCAGATGACTGTAGTTGGGAGCTATTAGCTGGAAAACACAATGGGATCAAAGCATGAAGCCTTACTGAGCAATATTTACCAATTTTATAACAGTACCTTAGAAAATTAGTGTTTTACTCATGTTTATATAAGTTTATGTCTGGGCGCTTCCCCAAAAAAGGCCAATTGGAGACTCCATCGACCATAAAATGTTGTTATTCTTGAATGGTTTAACGTGCAGTCATAATTTTGGTCTCTAATGAAAGGTTACACTCAGAGCTATTCTATTCCTTTCAATACAGTTTCACTGTCAATCATTACTGAGGATGGAGGATGCGGGCGATGGATCAGGTCTGTCAACCGAATGCCTTCTGGTGCACTGGTACCTGTCCTTTGCCTTCCTTCTTTACAAGGATATCACAAAAGGTATTCACAATGTCCATGAAGTGATAAAAAAATTGTCTTGTACCACTCCTGGGTCTTGTGGATGACTTTATAATAGCTGATCAGCGCATCAGAGAGGTCCACTCCACCCATGCACCTGTATGGACAGAACAAAACAACATTGAGCCACATATTTTATTTCATTGATTATAAAGTTCAAATTCTTTATTCCTTTATTTGTCCCCAATGGGGCAATTCATTTTGCAACAGATAGTATAACAGATCACACATAATCACACACACAGTACCAATACAAAAATTGCCTACCACGCAGGCATGGTTAAAATAATAAAAACAATAAACAATCAATAAATAAAAAATCACTGAGTTATCTGTGATTCTTTATAGAATTAAGAAGCAGAATGGATGCAGGCACAAAAGAGTGTTTATATCTGTTGGTTCTGAATTTTGGGAGTTTAAAGCGTAATCCCGATGGCAGCATCTGAAATTCAGCCTGTAAGGGATGGGAATTATCTAGCAGGATAGATTCAACCCTTCTTTACATCTGCTTCTGATAAAGATCCTCCAGACCTTTCTGCATAGAACCTGTGATGCTGCTGCTCACCTTAATTAACCTCGAAAGGGAGTTTTTCGGTTTTACAGTCATGGACCCATACCAACAGATTAAGGAGAAAGTAACAACTGACTCAACAAAAGACCTATAAAAAAGGGTCAGCAGGGTCTTATCCACATTAAACTTTGCCAGCTTCCTCAGGCAATACAGGCGCTGCTGGCCTTTCTTGCAAAGCAAACTGGTATTTGAGTCAAAGCACAACTTATCAATAATGCATCCTATGTACTTATACTCTGTAACAACCTCTATTTCCTGACCATTTATACAAGTTTTTCCAGTGTTAGTGACATTGCGTCTAAAATCAATACACATGTCCTTGGTCTTAGAGACATTCAGTTCAAGAAAAGCACCCTGACACCATGTAACAAAGTGATCAATGACCAAACCGTGTGAAGTTTCCTTATTGTTCAATAAGCTGACAATAACCGTATCATCAGCAAACTTCACAAAGTATCGGTCCTTAATCACAGAGCGACAGTCATTAGTGTACAGAATATATAAAAAGGGGGAAAGAACACACCCCTGTGGTGAGCCAGCTGATGTAAGGGCCCAGTCAGAGAGATGGCCATTTACTCTCACTCGCTGGGATCTATTTGTGAGGAAATCTTATATCCAGCCCACAAGGCTGGCCTCCAGTTTAACTGATCTAAGAGCTTCTCAACCAGCAGGTGAGGCTGAATGGTGTTAAAGGCTGACGAGAAGTCCACAAACAGTAGTCTGGCATGATTTCTAAACATACCAGTTCATACTCCTTCACTGCTTGGGGGAACAAAGATGCTCTCCTCTGAACGGTATCCCCCGCATGAGCTGTGTGGATAGTTGAACACATGAACACATCTCTTGTGTCTCTCCACTGGACAAAGATGAGGGAGTCCTTTCTAATCCAGCCAATGCTGCCACAGGGCGAGTTTGAGTCCAGGCTATTTTTGTTTTTGGAAAACCAATTCTGTTTGTGCGTATGGTTCCACATGCCCAGATCCCCTTATGAACGAGGTCGCAGAAAAGTGAGGACTTGTGTAGAAATTGTCTACAAACAGCTTGTACCCTGTGCCAAGCAATTGAGTGTCACTAAGTTCCCATGTGTAGCCATTGCTCGAGCCTGCAAGTACAAAAGGTTTATACCCCCAGCGAACAGGCTTATTTTTCATGTACTGATTTAGCCCGATACGTGCTTTTGAGACAACCATCTGCTCATCTAGTGAAATCTCCTGCCCAGGGGGATAGTTTGCATTGCAGGCATCCCTTATCTCATTGTACAGTGGCTTTATTTTGCAGAGATGATCAAATTCTGGGGTACGCCCTTTTGTGTTCATTAGCAGCATCGTTCTCCAAGCTACTGAGATGAAGGGACTGGCAGTTTTTATTCGGTGAATAACTTTTTAGGGAACGGCAAATTGTACAGATTACTTCCTCGCCAGTAATCTGTGTTTGAAGGGAGTTTTACTAGACCCATATAGATTACCATAGCCATGAATGCTAACGTTTCGGGTAATGTCACGTCAATCCACTGGTTGGAGGGTCTTGAGTGGTGAGTTAAGTTGTAGTCATTGGTGTTATGAATTATTGTCTGTAACAAGAGTTATAAAAAAATAAAGTTGGTAAAGTTGGTAAAGCTGTGTAGCTGGCTGTTTGTATGAGCTTCGGTCCTGGTGAATTATGGGTCTGAAGGTGGGCTGTGGTGGTGTCTCGTCTGAAATGTGAACATCATCCAATCTTTCTTCAGATGCGCTGGTTGAGATCCCAGCTTGTCAATTCTCCCTCTCCCTCTAGATAAAAGAACACCGCAAGGAACAATGACTTTAGATAAACATAACATTTGATTCTTTTAGTTCTGTCAGTCAATACTAATGTTAAATAATTCATCACAATTATTCTGAAATTGACCACGATTAATTGTGATGAATCCAACCTAACATTAAAGGTTTTTTTTTATATACATTTATATTGCAATAATTTAGCATTTATTTTGCAATACATTCAATCTTCAAATTAATGTACATGCAACAAACACAGTATATTTATTATATTTAGTTTATGACTGAAACCAGTATCAATAATACTCATACAAGTTTTTCCCCTTGGTATTATGCCACTGACTACAGCCATTCAACAATACAGTATGAATGAGAGCTATCAATGTGAACATTTGTAAGACTTTAAATAACAACTTTTAAGTAAACTTAAAACAGACTTCACATAAAATATCAAACACTAAATTCTGAATTAAATTTGAATCGATACTTAAAGCAATAAAAATTATTTTTTTGTCACTGATTTTTATTTGACTTTAACCTGGTGCTGAGATGAAGTGGAGCACATATCTGAATCATCTCCCATTACGTTCTGCAAATAAATAAATGCACTTCTTGACAAGAAAAATAAGAAACAGAGGCAGCAGTTGTGAGTGGGGTGGCTAACCCTAGTTCCACTCCTGTGTTAATTGTGTTAAATCTTTTGGATGCATTAAATTGCCTGCTGGGATCCTTCAGATACGATCTTTCACTGACGACAGACGCGAGCGTGTGGACTGTCAGAAAGTGAATACGCATCTGTGTACTCACAAGAGAGTGGGATTGATCGTAATCTCTACTGCTTTTGATGCAACACTCATATTCAGCGTGATCAAGTGTCAGTCATTAATCAACTAAACACCAGTGGGCGGGGCCTATGTTGAAAAGAAGACTATTCATCAATGTCTTGCTCTGAGTTTATACAAATGTCTGTTCCGGTTATGTGACCTCGGATCCGAACAAGACACTTTTGGAACTTGATTAAATAGATTATGTTTATGAGGAGGGTGTTTTAAGTTATGAAATTTGCAGGATGTTTTAATTGTACAAAAGACATCTTATATGCCAAAAGATCAAGGCTAATTTGATTTCTCCTGCCATGGCCACTTTAAGTCTTTTATTTTCAAAGATAATGTGTTATCAGAGCCCTTCAAATTAAAGAGAGTGAATTTTAAATTGTCTGAATTGGCCGTTTAGAATGCAACATTTATTAATTGATTTAAACATGGTGTTATCACCTCTACTCAAAGAACACACAGATATCATCACAAGGTAGACTGATAGGCCACACCCCCAAAGCAGCAGTGAAAAGGGAGAGTCTGTTACACTGGTCCTCTCATATGAGCAGGATGTTCACGTACACGGTCTCTGTCACCACTGGCAAACAGGAGTTTGCTGAGACGGTTAATGAAATATACTTGACTCTGGTGGGCACGGAGAGAAGCAGTGACCGGACTCTACTGGACAAATCTGTTGTTGACCATTTTACAAGAGGATCGGTAAGAATTGAGCTTTCCCTTACAATTTCTATTCAAACTCAGTGGAAACTGTGGTGTCATGTATTAAATGAATCAAATATAGCACATTTAAATTGTACAGGTTGAACTGATTTAACTTCTTTACTGATGTCAGAGGTGGATAGTACTTTGGTTACAGCACTTGTGCATTTTTTAATTTTTCTACTTTCTTGAGTATAATTAAAATGTTTTCCTTGAGTGGAATAAAAATAAATAATTGAACTTTACTGAAATTAAAAAAGTACAAAAAGGTGCTAATGGAGAAACAGGGCAAGCTTGGCGTTTGACGGGCACATTTTACTCTTTGACACAGGGTCAAAACCAATCAAAACCTTGAACTGATCTGTGGGGCGGGGCATTCAAACCATGCTTTCCTTTGACTGTCAATCACTGGCGTTGCTGTTTTTAAACCGTAATGTTCATGCTTCAGTATTAAGTTGAATGTAAGAAATCAAAGCTCCGATTTGAAACCTTTAGGCACCAGGGTTTTTTTTTGTTTTGTTTTTTTTTTTTGGAAAAAATGCTGTATTTTGACAATAAGTTCTTTCAAGCCATAAGCTTTTGAAATCTTGAAGATAGAGATCTACTGTTAATTAGAATAATGTTGGGCATGACCTAAAGTTTATTTGGGTTGTAAATATACTCATCTAATTTGCATATGACGTCACCGGGTGTGGCCATCTTGAATTTCATAATATTCAGGAAATATTAGATATTGAATTGATGTTTGAAATTATTTGCGTGTGTGTGTGTGTGTTTATCCTCATTCCAAGTGATCAGAAAAGAGGAAGCCAACAATAAAACAGGAGAAAGTACTAAATTATTACTACACTATATAGCAGTTAAACAGTAGCTACTTTTTGGTCAGTTCATCAGTAATTTTCAGGAAATAATAGATATTGCATGGATGTCTGAACTTATTAGCAAGATTTTTTTTTTTTTTTTTTTTTTTGTGTGTGTGTGTTTTTATTCTCATTTCAAAGGATCAGGAAAACATTTAGAAAAAGAACCGGGAAAGAGTAGTAAATTACTCTTTTACTGTGCTATAGTAAAATGCATGCTATTCTCTGATCAGTTGACCAGCTATCTGCCCAATCAGATATTTAGGTGACACAGTTTATAGTTCTTGAGAGAGTATGGGACCAATCTCATTTTCTCACAAATCTCACAACTTACACACACTCTATGAACTGAACTACTTCCACATCAATGACACCAGTGCTAACTTGCTCTGCTATTTCCTTGAACTCTTTGAATGGCAACATGATGTAATGTTGGTCTAGAATCAAAGTACTACATGTCTGCCATCTAGTGGTAGGGAATACAAATGAGATTACACCATATTAGGAACTACAGTCTGTTT
This sequence comes from Carassius gibelio, assembly GCF_023724105.1. Classification (NCBI taxonomy): domain Eukaryota; kingdom Metazoa; phylum Chordata; class Actinopteri; order Cypriniformes; family Cyprinidae; genus Carassius; species Carassius gibelio. Next base: position 2,781,609 of record NC_068399.1, on the reverse strand, counting down.
TATTAAGTATGACAGTGTGTGTGTGTGTGCACTTCGGATGGGTTAAATGCAGAGCACGAATTCTGAGTATGGGTCACCATACTTGGCTGAATGTCACGTCACTTTCACAGAGCAAAGCACTACTTTCTATAAGGTATAAGTGTGACACTGTCACACCAATCGCACATATTAGGTACACTAATGTTTAATTGTGATCATTAAGTATTGTCATTGTGACAATACTTTTTTCACAGCATTATGTCATATATTCAGATTTATAAATCATAACATTAATCATTATGATTCATAAATTAAAAATGATATTATCTGACAAATCCAGTGATAATTTTTGCACACAAGCTGTGTGATTCAGTTATGGCTAACAGAAGTTGTCGTTAAAGGTGGTATCTGTTGAGATCAGAGTGAAGGAGGTCCTTGGAGACATAGTGCTGGTGAAACTCGGGAAGGAGAAAATCTTGATCAGTGATAAGTGGTTCTGCAGATGCATCAGTGTGACGACACCCTCTGGAGACTCCTTCGAGTTCCCCTGTTATCGCTGGATAGACAAGGAAAAGGAAGTGGTTCTTCGAGATGGCAAGGGTTAGGCCTACTTCGATCTGTTCACCATCCAGTCCTGAATGAAGCATGTCATAAATACTTTTGTTAATGTATATATATACTCATGTTTGTTTAGATCGATTGCCTCAGGATGATAATATGAAAGAGTACAGGCGCATGGAACTGGAATCAAGACAACTGCTGTTCAGGTTTGATGCCACAGTTACAATCCTGTGTAAATATTTTTCAATTGGTTGGCAAATACCAATGCACATGAAACCAAAAAAAAAAAAAAAATTATTGCCTTTTAAAAAAATGTTATTTCACCTAAAATAAGTTTCAATCCAAACAACTGAAAGATTAATATTGCTGTTTCTTAAAGGTGGAAGGAGTGGCGCCCTGGTTTCCCCTTGAGCATCGATGCCAGTTCAAGCAATGACCTTCATTTGGACATTCAGTTTGAAGCTGCGAAATCTGTGGACTTCTCTTTGAATTACATTACAGCGTAGGTTGTGTCCATACTTTTGCATGCATCTCCAACAAGTATGTATGTTCTAGATTTCCTGTGACACCATTTGACTGTTGCTAGGAAATATCTCAAAATAAATAGAGAAATAAGCCTAGCGTAAACACTGAAAATCTGATTGAGAGATTCAGCTGTAATTTTCCATGATCATCTTCTCTTTCAGGATTAGGAATCTTGGACTTAATAAATTTTTGAAGTTGTCCTCTTGGAAAGATATTGCAGACTTTGAAAAAATATTTGTGAAAATCAAGAACTCCGAGTCAGGTTTGAAATGTTTCTTTTATTTTATTTACACAATCTGTCCAATGACTGAGTAAAAATGATTGTGAGAATGCAACAATTACCAGGCCAAGGCAGAAATCGTTTGCATGCTCCTAAACTCACTGGCAGCTGACTTTATTATTCTCTTTTACAGAGTATGTGATGCAGAACTGGAATAAGGATTACTTTTTTGGCTATCAGTTTTTGAATGGCTCCAATCCGGTGATAATCAGCAAGTGCTTGAATCTTCCAGACAAGTTTGCAGTCACACAGGAGATGGTGGAGGGCTCCCTGGATAGAGGTCTCACGCTACAGGAGGAATTAAAAGTCAGAAAAAATTACACCACACTAATAAAAATCAAATAATACAATATACAAATAAAATATATTTATACTTATCAGGGTGCTCGGAGACACTTTACATGATTTACAAAGATTCATAAAAAAACGGTACAATAAAACTTATAGTGCACAAATTAATTCAATTTTGAGTGTAGTTTTAAACAAAAATTTGGGTGTAGAAAATTTGGAGTTTATTTTTGGATTTTTGATGATGCACCAAAAAGAAGTGGTAAATTCTGGACGTGAATGAGTTATATAGACTGGAATACAAAATGTCCTGTGTTAATCTATGGCTCCAATACCAAATACCTCTCTATTACAGGCGGGAAACATCTACATAGCAGACTATGCAATAATGGAGGGAGTGCAAGCCAATGCCACAGACCCAGATACCAAGCAGTATTTGGCTGCTCCCTTCTGCCTGCTGTACAAGAACAGCCAGAATGAAATCCTACCAATTGCTATTCAGGTGCCTGTAGAAATAAAAATAATGTAAAACATTACTTAAAAAAAGTTTGAGTTTTACCAAGTACTAATTTTGGGCTTTTTTTTGCTATCTGAAACAGCTCAGTCGTCAGACCACTGTAGGAGTGGGGAACACAGTCTTTCTCCCAAGCGATAATCAGTTCGACTGGATGCTAGCCAAGATGTGGGTGAAATACACTGACTTCACTGTACACCAGCTGGTCACACACCTTCTCAGGACACATCTGATATCGGAGGTTTTTGCCATAGCCATGTACAGACAGCTCGCTGCAGTCCATCCCGTATTTAAGGTAGCCATCTTTTAACGCTTTCATTGCAGTGAGATTTAGGGGCAGATTTACTAACAACTCGTACCAGCGCAAACCCTCTTTTGACATGAAAAAAATACTGTCAGGGTTTACCAAAGACATGCAGTTAAACATTAGTGACAAAAAGGCAAGAATGCAGTTAATTTGGTTACTACCCTTATGTATGTATTTTTGGAGTTTTTTATTTCATACACAATTTATGGGAGGTGGGTTTTTTTAATGAATCATGCAACATGATTTACTAAGTTTGTGATAATCCATTTAGTGGATTGCACCATTATTAAATGTCCAGAGAAAGCATGTCTAAAATAATTAATTCACTTCCAGAATAATAAGTTCTGTATCATTTATAAGATGTTCATGTCTTTCTTCAGTCAAAAAGAAATTAAGATTTTTTAAGAAAACTAGAGCCCGACCGATATGGATTTTTGGGGGCCGATGCCGATATTAACTCGAAAAGAGCCGATTTATAAGCCGATATTTTGATTTTGAAAATAAACTGGATATTAGACCCATTTCCTATATACTGCACTTACACAACATTCAATAGCAAAATATCTGCCTGTTCTATGTATGTGGGCTGTATAAACCATTTTCCAGAAGAGATTATGTAAAAAAAAAAGCCTTAGATTATAGTCTCAATGACTAAACAATTGCACATCAAAAGTATATATTTTTTAATGGTCAAAAAAACACTTTTACTTTCTTCCAGTTGAAGCTGGTTTTAACAGTCTGTGTGTGTTCTGTAAATAAATTATAATACTAAAGTTAAAGTATTTGCAGAAGTAGTCCCACACTTTGCTGCTACAGCATTCACCTTTTTCAGGTATCTGTAGGCCAGAAAGAGACAGAGAAAGAATAAGCATGTGTATTAATAATATCACCATGTATCATTACTCGTGTCATCATTAGAATTAGAATTATAATAAACAGGGATCTCCTACATAGGCAAAAATGAGAAATATATATTTTTTTTATTTGTCAACCAATAGGTATTACCTATTACCTACTTCTATTTAACAATATTACAACATTTTCCTGTTATGTCTTTAAAGCTGCTTTGAAACAATCTGTAAAAAATAAAAATAAATAAAAAAAAGCGCTTGTTCAGCTCACATTTATTTACATGTCCCCTCTGGTTAATCATTTCTGACCCACCTACTCGAAGTTGAATGGTTAACGTTAGTGTCATGAACACACCGCTGTCAATTTTGAGAAGAACCACCTTCAATCAAGTTAATAGCAAGCATTTAAGGGGCCTGCTAAAAAGGAAGCTATATTAGCGTTAGAATAACATAAGGCTGTAAATATCGAATATTTTAGTAATCGGGTCTATGATAGGCTTTTGTACATTCTGCTGAACAACAGCCTTTAACTGGACTTTTATTTTGACGGGTTGGCGTACATTTACAGTTCTGTGTATGTGATGTGGCGCTGTTTTTACTTAAATCAAACGGTCAAATGCTCATGAAGTGACTGTCAGAGCAGTTCTGGGGATGTTGTTCATGTGTTCACGTGATTATTTAGTGAGACAGCGGACGCTGAATTCACCGCGAGCTTAATGCGCTTACGTGTGTTTAATGAATGAAGAGGCGCTTCTGCGCCATTCATTAACAGAGACGCGCAGAACATGCAGGATTCATATTTAAAAAGACTATTCCGGCTTAATACTTACAGACATTCGTCCATATCGTGATTTGATGTAAGTGCAATGACCTATTTTTAATGAATTCATTCAATAACATAACAGCTGTTGTTTTTTCGAGGCACGCTGTACATAACTTCTAGTCATTGCCCCCCTGCCACAGTTACCCGGTCATTATGTGGGAAACACTGCAGATATATTTAGAATAAGTTAAACGATAACGTTATAGTTTGACATCTTATTAACGTTCGCACTCTTCCACTGATAAACATGGTATTAACTTTGTGGCTAATCTAATATAGCAATGCATTAGTGGCTGTAAGTGATGTTACAGAATATTTATAAGTGATAATGATAGGACCGTTAGCTAGAACTACCACATCATTGTATATACAGTGTATGAACTAAATCATTTCACATGAAGAACGACAGACTCACCGTCAAAACAGAAAAAAAATCTCCGTGGCTGGCTTGGCTTATCGCTTTCTTCGCTAGTGGATTTCTGGTGCTGTTGTCAACTCTGGAGCTGCAGAGCTCCCTCTGGTGGGTAAACTATGCAACACTCATAACATGAGTAAAGCATGAGACTCCGTTTCTCATGTTCCATCGGCCATTATAAACGCCGATGCCGATTTAAATGCAATAAGCTCATATCGGCCGATATATCGGTCGGGCTCTAAAGAAAACGTTCCAGGATCTTTTTCCATATAGAGATCTTCAATGGATTAATGGTTAAAAATGCAGTTTCAAAGCAGATTCAAAGAGCTCTTAACAATCTCAAACAAAATTCCAAAAATAAATGAAATCCATATACCTTTTAACCCCAAATGCTCATCTTGCTGTAACTTTCCACATTACTCTTCGCCTGTGTACTTTGTGAAAATGAGAAAATGAGTTTTTCACAATACCCTACCTTTTTGAACCAATCATCCAACATCATTATTTTACTTTTTTTTTGTGTAGGGTGTTTGACTTTCTTCACACATTCACTTTGAAAACACTGGGTTGGAACTTCAGCCTACGTCACAAGTGACCTTTCAAATGTTGATTTACATAATGCGTGAGGACGAGTTGGTTCAAGGTGATCGTTTTTAGTTAGAAAGTATATAAATTTAATTACATTTTTTACTTTCAATCCATTGAGCACCATTGAAGTCCACTATATGGAGAAAAATCTTGGAATGTTTTCCTCAAAAACCTTATTTACCTTAAGACTGAAGAGAGAAAGACATGAACATCTTGGATTACATGAGTGTGAGTAAATTATCTGGAAATTTGTATTCTGGAAGTGTACTAATCCTTTAACCCATTTAGTGCCTGTTTTGTTACAGTAGTAGATTACACACAGGTTCCTGTACTTCTAGAACAGTGGTTCCCAACCTTTTTCAACTCGCGGCCCACACAACCAAACACATATGTTTGCGCGACCCACTTCAAAAATATTAACTGACCCCGCTATTGTTGGGTTAATAACTTAGTACTCAGAAGCTAGATTTTAAACTATATTTATTGAATAAACTAGGGCTGTGCGATATGGACAAAAAAAAAAAACTATCGCGATTTTTTTGATCAATTTTGCAATTGTGCTTTTACAGTCATAAATGCATTCAGGATTAATTTGAAACATATTTCCAAAAGAAAACCAATCAGAGCTTTATCAAAAAGTTGTAACATCTCTAGAACAGACATAAGTCAAAATTATCACTATAGTGAAGATGTAAAAAAAATGTATAGACTTGTGGCAAAAAAAAAAAATAAATAAAAAAATCCTGTATACAGGGACTTTTTTTTCTTTTTTGCCATGCATTCTTCATAGAGCTCATTAATTGTAGCGGTGCCTCAGGTGTTTGCAGTGTGTATACAGTATGTGTATGTGGTCAGCAGTGAGAGCGCATAAATATAACGCGAAAGCACATTAAAATAATGCACGAGTGCGAATCTCTCTGTTCGCAGCAGATTTCCTTTCCTCTGTCACAAAACCAGTCGTGCTTGCTCAGAAACACGCTGCTTTGCGAGGAGAGAGTGTGCACACTTAAAACGTGTCTCCTCTCACTTAAACTGCATCCTGTTCACTAACAAATTCACTCTATGCTCATGTGTTAGACATGAATTATTTTCGCAAGTTTTTATTTCTAGCCTTTTACCGCAGTGAGAACGCTCTGATCCGTCAACATTGGCTCAGAAAAAAGGCGCATCACAGACAGTGTGTGAACCTGGAGTTAGGCATATGCGCACGCTCAAATCGTGATTTTAGGACGTTTTCTTTTAATCGCACAGCCCTAGAATGGACTGGAAATGAACAGAAAATAATTGGCGGCCCACCTGCAATACCACCGCGGCCCACTAGGGGGCCGCGGACCACAGGTTGAAAACCACTGTTCTAGAATTTAATAATGTTTTTTGTCCCCTTGATTAATGAAATCAGCAAAGTATCTTGAGGATCTAACATAAAACATACATTTTCCGAATTTCATAATAACTTCTAAATTCTGATTGGATGAAGTGTGTTCAAGTCATTGTAATGATTATAAATGCACAACTGTGACTCATTCTGTAATAATGGGCCAAAATGCTTGGCCACTGGAAAAAGCTTATAGTTGGGTTTTCTGGTAAAGGCATTGCTTATGTGTCGTCTTATAATTGTTAATGAGTCTTATTAGTGTTATAATTTGTAGTAAGTCTTATTGAACATAGGTGTCCTTTGTTACTGCTCTTACTATAAAAGCAAAAAGGCAGGGTGTTAGAGTTTGGCACAAAGCCCCTTACCTGTGGTGCAAACACTAATTGAAGTTGTAATGATTGACTTTATTAGTAGATGTTACAATTTAAGAAATTAGATCAGATTAAAACTGAGGTTAGGTGTGTTTCAAAAGATGAGTTATATCAACAGTTATACAGTGAATCCAAGGTCCAGCTAATCATGATCACCAGTTTGTGACCACCATTTTGTTTGCCATGCTACTACCTTTACAGAATCTATTTCCTGTCATGTGATTAGTCAGAAACCAAGATAATTAAAAGACTAACACATGTAAAAATAAATCAGAGGAATAAAATAGCTTAGAATACAGAAATACCTATTAAAACACCAGTGTATATATAAAAACATAATACATTGAGTAGGTTAAATGTGTCTTGTGTGGCAATGTCATATAGTGGCCTAGAGTGGTTTATTTCTTAATTGAAGGCCAGTGTTTTGCTGATAGTCTTTTTTATTTTTTTTTCTTACAGTTGCTGATACCTCATATTCGTTTCACCATTGCCATCAACACTGCAGCTCGTGAAAAACTCATCTGTAAATCTGGGCTCTTTGAAAAGGTATATTTAACCCTGCATAAACAGTGCCTTGTAAGGAACTACAACTTTTGCATTCATGTTTATCACTTCTTTGTTCACCTGACTATAAGGTCTGAAGATACAACTAGGTTTAAACTATCTTATGGATCTTTTGTCTTTTTCAGTTTTTACTTGGACACAAGTGCGCATTTGTATTAGAATTTCAATATTTCACCTGTATTTCTCTACATTATTTTACTTTAGGTACACAAAATAGCTACAGTAAGGGCCACTGAAACCCATTAAAATGGCAATTTTTAATCCCAGGACCATTTAACAATTAAAATGATGTCCTAAAAAAACTGTGGGTCCTCTGAGCGCATCTCAGGAATTTAACAAACAGGTCGTTCCTGTTGACTGTCCATCCAGCCATAAGAGAATGATTCACTATACCTCCTTATAATAGATATAGGACTTCTTTATTATAGAATAACTTCTGTATGTTTGTTTTTATTTTACAGTCTGACAGAAAGATTTGATGTGCTTGCAGGAACTTCTATTTCTATAGATGTATTAATAAATATATAGAATACTGCAATTCTATGTTGCGTCGATAATTTCACCCGCAAATTTCTTTTCTTTTTTTAATTCACTGCAAAATCGGACACAAAACAAAAAAATCACCATTGTCCTTCTAATTCAAAGGCTAATGGCACCGGTGGAAATGGAATAGTTGAAGTGATTCAAAAGGCCATGAAAACTTTAACCTACAAGTCCCTGTGCTTCCCTGAGGCCATGAAAGCTCGAGGAGTGGACAACAAGGAAGATCTGCCCAACTATTACTACAGAGATGATGGCATGATGGTCTGGGAGGCGGTGAAAAGGTAGTTGATAAATGACATTTTCAAACACTAATGCTGAGCATTAATAACAATGAAATAACTAGTGAAGCATTTGACACTCAAATCTGTTTTGGAATTTGCTGATTTATCATTTAGTTTGATCTTCCTCCAGTTTTGTTTCTGATGTGGTCAAGATCTACTACAGCAGTGATGAGACCGTTCAGGAGGACAAAGAGATCCAGGCATTTGTTCAAGATGTTTGTTTCTCTGGTATGAAGAATTCTCCCAAGGAATGTGGTGAGTATAGGGTAAATTTACTCAAATCTAAGTATCTTTGTATGTGCGCAAGCACACATGTAAATGTTTGTATGATATTGTGATTACATGGCAGAAAAGACACCTTTTAATTGCATGCATGAGGATAAAATGTTGCCCATTTTCACAGAGTTTCCAAATTCCCTGAAAACCCGGGAGCAGTTGGTCGAGTACTTGACTGTTGTGATTTTCACAGCTTCAGCACAACATGCTGCCGTCAACTTCGGACAGGTGGGATTGGACACTTTTCTGGATGAATATAAAGTGTGGCTGGGTTACTATCTATATGCTGATATCTGTGTGCTTGTCCCATGTTCCAGTATGACTGGTTTTCCTGGATCCCCAACAGTCCCTGCACCATGCGGAAGCCTCCTCCCACACAGAAGGGCCAGGTGGATATGAAGTATATCATGGAGAGTCTTCCGGACCGTGGGCGATCCAGTTGGCATCTAGGAGCAGTTTGGGCCCTCAGTCAGTACCAGGACGAAGAGGTTCGATGACCGATTATTCATAACTAGTTTGACTCTACTTGCTTCCCACAAAATTGCTTAAACAAAGTAAACCATGTTTTGTCCACATCTTCTCCCCAGCTGTTTTTAGGCGTGTATCCAGATAAGTACTTCACTGAGCAATCCGTCATAGAAGCCACTAAGACTTTCCGCAAGAAATTATTTGAAGTGACCAACATCATCAAGAGCCGAAATGAAAAACTGAAACTGCCCTATTGGTATCTGTCTCCAGACAGAATCCCCAACAGTGTGGCCATCTGAGAGAGCATCTATGGTAAACATTTCCAAAACACATAGATTTTTGCTAGTATATGCTTAGCATCTAAAGGAAATATGCAGAAAAACTTGGCAGGAACGGTTTTAACTGGGCTATTTGGATCCACATCACAACATAATTACATAAAGAAAATCATTGCTACAGTAACTATAAGAATATTAGTGAAAATGGTAATCTGGGTAAAAAATTAATACAAATTGTTCCGAAATATTTCTTTCTATATAAAATAAAAACAAATAAATGTGCAGTCAGCATTCAGAGTAATTGAAATGTGATTTATGGATTCTCATCAGCAACATTTGTGTGTTAATGTATTACTTCAAGAGAGCAGACATCTGTGTTATTTTCTGTTTTTTTTTTTTTTTTTAATTCCAAAAGTAATAATCATTACTTATGATTAATGTAGTTATCATTTGATCATTTTGGTCACAATTTATTTTAAGATCCAATTCTGGCTATTAAGTTTAGGTATTGGGATGTAGAATATGTTAATAGTGAGATTTGGTCCCTAAACCAAATTGTTACTTTCATTTTATTACATATTAATCATTTATTCCTTATTTTATGCTTCTTTATCCTTATTTTAATTTTATGACAGTGGGTTTCATAACATAATAAGACTCGCTGTATTTGTACTGATTGTATGAGCATTTGAAACACATGCAACTGAGATTATTCAATAAACCAACATTGCTCATTTTTACCATCACTTTTGTTTTCCACTTTCTGCTTATTATGGTCAAATTCTCAGGCTATTACAAGACTGATAAAACACCTTTGGTGAACAGACAAGACTTGCTCTTTATAGATTTTACTAGTTTGGATACCTCACAAAACAGATATTGTCTGATAGGATTTGACATCTGAGGTTGGAAATCTTCTTTAGAAATCTAACAGTAAGACGAATAAGATATTATTTTGGCATCGACACTATAGTATATAATGCTTGAGTGATTGTATAATGGTTGAGTGAGTAAATAATGCTTGCGTGAGGAGGGATATTTCTATTTTTAGCTACGTTTCCTCAATCTCCTCCACTCTCATTTTTATATCCTTTCATTCTTGTATCCTAAGATGGAACTACTGTAGGATATAGGATATATATATCGTCATGTATGCAAATATATCTGTGGAGTTTTTATTGAGCAGGAGTCATTGACACGTCAAATCAGCAATAAGCAACTTTCTCTGTGTGTGTACCTTTGGACACAGATAATTATAATGTAAATAATAAAGATATAAAGTAAACAATTTGTTCTAAGGGCATACTAACACTAGGCACAGTTGCCTCGTACTGAAGTCCAAACGTGATTGTCCTTTCTTTAACTGAGATATCAGAGGATTATTACGGGGCAGCTGAGGTTAATGGTGGAATTTGCAGCTTTACTTGCAAACTACATTACTGTCATTAATAAGACGAGAACCAGATACATTATGAATCTAAATGTTCTTGAATTGTGGTTCAAAGGGGTTAATTTTATTTTTTTAGGCTTGATTGTGTTTACGGGATGCAGTCTATTTTTTTTTCTTTTTATTGTGGATTGACTTGCACAGATAAATTGTTCACCACAAAAATAGCAATGTGCATTAACAAAATAAATATAGTTCATTTTGATTTCATGTGTACTTTAATGGTTTGCTTTTTTAAAAAGATGCATTATTTTTTAACGGTGTCCTTTGAGATTTTTAAAGCCTTGCTGTTCAAGTTTCAGCATGCTGCAAAATTAGCTAGATCCAGGTATTTTTCGGATTTAATTGCCACATATCTTCATAGGCCTAAGATTTTATTTCCCATGATTAATTCAATAATTAATCTGAGTTGCCAGTATCCAAGTGTTGATAAATTCATCTTTGGATGCTGGGTTAGTGCCAAAAATTTTTTTAAGCATACTGCTATTCAACCTTTGCTTAAGAAACAGGGTTTGGATGAGGGTTCTTTAAATAATTGTCACCCTGTCTCTAAGCTGTCTTTCTTGTCAAAGTTGTTTGAAAAAGTTGTACAACCACAATTGATCCTGTTTTTAAATTCAGCAAATTTATTGGAACCTTTCCAATCTGGCTTCGCTGCTTATCATAGCACACAGTCTGTTTTGTTAAAGGTATCTAATGATATTTTACTTGCAGTTGATGCTGGTAAAAATGCTGTTTTAATGTTACTAGTTCTTACAGCTGCATTTGATACAGTTGATCATGATGTACTTCTTTGGTGTTTAGAGCATTTGATTGGTATCAAAGGTACCGCCTTACAGTGGTTCACTTCATAACTTAGAGACTGGTCCTTTTCTGTATAATTGGGCAAATTTTTCTCTTCTTCAGCACCTATTATTAGTGGTGTCCCTCAGGGTTTTTTTTTTTTTTGATATGTTATATTCTATAGCCTTATAATTTATGTTTGTTTTATTTAATTATTTAAGTGTATTCAAGGAGTCTTGTACTCATTTTTATGTATTGTCAAGGCATTTTGTTTCTGCCTTCCCTGTTTTAACTTGTAAAGCATTTTGGGTCAACTGTTGTTCGGTTAAATGTGCTATACAAATAAAATAACTTGACTTGACTTGAGGGTTCCATTTTGGGCCCGCTCCTTTTTGACTTATATATGCTTCCATTATGGAATATTATTAGAGGACTGTATTGATGATGTCAAGAAATGGTTAAAAATCCAAATAAATGTGGTTCTTAAAAATAGTTTTAATCAACTACAGATTATTCATAACTTAAATCATTCTTGTCGTTGCAGGATTTGGAGAAGGTCATTCATGCTTTTATCACATCACATTTAGATTATTGCAACTCCTTGTATTTAGGCCTTCCTCAGTCAACCATTTCTCGTCTCCAGATGGTTCAAAATGCAGCTGCAAGGATGTTAACCAGAGCAAAGAAATTTGACCATGTCACCCCGATCTTAACATCGCTCCATTGGCTCCCAATCCATTTCAGAATTCAGTTTCAAATTCTTTTGTTTGTTTTTAAAGCTCTTAATGATCAAGCCCCCTAGTATTAAAATTCATCTAGTAGATCCTTAATGTCTGATGATCAGTATCTTTTATGTCTCTAGATCACGTTTAAAAACCAAGGGCGACAGAGCTTTTTCAGTTGCTGCCCCTCGCTTATGGAATCAGCTGCCACTGGATATTCGTCTTGCACCTTCCATTATCATTTTTAAAAAGAGGCTGAAAACATATCTTTTCTCCCAGGTGTTTTAATCTAATCTTTGTACTGTGTTTTTTAGTATATTGTCTTCCATGTTTTTTATTCTTATTTTATATTTATTTATTATTGTTGTTTTTTAATACTCTGTTCAGCACTTTGGTCAGCTACGTTGTGTTTAAGTGCGCTATATAAATAACATTTATTTACATAATTTACCTTCATTCTACACCACTCTATCCCTTCTCCGATAATCACTCGATGTCCTAATTTTTGAAGCCCCTCCCTAAGAAAGACACGATGGGATCATTTTATTTATTTTTTATTTTTTGCATGGAATCTGTTTTTGAGAGTTTCTGGACTTTGATTTCATGGGAAGATTAATTAACATCTTACACATGCGCACGCACACATTGTTTTCTAGGTTTTATGGGGAATCTCCATAGATGAAATGGTTTTTATACTGCAAAAAGTGTATTTTCTATTGCCCTACACCAACCCTACTCCTAAAAATACCCATCACTGGAAACTGCATTATCTTTTATTTAAAAAAAACACCCCCTTTTCGGTTTTAAGGTTTTTGAATTGCATAAATCCCTTTAACATTGTCATACCCATATGTCATCATAGGGAATTTGTCTCACATGAATATATATATATATATATATATATATATGTATATATATATATATATTTGGGTATGATCAATAATTGTGGCAACATGTTTTCTTTTAGAAAATGTGATTTGTTTTTAGTTGGTTTAATATGAATGAATTTAAATGATTTGTGCAGCCAGTTTGACTTATTTAAAGCTGTAAATTAACTTATTTTTTTAAGTTAATGATGGAAGTTTTTTTCTTAAGTTTATTTCATCAGACTATTAGTGATGAGAATCAATTTTATAATTTATGGGGTTATTATACAAACCCGATTGGGACACTGTAACAAATTGTGAATAAAACCAGAACGCAATGATGTGGAAGTTTCAAATTTCAATATTTTATTCAGAATACAACATAGATGATATATCAATTGTTTAAACTGAGAAAATTAGTCATAGCCACACCGGAAATGCACATATATCATAACATGAATAAAAAAGATTTTTTGCCATTTTAAAACCCAATAAGGAAATTCACTTAGAACTTACTAAATAAAAAAAACACAAAAGTAAATCAGAAAGATAATGAAGTGGCCAATGAAAAGCGTGAAAGTAAATACATTAGCTCTTATTTTCTGCTGCAGATGAAGTTGAGCTTGTGAGATTCAGGAAGGCTGGTCCAGCGCTGATCTCCTCCAGACTGAACTGCTCCTTTTCTGTTCTCCAGTTTGCAGTTTTCTGGTCTCGTCCCGTTCCCTGGTGCCCAGTTCTGATAGCACACGACCTCTCCACTCAGCCAGAGCCACATGTTCATGACGCAGTAGTTGTGTAAACCCAACCACACCACTGCAGTAGACGCTCGTTTAACCACGTTCATCACACGATGCTGAATCTTTTCTGAATGAACCGAGAGCAGATCCACATGATTCTGTCTGCAGTATCTCAGAGCTTCAGCCCACGTCAGATTCTCCTTGATCAGAATCAGTTTATCTGGAAACCAAACAAACCACAAGCAGAGACGAGAGAGGGACTGATCAAAAACAACATGTAGACACTATGGAGGAGGAATTAGTCATGTCAGACATGTAGCATGAACTGTCTCAGTTTACTAATGTAACCATAGTTCCCTGAGTAGGGAACGAGACACTGCGTCCTCTAGGGGTCGCTTTGGGGAACACCTTGTCGTGACCCGTGTCTGAAGCATACTTTGAAAAACAGCAACGCGTTGGCCGGCGACAGCCTCTGACGTCACTACTGGTGCGACTATAAATAAGCACCCAGAGAGCATGTAATTTACTTCTTCGTCTGAAGCTTGCGTCCGAAGCATGGCAGGGAGCTAGAGGACGCAGTGTCTCATTCCCTACTCCGGGAACTATGGTTACATTCGTAACCTGAAACAGTTCCCTTTCGAGGGATCTTTGAACTGTGTCCTCTAGGGGTCGCTATGGGGAACATTATACCCACACCGCCATGCTGAGGGGAGTGCAGGCCAGAATCATGGTGAACACTAAGTACCAACTCTACCATTTCCATGGGAGTTGCCCCTGGGATGGTTAGATGGCTGTCAATTACATTATCCCTTATGGCCAAAGGCCTAAGCTGCATACCCAGTTTATTTGTTAGGGCCACGGCCCGGGGTAGAGCTAAAGGCTTGGAATCAGGAAGGATTCTTTTAAAGGGATACGGCTAAGAGCCCAGTATTTATACAAAGTCTTACCTGTCACACAGGGGCTACCGCTTGCTCTCGCACAAGTTTGCTGAAGGAGCTGTCTCAACAGATCCCTGGTAGCAATACCCTGCTTAGATAGGTATTCAAGGATACATAAATGTAGTGGCACCCAAGATGAATGGGGCTTTTCACCAACTCAAGAAAGGGCCCGAAGCAACCGCACGGAGCCCTTACAATAAAGGATTTTTAGAAAAAATGCAGAGCACTAGCGTGCGAACTTACCACAGTGTGGATTTCAGAAAGTGCACTAAGACTTCACGTGCACACTTACCATAATATGGATTTTTAAAATACTGTTCTAAACAGGGGCTCTTGTGGCACTCTGATCGAGCAGCTCAGAGATGGAATGATGTATCTCAAAAAATATGTTTTGAGAATATCAACTCAATCTGTGGAATTAATGGTGGAGCGCTCTGGGGAAAAAACAGAGAACGCGGTCTCATATGAGAGGAGAACTCCGAATTCAGAGTAGCGCATTCATACGTGACCCTGCCTGGAAAGGGGACCGCTATTAAACTACCGCGAGAATCGCCCAGATATCCTTTCACGTTGAGGGAAACAATGCTTGAAGTGTATAAACATACACACTGGCTGAATGGAGCCAAAGGAACCAAGGTCTAACCATCTCGAAAAGGGAATGAAGCTGTGCACATAACCCTTACCGTACAGGATTTCAGAAAAGTGTGCAGAGTCTTGCGTGCACACTTACCACTTTAGGAAGTACACAGAGCGTAGCGTGTGTACTAAGAGGTTCCTAAGCATTGCAGAGGCAAGCTCCAATTTTACAAACCTCTGGCGACCTGGCCAGACATTCATGAAATCCCCTGCAGTGCTGTGTTCCAGTACTAATGATCAGTGAGGCTCCCTGTGATCTCAGCCGCCTAATACCAGAGTACGAGGCCAGAAGGTCAGTGCTGACGGGTGTTAGTAAATGCCATGACTGAGCACTGTAAAAGAGACTCACAGAGTGTTAGCAGACACAAGACCACCAGCAATTTAACCCATAAGTATATACAGAAAGGGTTACATACTCACCCACCCTCCTGTACTGAAGCCCCGTTCACAGGGCGCCTCCTTATAGTCCGGACCATCAGTAAGGTGGTTACTATGAATATAGAACCAACCAAAAAGATCATAGGTACAGCATAGGAGACTGTTATGTGAGAACTTTTTCCACCTAACCTCGGTCAGATGGAGAGGTGGTGGTTACAGAGGAATAAGGCAAGGGAGGATAATAGCAGAAGTTAATAACATCCAAAGGGAATGAGTAGCTACCTAGGTATCGCTCCGAAACGGACAAGAACGCTGCCTCATCTGAATCACATCCCTCAGGTCCTGCTTACCTCCTTGTGACCCACGATTCCTCTTGCCCCTGCTCACAGGCGGGGGAGGAGCGCGAGCTGCGACACTAGCCTTCTGCGCCCGTCTTTGATCCTCAGAATGAGATGGGCCAGGACCTCTATGTTGTTCGGGCTCAGACCTGGACCTTCGTGGAATGAAGGATTTAAAGGCAGCTGAATGCGCCCTTGCCTCCCTGAACTTCTGGACCACCGTCTCGACACAGGTACCGAAAAGCTCAGAAGGCGAGACCGAGCATCGAGAAGAAAGCCCTTTCTTTCCTCTTGATGTCTGCCAGGTTCACCCACAGATGTCTCTTTGTTACTACCATGGCCGCCATAGACCTACCCATGGCGGAGGTGGCCTGCTTGGTAGCACGGATAGAGAGGTCTGTGGTGCAGTGAAGCTCGGCATACCTGGTCAGCTGAAAGGCCCTCGCCTTTATCCAGGTCCTTCAGCAGGTCTGAAGCACTGCCATGGTGTGCAATGAAGCCACAGCCTGACCTGCTGCTTCCCTCACAGAGAGATAGCTAGCCAGCATCTCTTCTACAGGGGGCAACTTCTCATAGCCATTTTCACGCATACCCTCGATGTTAGCATAACTTGTATGCTGAAATCGATGGATGCAAGAAGAAAATGGCCTCTTCCATTCTTTTTTGACTTTTGCATGTAAATCAGGCAAAAACGGAAGGCTGACCTGGGCTGGAGGGCTATGGTCAGATAAATAATGCTCATCGAGGCCACCTCAGGGTGTTACTTTGCTGGCACGCTTCCATGGCAAGTCCAACTTTGCCATGGCGCGATCCATAACCTCTAACAGGTCCACATAAGCAGGGCAGGAGGATTGAGAAGGCTTCTTTGCCATCTGCCATCCTATTTTTCATAGGAAACCGTTCACAATGCACGCAGATCGCCCCCTCAAGGACATTGCGCATACGCGCTCTTCGTCCAAACAAGAGACGCAAAGACTGTGTGTGTCATCAGGGGCCCGTTCCTGTAAGTCGCTTATTACATCCGAGATCAAATTACACATCCAAGATGATATGATCGTGCTAATCATGATCTGGATAATTCGGTTCTTCGAACACACCTGTTGTGTATGATTAGTATCGATTGAGTTATCTGAGATAATTGCGCGTTCATTTGTTGGCTTAAAAGGGGATATGTATCGATACTCGAAACCATGATCAGCTGTGCAGCGATTGGCTGGTGGCAAGACGGCAATGTAATGATGTCATATAATTTAAAATGACACCCGGCGAAAAACTTGACAAATTTCCGGACTTTTATAAGGAAACAGCCAAGCAAACAAAACTACATAAATGTTATAATAGATACATGAAACAGATAATAGATACATGTTTTTATTTTATTGTTTTTTTCATGATTCCCAATTATTTAGATTTGCAATTTAAAATAATTGTGCAGTCTTTACATTTTTATTTCAATGTAGAAATGATCTATTCATTTCATTTAATATTTTGACAGATTTGTTACGTGACAGCATTAATAAAAAAAAAGTTTCTTAAGGGTCAATATCATGTTATCTGTATCTTCTGCGCTCTATCAAGCCACTCTTATAATAGCAGTCATCACTCAAAATAATGCACGACTCTATTATCTGTATAGTATGTGTAAGACAAATATTTCAGTAAAACTGGCTGTGTCTATAGTAGGCTGTTATGGACTACACAGCATTTTTATATTATTTTTAAATCATTTTTTTAATGATTATTATTTAAAATTATTGTCCCTGGATCAGTATGATACTTTTGTAATAAAGTAGCAGTGGTAGCAAACATATTTTGAGTATCAGTTCTGTTTGAAAAGAAGGTGTCTAATCCTGTTTACATGAAATAAGCTGCTCCCGAGCAGGTTTAAGCTTACGGACATGTTGCTATGACAGCAGTTCCGGGATGAGCTTCAAAGAACCAAATGATCCAAGATCACGCCAAATTGTCAACATTCAAATCCAGCTAACTGAGTTAGCGAGATACGAAGAACAGGCCCCAGGTGTCAAATAATGCAGACACAGATGTACACACCGTTTAAACGCCTTGCTAGTGGATGCCATGATAAACAAAGAAAGATCGCTCTTACCCTGGTTGTTTCTCAGATGCACGCTTCAAATAAAACAGTCAATGAAGACGAAGAAGATAAATGACGTGCTCTCTGGGCGCTTATTTATAGTCGCACCAGTAGTGACGTCAGAGGCTGTTACTGGCCAACGCGTTGGTGTTTTTCAAGTATGCTTCAGACATGGGTCATGACGAAGTGTTCCCCATAGCGACCCCTAGAGGACGCAGTTCGAAGTTCCCTCGAAAGGGAACTTTAAGAGATCTTGAGGTGATGGATTGTGTTTTGTGAGGATCTACTCACCTTCATGACACACAAAATGATTCTGGTTGGTGCAAAGGATGTCATTCCATTGTCTCTGAATTCCTAGTTTCATCTCTGTACAGTTTTCACCACCTCCCGAATTATTAGGTTCATTAGATTTCCAGTATCTGAATGAGGAGTCAGACTGATCTGACCACTGCCATGAGTCTCTGAACAGACCAATCCAGATCCATGATCCAGATGAGTTATTATCACTGATGATCTTCTGAACCTGTTGATTCTCATTCTGGTTCTTCACACTGACCAGATCGGTGTGATTCTGTCTGCAGTAACTCTGAGCATCTCTCCAATTCAACATCTGATTGACAAGGACTAGTCCTGTGTTCACTTTAAGAAAAATCAAATGAGAAAAAGAATCATGAAGCTATTAGTTTAATATTCTTTTGTTGCTTTATGGTTTAGGGGTGGAAACATCAGAAACACATAATTCAAAGCCTTGAGCTGCTTTTACAGCTGGTGATATACTGAACATTAACGAGGTTCAAGATATTTTCAGCTCTACTATGATCTGTCTAAAAATGTGATTCTGATTGGCTGGATTGTGTGCATTCAAACCATTAAATAAAACGCACACATTCAGTCAGACATTCATTCGCACACAGAGAAACATATAGAAGTACAGTGTAGGGTATTAGAACATGAGGGGCCAAAATCCACAAAGAGGCCCAAGATAACAGGGTGTTCATGAATCCAATCCTAGAGCCAGTCTGTCTGAAGCAAGCCTAATCAGCCAACTCTCTCATAGAACAGTTTTCAACATGAACACAAATAACACAATGATAATCCCAACTCAGGAAGGAGATTGTCAAATTTCTGGGCAAATATCCAAGATGATGGTCAAAGAGATGCACATCATGACCATCACATGTAAATCCAGGATAGAAATCAAGAGTTTCATTGGATTGGTTTCCCCCACCCCAGAGGAAAAAGGACCAGACTGAAATTTCCTCTAAACCCTTTTTACCTTTGTTCCTCAGAACACATTCTCCAGTTTACAGCGTAGCACAGAAACCGTCTTTTAGAGATCTAGATGCACCAAAATTATCTCAAAAGGACTTATAAATGAGTATTAGTCCTTTGCTTAACTCTGTATCATGTTATTCACTCATTGTGTTTGTATTTTTAATGACTATTGTATAGCTTTAAGGGATAGTTCACCCAAAAATCTAAATTATGTCATTAATAACTCATCCTCATGTCGTTCTGAACCTGTGAGACCTCCGTTTATTTTCAGAACACAGTTTAAGATATTTTAGATTTAGTCCGAGAGCTCTCAGTGGCTCCATTGAAGCTGTGTGAACAGTATACTGTTCATGTCCAGAAAGGTAAGAAAAACATCATCAAAGTAGTCCATGTGACATCAGAGGGTCAGTTAGAATTTTTTGAAGCATCGGAAATACATTTTGGTCCAAAAATAGCAAAATATAGAATGATATCCTACACTGGATCAATGCATTGCATTGTGTTCTTCTGATATAAATTCTGTGTTATTTCTCTCAGCACGTCTTCTTCCAGAAACAAGTAGAGAAGGTAGCAGGGATGAACTCTTCATGTTTGTTTACAGATGTGGGCATTGTCTCCTGTGGATGTTTACAATTTGAAAAGCGTGATTGGCTCGTGGGCATGACTGCATTAGAGGTAATGAATTGATTTCATATGGACAACTTAAATCCTTGTTTAGGATGTGACTTCGATTAAAAGTAGAAATTTCACGCTTTCTATATATATATTTCTCATGTCTTTGAGGCATGTATTCACGGAGATTCATGACGTTTTATTTACGTGTTTGTGAAGAGCGGTGACAGATGTCAGCACCCGTTTTTTTTTCTTTATTTTACAAAAACACCTTGTTTCTTGTTATTATGACTGTACACAAATAAAAGTAGACCCTTTGCAGTTTCAAACAATACCTTATCTGTATGATCAAAACTGACAGAGTATTTTAGTTATTTTAGTGGTCATAAGGAAAATATAAGGGGGTTATCCTCACATTCTCTGTTCCTGCAACTTGTATGAATGAGTGAATATGTGCGTCTATGTATTTTTGGTTTATTGGATAAATCTAAGACACTAAAAACTAAAGACTTAGCCATGTTGATATTTAATTCATAATTCCTTCTGAGCTGAATTGACCTGTTTCCCTTAAAACAGAAACCTGATGTCAACCCTGCACCATGAGTTTTATTATAAATAGCTTCACTTATTGAATCACTACATTACATTTCTCTTTATGGAGTTAAGTGAGGTTAACTAAAGTTCGGGAGCAGGGCCACGCCTCAAACAATCACCTGACTTCCAAACCTCGATAAATGCCGGGCCACCTTATACCGCTCTGCTAGTCTCGTTCTCTCGAAGGACAGGTGTACTTGCCTGGTCTGAACGGCGCTGTTTGATTCATCGTCACTGACGACACTCGACGATCACCTCTCATCATTCTGATCACAGTCTCTTTCAGAGCGTTCACGTTCGATCATCCACATTTTGGGCCTCGAGCACACACTCACACACTCATCTCAGGCGGATCCTGAGCCCAACCTCCTTGCTCTCCGTCAGTGAGATCCGCGGGCTGAATTCGCCATCTTCATTAGCGCGGTGAATGCCGAAACGGAATTCCCGCTCCCGTCGCGGCCGCTCTCATTGCACATCTTCTAGAATCCAGAGCCGAGGACAACTGAACCACGGGTCACCTTCTACACGCTCTTAAATCCAAGGTATCCAGTTCAATTGTGCAGATAACAAACAGTTATGTCAACTTTATTTAGTTCAATTAAACTTCTGTCATGACAAACTTTGAGCCCCCCAGCACTTCCGGCAACTCTACTCTCCGTCACACGTGACGTCACGGGAATTCTCCTCCACAGCATCAAACCACAGTGCCCCCTAGCGGCAGGCAAGATGTAATTCCACCTACTCTCATTCAACCGATCTCCCTTCTCTATGATCACATTTCGTTTATAGCTCCTCTCACAAACATCCTTTCATCCCAACATCCATTCCTATACCCTTTCTTTCAGCTGATTACAGCAATACGGCTCACAGCCCAAAGACATGCAGGCTGGTCAAATTGAACAGTGTAAACTGTTCCCCCCTTGACACGTATGTATTAAAGACTTGTGCATGGATTGATTTTATGTATTAACTGATTTTGCCATGACTTATAGCTTCATATGCTGGTATGTCTTAATAAGTAAATAGAATCTATCAGAAATACGGCTCCATGTTTTCTAATAATTGTCTACAGCTACTTCTAAATTCCAGATGCCCATTCACCATCCCTCACGCCACCCAAAACTAAAGGAGTGACACGTCTTCTGTATTCTTTAGTCTTCACTCATGCAGACCAGCCGGTCTCCCTTCAACCTTCAATTCTATTTAAATCTAATTTTCATTCTCTACCTCCCAACCTCCCTCCCTCCCCGCATCTTTCAACACGCCCCACTGACAAACATCCTTTCATCCCAACATCCTTTTTTTCACCCTAACTTCAGCTGTTTACAGGAATATGGCCCTTTGTTTCTAATTATCTAACTAATCTGACAAACACCGTGTCATAATGTTGCCCAAATAGAATTATTAAATCTGCAGCTACCACCACCACCACCACAGCGGTACCTCAGGTGGATGACCTCACAACTAACAACAGCACCACCTCTACAGTGCCCAGCGGTTGAGCCTGCAGTTAACAACAGCACCACCAGAAGTGCCTCAGGTGAAGCGATCATTTAGCTACAACAGCACCGCCATCAGCGCCTCAGGTGAAATTATCATACAGCTACAACAACATCACCAGCAGCGCCTCAGGTGAAACAATCATACAGCTACAACAGCACCGCCATCAGCGCCTCAGGTGGAACAATCATACAGCTACAACAGCACCGCCATCAGCGCCTCAGGTGGAACGATCATACAACTACAACAGCACCGCCATCAGCACCTCAGGTGGAACGATCATACAGTTACAACAGCACCGCCACCAGCGCCTCAGGTGGAACGATCATACAACTACAACAGCACCGCCACCAGCGCCTCAGGTGGAACGATCATACAGCTACAACAGCACCGCCACCAGCGCCTCAGGTGGAACGATCATACAGCTACAACAGCACCGCCACCAGCACCTCAGGTGGAACGATCATACAGCTACAACAACATCACCAGCAGCGCCTCAGGAGAAATGATCATACAGCAACAACAGCACTGCCATCAGCGCCTCAGGTGGAATGATCATACAGCTACAACAACATCACCAGCAGCGCCTCAGGTGGAACGATCATACAGCTACAACAGCACTGCGATCAGTGCCTCAGGCGAAATGATCATACAGCTACAACAGCACCGCCATCAGCACCTCAGGTGGAACGATCATACAGCTACAACAGCACCGCCACCAGCACCTCAGGTGGAACGATCATACAGCTACAACAACATCACTAGCAGCGCCTCAGGAGAAATGATCATACAGCAACAACAGCACTGCCATCAGCGCCTCAGGTGGAACGATCATACAGCTACAACAACATCACCAGCAGCGCCTCAGGTGGAACGATCATACAGCTACAACAGCACTGCGATCAGTGCCTCAGGCGAAACGATCATACAGCTACAACAGCACCGCCATCAGCGCCTCAGGTGGAACGATCATACAGCTACAACAGCACCGCCATCAGCACCTCAGGTGGAACGATCATACAGCTACAACAGCACCGCCATCAGCGCCTCAGGCGGAACGATCATACAGCTACAACAGCACCACCAGCAGCGCCTCAGGTGGAACGATCATACAGCTACAACAGCACCGCCATCAGCGCCTCAGGCGGAACGATCATACAGCTACAACAGCACCGCCATCAGCGCCTCAGGCGGAACGATCATACAGCTACAACAGCACCGCCATCAGCGCCTCAGGCGGAACGATCATACAGCTACAACAGCACCGCCATCAGCGCCTCAGGTGGAACGATCATACAGCTACAACAGCACCGCCATCAGCGCCTCAGGCGGAACGATCATACAGCTACAACAGCACCGCCAGCAGCGCCTCAGGTGAAACGATCATGCAGCTATAACAGCAGCGCCCCAGGAGGAACGATAATTCGGCTACAATAGCACCGCCAGCAGTGCCCCAGGAGGAACGATAATTCGGCTACAACAGCACCGCCAGAAGTGCCTCAGGCGAAATGATCATTCAGCTACAACAGCTCTGCCAGCAGTGCCTCGGGTGAAACGATCATACAGCTTCAACAGCAGCGCCTCACATAAAACGATCATTCCGCTACAGCAGCAAAACCACCACAGCAGAGCCTCAGGTGAACGATCACACAGTTAACAACCGCTCCACCTAGACCTCAGCGGAAGGGCCCGCAGCTATCTGCACCACCTCAGCAGCGCCTCAATTGGACGAACATGCTCCTAACAACAGCATTGTTACCTTATTCAGGTTAAGATTAGTCAGTGAGAGCGCACAGTCCTAAGAGCATGTGTAAGACTGCTGACTGTTTCTATAGCAACCAGGAAGCTTCTAATAGCAACTCCAGTGATGTGCAGTGTTTGGCTCTTTCATTCAGAAGGTGGGGCTTCCTGTGATTAAGCGACCTATTGAGCATTGCATGTTCTATACTGTTGCCCACACAGACCAGCCGGTCTCCTTCAACCTCCAATTCTATTTCCAAACCTCTTTCCATTTCTGCCCCTCCCTGCATCTTGCAACACACCCCACTCACAAACATCCTTTCATCCCAACATCCCTTCTTCCACCCTTCCTCTATCTCTACCTTCCCTACCTCTTCTCCCCTCCTATCCTCTCATCCCAACATCCCTTCTTCCACCCTCCCTCTCTACCTACCTTCCCTACCCCCTCCCCCTCCCATACCCTCTCATCCTCAACCCCTCCCCCACTCAAGACATCCTTTCATCCCATCATCCTTTCTTCAGCCACTGTCAGGGCCGCCTCTCTTCTACAGGCGCCTCCACACCTGTGCATTCCGTGATGGAGCCACATGAGAAACTCCTGCTCTCATAACCCTACGATACCAGCAGACTGACTTGCAAAGCACCTCCGCACTCCTATCAACAACCTGACATAGTCGACAGGCCACCAGCTAGAAGAGCTGTATATGGATGCAATACCCTAAGTAGACTTCAGCAGTTAATATGGTGGTTGCCCGGTTGATTCTGAACAGCCTCCGGAATTCAGTTCCTACAATTCACAGTCAAAAGCAGTCTCCACAGCATTATGAAATGTGTCCCATAGTCATAATATAACATCCTTGGGGGTTTGAATAGTCCGATTCTACTCATCTGCTTCGACGATGCAGAAGAAATTGGAAACATAAACAAGGGACGATTATGTTTGGCAGTTATGCAATTCATGCATAGACCAACTTAATCTACTCAACAAGAACTCCTCCTCCGAGCAACTCTTATACCACGACTCCTTAATCTCATAAACCGACTCTCGTCTCGTTTCCCATTCCAGAAGTTACACTTGGCCCCTGGAATACACATGCATCTCTCGCCAGTCATACCACTGACCAAACACCAAATAGGCTTCCCAAGAAGCCATTCTTAATCGCCTTGCTCCAAGCATGATCTTCACGATACCTCTCCGGCCGGAACTGTCTCAAAGCTTCCTTCCCATCAACCGACCCGCTGTATATCTTCAACTTAACATCCAACTCTCATTCCTTCCTCAGATCCCCATGTGCATTTAAACCTACTTGAGGGATCAACTATTCCTTCGAATAACCACTGGCTGCGATTGCCCAGCTTCTCTCTTTCCAACACATTCATATTTAAAGGCTTTCGAAAAACAAAAACCCACGTTATCCATCTAACGCCTGAACTAATCAGCCTCTGCAACCTCTCCGTACGAACAGGCATACTGAGCTCACGTATCTCAACTCTTCCCAACTTTGGGGGCCTTCATTGTCTGGCCTAAATATACGCTAGAGACGGTACCCCCGCCCTGAGTCTCCCTGAGCCATCAATTCAAGATGCTCTGATCAACCTGACCATCATCCCATTCCCTCGACCCCTTCATCCTCTTTCTACTCTTCCCCAGTTGCATAGCTGGTTTGTGGCGTGGTCCTAGCTGGTGAAAAAGGGTTTATGTTGTAATGGGATGTTATAGGCCAGACTCAAATTAATCTATATATGAAAAAAAGCCCTTGTAGGGTTGTGTTGACATTCTGAAGGCTGAAAATATCAAACTGAATCTCTACTGACGTTTTCTCTAGAATGTTATCTAATTTAGATAGTTCCAGTGAAATATGACCCTTTACAAGGAGATCATTTATCAAATGTCTAAGTTGCTAGTACTTGTAAAATTCTTTATTGTTGATATCAAATTCACTTTTTAATTCAGTAAAAGATTTAAGGGTGCCCTTTTTAACAACTTGCTTAAAAGAAACAATACCTTGATCTTTCCACTTCATAAATAGTGTGTTTCCCATAGAAGATGGTAGATCTGGGTAAAAGGACAAATTTGTGAGTGCAAACTGCTAAATCTTTTGAGTTCCTGCCAGGCTTTCATTATATTATACATCTCAAATGTCTTTACAAAGCCATTTATCCATTTTATATTATTAATGTAAGGGAAAGATGTTAATGACAATGGGTAAATGGCTTGTTTCTCAATATCTATCCATTGTGCATTGTCTCGAGAGTATTATAACTGAAATTATGGAAGCCCTAGTCCCCCATTTTCTTTTGATTTGCATAAAGTTTTAAGAGCAATCTTTGGTGGATGGTTATTCCAAATAAATGAGCTATCTTCTTATTTAAAGTTTTGAAAAATGCATTATTTAATTAGCATGGTTGAATGAAAAAGATAATTATAGCATGGCAGTTCATTCATTTTAACCACATTAATTCTTCCCAGGAGAGAGATGGGAAAAAGAGACCAATAATAAGTCATCCCTTATTTTTTTTATTTAATGGTAGATAATTACTGCTATACAGATCCTCAAGGTTAGATGTTATCACCACACCCAGATTCTTAAAACCCGTCTTACTCCAAGTGAAAGGTGATATACTACAAAGATTTTCACAAATTGAAGAGGATAATAGGCAGGCATTAGACTTGGTATAATACATTTTGTAACCTGATATATTACCAAAATCATTTATAAACTAAGTTTTATAAAATTAAGTTAAATATAATAAAATATCATCTGCGTACAGAGATATCTTAAACACACCGTAAACGTGTCTTAATATGTAGCGGAAAAACACCCAATCTGGCAACAACACCAGTGTCGCACCGCCGTCCGCCGCATACGTGATGCCTCATCAAAAAACAAAAAAAAAAGCATGGAGGCGACAGCAGCATGTAGCAAGAAGGCGTTTGATCATTTAAAAGAAGTTTATGTTTATGACAAGGTCGGTGAGAATGGGAGACAAAGCATTAAAGCAACAATCGGGAAATGCTGTCCCCTCAATGCTAATGTAAACCCTGGTTGGATAAGGATTCAAAATCGGATATGAAGATGAAATCTGATGCATAGCTTCATTGTTAAAACTGATAAAATAATTGCTGTCTGTGATTCTATATGGGCTTTTGCAATAATTTTGAAAAAGTAATAGCTCGAAGCAACATATGGAAAAAAGAACTTTGAACTAGTTCATTTTTGGAACTTGTGAACTTAGTTCAAAATTTTGTAGTTTGAACTATGAACTGAACTAGTTCATTTTAAAATGTGTGAATTGTACTTTGAACTAGTTCAGGTAGAAAGTGAACTTTCCCAACACTGAGCCCCATCATACGTTCCTTTGTTGCCCTTTTCCTTGCAGATGTATAAGATATGTTCCCTCTAATAACTGCCTTTGCAGCATCCTACATAACTCCTGGTGAAACACCAGAGGCAGCATTATCTGTTCTATAATATTAAACCATTCTTTAAATGTTACTACATGCATTGTTATTATTAAGTAATGAGGAATTAAACCTCCAGTGTTTATATTGATGTAAACCTTGACCTATGGAGAGACTTAGATAGACTGGTGCATGATCTGATATGAGGATTGATCCAATATTACATAAGTTTACAAAAGGAATGTACTCTTGTGGCAAAAGAAACATATCTATGCGTGAATATGATCTATGTCTTGTTGAATAAAACAATATAATCTGGCTGAATAATTTATCAGCATTCGGTTAGCACCTTTTGCCATTACGTGTCTGACTCACTATCTCCCATAAAACGACGAGATCTATACTGACAATTTTTCGGTTCTCTGGCCAATATGCCGGATCAGTCCTTCTCTGACAGGCACCGCCGCTAGCTCCGGGATTTTTTGCTGCCGCTGCTGTTCTGCTCAGCCAGCAATTGGCGATGCCGCGGCTTGACTTCGCGTCTACCAACATCACTTTCATTTTTCCCTGGCACCCACTTATCTTCGGTCGAGCCTACAATTTCTCCATCTGGAAGTTGACTGCTTTTAAGTCAGAGGCAAATGCTGATTAAATCCGATAGTCCTCGCAAAGGTAAACAAGCGGATCCATATGATATAAATTATTTGTCTCCCAGCAGCAGGGCAGCCAATATATCGAGCAAAGATCGCAAGTCCCCGAACTCGCCTCGCTCCATTGCTCCGCGGTGCAAAAGACCCGGCTTTCCCTAAGCACTGGGTCGTAGTGGCAGGCTTCCAACAAGCCTGGGCTGTGCCCCCGATCTCACAGTAAAAAAGCCCCACTGGCTTTCCGCTTCAACTTAACCTTTTTACCGCAGCTTTTCCGACCGCAGCGTCATATGCATATCGTGCTAGCGGCACAGGCTGTGTTGCAAATTATTGGTAAGTATATTGCTAAAGTTTTCATTGGCCGCCGAAGTTGCTAAATGACGATGTGACACAATGACCTTGATGACCTTATTTCATATTTATAGATGTCGCAACAGCATAGAGAGAGAGAGAGAAGGGGAAAGATTCCCCTGCATTTTAAATTACACTCCACTCAGATAACGAATAAAAAGATTGATTTGCGAGAAAATATAAACTACTATATACCTAAATGATTAACAACTATAGGCACAATTTTTTTTACAGTCTATGGGTTATATATATATATATATATATATATACCTAGTAAAACAACAGCCTTTAAAATTGCTTTATTATAGCAATGAGGAAATGTTGATTGGTCGAAGCAAAGTATGTAAAGTAATTAATTATACTGTTCCATTTAACAAACTTAACAATGCACCGGAAACAATATATACGTACAAGCACATTATATCAATAGCCTTCAAAAAGGCACCAATGTCCCGACAATAGTTTCTACATGTCACTGTACAATCTAGTCCTCGTTGGGCTAAACATTTAATTCAAATGTAAACAATCTTTAATATTTGGACAATAATTTACAACAGGCATGATACAGAAATCATAAATGCTTGAACGTGGACATCAAATGTTGGCATTTTTCATTACGTTTAGCTAATTCACTGAAATACCCTGTTCAGTTTTCCCCTACAGGTGGCATGAATCAAAGAAGAGTTTATGACCAGCATTTTCGAAGCCCCACCTTCTCGGTTCTCATTAGCCCACTGGTGTGGCTAATCTGAAAATTCTGGGATAAGAAACTCCTAATCGATCTGTCAGCTCCATATACTTTACCGTTTTCAAAAATAATCACCCTGATTGCTCTTGATGAAATCTCTCTCCAAACTGTAGAACAATGATCATGAAATAAACATGGAGAAAAAAGGTCTTGTGGTCATCTTGTGGTCTGAGACCACGCATCCAGAATCATGAATCATCAGAATCATGGCACTTATTTGGGGTACATTGACACAGGAAATTCTATTTCTTTGCATGCTTACCTTCAAATGCAAGCCGAACCAAAATATTCTGATGTTATTGGACACATCTTAATGTATTAAACTCCCGTCAGATGCTGCAAGAGCTTTCCCATTTGAGTGAATATTTTCTTTCCCACTCAGCTCCCACTGAACACCGGCGAAAGCTTCGCAACTCAACAACCTTAACTTTCCCCTCTCATGGTAGGAAAGACTCACCCTTCGGGTGTCGCGAGTATTGAACTCCCACAGGATGCCGGCGAGAGCCTCCCAGCTAGACAACCTGCCTATGAGAGCCTCCTAGCTAGACAACCTTACCTTTTCTATTCTACAACCAGCAAGGCTTACCCGTCCATTGCCAGGAGCTTGAGTTCCTTTTGGACTTTATTTAGACAACCTTACTTTTCCATCTTTTGGCCAGTGAGACTTCCCCATTCGATGCAGGGAGCTAAGCTCTTATCGGACATCAATGAGAGCCTCCTGACCAGACAACCATTACCTTTCCAAGTTGTTTCAGTCGCCATACCGATCTACCCAATGTGCATGTACCAAGTTCACAAGGGAGGCTGGCGAAAGCCTCATTTCCCAGTCTACGCTCACCGAGGCTCACCCGCCTGATGCTACAAGTATCAAGCCCCCATCGGATGTCGTCAAAGATCCTTATGGCCACACAAACCCACCCCAACTTTACCTCTTCTGTCTTACATCCGGAGAGGCTTACACTTTCAATGCATGTGCTCCCTTCGGGCCTTCTGGCTAGACAACCTTACCTTTTCTTTTTCTATGGTCCGCGAGGCTTTACCCGTTCGATGCGTGTGCTCCCTTCAGTCATCTGGCGAGAGTCTCTCGGCCACACAACTTACCTTTCCATTTGACGGTAGGCGAGGCTTAACTGTTCGACGCCATGAGTCTCGACCTCGTGTCAAACCCTGCCTAAAACTCTCTCAACTACCATCACATCTTTTAACCCCGCTTGGAGAGGCTTACCCATCTGAAGCGCATGCTCCCTTCAAACACCGGCAAGAGTACTCTTTGGGTTTTCCTTTTCTCTCTCCACGTCCTGCGAGTCTTACCTGTCTGATGCGTTTGCTCCCTTTAGACATCTGGCGAGAGTTCTCCCATTCAGGTTTCTATACTTGCTGCCTGCAAGCGAGTCTCATTAATCCGATGCCATGAGTAACAATCTATCGTTGGATGTCGCAAGAGTCGGTCAGCCCAAAGTCTTAATCTCCAGGCTTTATGGGCCCTCTCGGTCAGCCATTTGCCTTTCGCCCACTGAATTGCAGGGGCTTATCAGCCAGTAGGTGATTTGGGCCCTCCCGGTGTGGCTATACAACCACACAGCTCTTCCTCATTGGCTGGTAGGGCTCACTGTTCCAACGCTCCAACACTGTTCCCCTTAGACTCTCCTTTTTGTTCAATTGCTCTAGGTTCAGGTCATTCCCGAGCTCAGAGCCCTTCCCCTGACAACATGCCAAATACACATACCATACCTCAGCTAATTGTATGTAAGTGTGAACTCGTGAAAGTAACAAAGTTATTCATTCATTTTGATTACTCATTCATTTTAGTGTCTGTATTGGGAGGATAGATATTCATTAGAGTAATCTCTCGACTATATAGGGTACCTTTGATTAAAATAAATCTTTTTGTATCACTCAGTTGTTTTTCAAATAAAAAGGGTAAATTTTTATGAATGAGTATAGCTGTTCCTCTTTTTTGAGTTGTATTGCTTAAAGAATACTTGGCCCCCCAATCTCACTTAAGTTTTTAGTGTTCTATATCCGACAGGTGGGTTTCCTGCAAAAAGGCAATGTTAACTTTTTCTTTCTTGAGGAAAGTAAGCATTCATTTGAGCTTAATAGGGTGGCTTAAACCTTTGACAATCCATGTTATCACTTTACATACATTTTCCATCTTACAACAGTACTTGGGTTACACAGACCGATCATTTGTATACTCAAAATTAAAAGATTAAATACAGTACACTGAACCAAACTGCAAACTCCTGTCTCCCTCCCACCACCTTTCCCTTTTGGCATGAGCCCTGTCCCCAAACGACAAGGCAGGCCCATAATCGAACAAATCTGGACATATAATAACCAGTGAACTCATGCTCAAATCTCACAGCACACAAACTAACATAATACAAATTAAATAAATACAAATAAAGGAGTGACCTTGTCCTGTCATATCAAAGACTAACAATGCTAAGATATGAGAATATAATACTGAAGTAACATGTATTTACGCAAAAGTCAACATAAAATAGCTTTCAAAACAGAAAGTTAGTTTCGTAATTTCAGTCTTTATAAGTTTTAGCAAGGTCAATATCTATACCCCAACTAGCTTCTTCATCATTTAAATCCGATCGACAGTTAACATTACTCACATCATGGACACTGAGCCAATGCTGTGATAGAACTCCTCGGGTTCTTTGTGAGATGAGAACAGGTTGATCCTCTTGTCATGCAGAATTTACAGTTTACAGGGTTGGACGAGGAATCCGCGATAGATCCCTTTTTCAACTAACAGTTTTTTGACATTGTTTTTTTTTTGTGATCAATTATTTATTTATTTTCTTACAATCATTATTTACACATTGGAGAGGAAACACCTTCACAAGAGAAAGAAAACCCTTAGGCTGATAACATCATCATTGAGAATATAACAAAGCACAATAAAGTGCCGCTTTTTTGACATTTGTAAGATTAATAAAGGAAGTAAGATCAATATAACTCAAAGGGGATTGAATTATAGTGAATAAGAACCGAATTAGTATGCAAATTATTCAGAATTAATATTTAACACTTTATCAACTATTCGTCCACCGATAAATTGAGATTAGGGTATTTTATAAATTCTGGACAAAATATTATCCCGTGGCGTACGGTAATAATAGCATAAAATTTGGATAACTGATTATGAGCAAGGTAACAGAATCTACAGTTTAAGGCAGTAACTTGT
Source organism: Carassius gibelio (assembly GCF_023724105.1). Taxonomy (NCBI): domain Eukaryota; kingdom Metazoa; phylum Chordata; class Actinopteri; order Cypriniformes; family Cyprinidae; genus Carassius; species Carassius gibelio. The sequence goes on along the minus strand of NC_068399.1, from coordinate 2,749,307 downwards.
AAGCACACAGCACAAGACACTGGTATGTAAAATCAACCAAGGCTTGTGGAAGATTTTTATTAGTAAGATTTTAATCAATCAAGAATAATCAATGTGAATCAAGCCATTTTTGTTGCTAGTTGTTTTTCCATTATAATCCTATAGGTAATGGAGAGAAAGGAAAATGTTTACGTGCTGGAATGTCCAGAACTAAGGAGAAACATATGGCCAGGAAGGGCCTGTGTTTAGAGTAAATCAAGCAAGGGGGCCTCTTCTCCCTAGGGAGAACTTAATTTTACTAAACATATCAAGAAAATCTCTAAAACAATACAAAGAAATCTCAACTGTTTTAAATTAATCAGACACTATATACCAAATCAGGCTGCCCTACTGTACATGCATGCTATGGTGTTTTCACATATTTCATACTGCATGACAGTTTGGGGGCAAGCAGCTCCGTCTGCAACAAAACACATTGGTTCACTTTACAATCGAGCAATAAAAATTATGGATAAAAAGCCAATCCGCTATCATCACTGTTACATACTGGAGAAATATAAAATATTAAGCTTTGAAAGCTTTAGTAATTTATGTTTCCTAAAGTTAATCTTCAAGTGTATTAATAATTTAGCACCTGAGCCTCTTAGTAAATTTATTGAAATACAGAACAACCAAAGAGTTACTAGAACTAGTACAAATCATAACTGTACAATACCATACTGTAGGACAAGCTTTGCACAGACTGCCTTTTCTGTTAAGAGCTGTAGGCTATGGAATGCATTACCATCTGATATTAAGGCCATATCTGACTTCAAAAAGTTCACTTCCAGGATTAAGCTCTGGCTAAAGACAAATCAAAATTGTATACATTTTTAATTGTTGTTATAATTGTGTATGATTAGGTATGTATGTATGTGTGTATGTGTATGTGTATATGTGTATATCTATATATACATAGTTTTGTAGTATTTCTTGTTTTTATGTATGTATTTGTTTTATAATGTTCTTAGAAATGCCCAACCAGGGACAGGAGTTGAAAATTAGCACTAGCTATAATCTCTATATGCTGCACATCAGTTACAGGCTTTGTATTGTAACTATGTTTGCTTGTATGGTCCCTGTTAAATAAACTTTAAATAAATAGGGAGGGATCAAAATTGCAAGCATAAGGAGAAGTTTGACTATTTGGAAACGCCCCATATAGTGTATATAAGGAGAAACCAAATTGCATTTCGGGAGATCTCCTTGCAACGAGCTCTCGGCTTTGTTTTGCTTAAAATAAAGTCTTTTCTTCTGAGAGAAAAATCCCTGACTGAGTTTGATCCTTTGGAGAACCGGCAAAATACACCACAGATTTGGCGACCCAGATGGGACTGGAAAGGAGCAGAGTGGACGACTGCTTTTGAGCTGACTGATGAGCAACACACACACAGTGGTGGCCACCATAGAATAAGGTAAGCATTTTTGCTTATATAATTAGTGTGTGTTGTTGACTGGTCAGTTCTGAGTGGTAAGGACACTTAAAATCTGCTCTTCCAAATTTAGAAAAATAATAGGATATCTAAATTGAAAAAGGGGTTTTACTCCAGAAGAAATAACTGCATGCACATATTTGGGTTATTAATAGGAAGGCCTTGGAAGGCAACCTCGATTTAAGACAAATATGGTGTAGGCAGAAAGACATGGCATGCTGTGCGTCTGTGTTTATTGGATAGCTGGGCCTAGGTAGGACAGTGATAAACGGATAAGCAGATTAGTTAAGGAATCGCGAGGAAAAGTCCCACGGATACCGCTTTTAGAATGTATAAGTGAAATTCTCGAAGGACAGAAATAGGTGGGCCCTTAAGGAGCTCTAGTGGTGAGCTGTGTTTTGTTGTGTGGATGTATTTGTGTCCGGACGAATGAATGTGTGAACAAATAAATTCTGTGTTGGGTTGGTAAAGGTTGCGCACCATTCCTGGACTGTCACTTCAGGGTGGCTGGGTGGAGTTGGATGCAACTGGTATCCACTTGAGAGGGATGAATGTATGATGAGCCTTGATAATAAAAGGACAATTAATGACTGATTATCCCTTAAATGAAGGGAAAAAGAATAAGAATAAGCACTCTGGCTCAATAAAGAGTGCAGAAAGTGTGAATGAGGCTAGGAAAATAGCATCAATAAAGTTTGAACCAAGATCTATAATAGATTTTTGCATTTAGGATGTCTGGGGCAAAGGGGAGAAAATTTTCTGAGCCCAGTGCAGTGGGAGTGAGAACAAAGGAGGACGTTTCCACAGTAAAGTTGTATTACATGGGTGGAGCAAGAGGTGCTCTCCCCTCCTGGACCATCACTTGGGAGTGATCAGGTTACAGAGACTGGTGTTGAGAAAGGAATGCAGGAGCCCTAAAACAATAAAGTTAACTAAAGGAAGGTTGTTTTAGAGAAAAATAAATACAAATGTTCCAAGAAATGGACTAATATAGAGATGGCAGATATGGTGGAATATAGATATAATAATAAATTAATTAAAATAAGATATGCATTTATTATTTAATAACTTATATTAATAGATGAATTTAAAAGATGCACGTGCTTAAAACTTTATATCTAATATGTGAAGACATCTAAAATTTGTATCTTGTTATCCCTGGGACAGTATGAAAGTTAATCCATTACAGAGTTTCAGAGATTGGGCTTGTGTAAATGTAAAAAATAAAAGAAATAACTTGCGCAATAAGAAATGAAAGCAAGATTGGGTGACCAAGTTAATAGACATTTTGATTCAAAAGCTATAGGCATATTACAATAGGAAGGAAACTAGTTGCTTAAAGAATTAAATTTAATTATTTTATTTACAATAATAGGAATTATTTTATGTTGGTTAGGAAACATTAATTCACAAATACCAGATTATTCTGAATCATGTATGCAAATATAGAAGAAAAAATATGATTGAAGTCTTTATTTTACCATATGCATGTCATGCTGATATAAAAGGAAGGTTTATTTTATTTTATTGCAGTATATTTAGATAATAAAGGTAGCTGATTTCTGCATTTTGCAAAGAAGAAAAATGCTTGCTATTTTCCTGCAATGAAGAACTTGCTTAACTAACAAAGAATAAGAGAACTGCTGTTTTCAACCAGATGATTTAGTTTTTATTAAGGGACCACTGAAAGAAGAGGTTGAAAAGTGAAAATTAGAAAAAGAGCTGACTGCTCAGAAACAATTTGGTCAGAAGTTACATAGGTACATTTAATTAATGCAGTCTCTGAGTGTTCAAATTTCAGATGACTTCTGGAACAGTGCCTTGACAAAGGAAAGCAATGAAATGGAGTCTGTCGAGGAATGGCAAAGCAGCAAACAGCTGAAGAGAGAAGAAGAGGGAGGGGCTGATGGATGTTCCCCTCGCCTCCTGAAAGAGAAGAACACACTTCAGCAAGGAGAAGACTGAATCAAAGCAGGAAAAGGTGAATCTTTCACTTGAGACTTTTCCTGAGGTTGAAAAGAACATTATGAAATGCAAAACTCTGGTAGAAAGCAACCAGAAGCCAGACTGAGAAGAAGCAGAAAAACAACAGAGACCGTACGCCACAACATCAGGTCTTTGAGTGCCATCACAGACTGACGACCCAGTACAACAGCCCAGGCTGATGATCTAACCAGAAGGACTTCCATCCCTTCAGTGCACAGGTGCTGCATATTCAGTGAACACTATAGAGACTGCTTCAAATGTTAATTATTTTATTTCATTATGTTATTTACTATGTTTTAATCTTGATTATTCACTGGTCTCACAGCACTTCCTTAAATTCTGTGTGTTAACTAACTCTCTCAATCTGCTTTTCAATAGGTTCCAGTCCAGCCTCATGTCTTAAAGAAAAATAATAACTTTGACAGACAGAAGTGAGTACTTGACTCACCAATCAGATAAACATGGAGCTGGATTTGGCATAGTAAGACAGTTTCATTAAACAACTAGGGGAAAATGCACAACTAAATACTTGACAACAATGCTGAGTGCTTTGGGAAAGAAGAGAATAAATAAATAAATAAAAAAGGGTATCTTGATGAACACTATATAAAATATATATATGGTTGAAAAAATAGAAATATTGGTCACTCCATTTTGTTTAAAGGTAATATTCTAAGGTAAAACTGAATAAAATAATATTGAATAAAAGATTATTCCAAAGATCCAAAATCATGTAATCACATATACTGTCATCACTGGGGATAACAAAATGGAAATGTTGATGGCCATGGATCCTAGATTATGCAGAGATCTCCAATCCGGTTCTCAGAGTCGCTCATGAGCAATAACAAAAAGTATTTGATTAAACTTTAAATTAGACAAACACATGACATTTGAGAAATGATAATTGGCTCTCTCAAATGCCCAATGCCTAGGCCTAATATTCTAAACAAATTCATCTATGAGATTTTGAAAAAGGAAGGAAAGAAAGAAAACAAAAGTTTTTGGCAAAAAAAAGAAAAAAAAAAAAAAAAAAAAAAGAAAAGAAAAGGAGGGAGTTTAAGTGTGTGAAAAAGTATGAATGATGGTGTTGTATGGCATGAAAGAGAGTGTCTGACGAGACACTGAGGCAATTCAATCAATTTGCCCAAACAGCTGTGTACAAATTTGAATGTGGGCCCACAGGGCAAACTTATGCCCAGTAAAATAATGACCATGGATGTATTTGGTTAAGTTTCCTGGTCAGTACCAAGGTCTTTGTTGTGGCAGAAAGAAAAACAGTGCCACACATGCGCAGCGTATAACATGGGAAGGCAGAGCAAAGCAAGCTTGCTCTGTCCACCCCACATTTAACTTTCTTTTCAGCATATCATGATGGAGCTGATTGTGTCAAAAGGATGAAATATTGTCTTTCTGACTGTTAAAATAAATACAGTGGGTTGAGTGTTTTCCAGGGCAAAAGGCCTATGCTACTGAGCAAGATAGGCCTAGATAAATTTTCCAGTGATATAGTGGAACTCAGTTTACAAAACAAAGAGATAACTAAATAAGCAAATGGTTGAGAATAAAATTGAAAGGAATTAAAAAAAAATAGTAAAGACAGCACTGAAATTGTGAAAACTCAAAAAGGGGCCAAGACAGCCCTCAACCCACATTACATTTCCACAGGTCACACCAAGAAGGACGACTGGCAAGATGAACAAATTAGCATGCTTGATAACACTAACAAAAAATTCTTAAGTTTTCCATTTACAGGTGACAGCAGTTCCAGTAAGACCAAGGAATGCTTCGCTCCATTAAAGAGAACCAATGAGGGTGCAGTTATGATCTCAAGAGAGCCTTGCATTAATCAGCAAAATGGTTACAGAGTGACACCTGAGTTCACATCTCTAACCTTAAAATACCCCAACCAGCTTCAACAACTCCACACAGCATGAAGTGAGGGATGAAGGGCGTGCTAGTAACGACCCACCCTTGCCAACGAGGGAAAGACCATTGCAACGACTCGCAAAGAGTCTCCCTGGTGAAGATGGAATGAGAGAGTGATGGGACTGCTACTGAGATCAACATACTTGGGTGCAGATATGAGCCAACAAATAGAAAAGAAAAAATGGAAAGAGAATCTTAAGTAATGGTAGATGAAGAATTGGAAGGTTATGAGAAGGGAAATATGGATGTAGGAAGATTTGAAGGGAAAATAGAGCAATTGGATGCAACAAATAGAATGAAAAGAGCAAAATAGAAAAGCTCAAGATTTGTGAATTGAAGAAGGAAAAGTATGTGTTATGTTTGGGGAAAATGCTGTATTTATATAAGGGAGCATTTAATGAAGAACTGATCAAATTGAAAAGGCTAAGAATGGTAGATAAAGAAAATGTTGGAAAAGATAATAAAATGTAAGACTGGTTCGATTTACAGTTAGGAGCATGTGGAGCATAGTTTATAACTAAATAGGGAAAGTTTTTAGGAATGGCATTAATGACAGGATATTTACTATTTTACTGTATACTTCCTATATTGAGGTTACTAGACAAAGCCACAGTTAAGCAAATTAAATTCAAAGATATCAAAATAATGGGAAATTGATACATAAGGTATCTAAGCTGAAGTTCAACTCTTATAATCTTGTGATATTCAATGTGTGATGTGATTTGTATTTGTATGTGTATGTATTTTTACGCCTTTTATACAAAACTGTGATAACCAGGCAAATGTTGAACCAATTGCACATTCATGCTTTTAACAATGTCTACTATTAAAGAGGGGTTAGGGAGACTGGATCTTTTACTCACTCCTTGTCAAATTAGGAGAGAGATGTTTGGTCCAGTAATCCCTCAGAGTGGAATTTCATAATCTAGTCACTGGTGAAAATACAATGTGACTTATTTAGTCACTAGGTAGTGTAAATAATATGACTGGATTATGGAGTAGCACTCTGGATAAAAATAATCAAATGTGAGACTTATTAAGTCTCAAAGGGGAGAATATGTGGAAGATTTTTATTAGTAAGATTTTAATCAATCAAGAATAATCAATGTGAATCAAGCCATTTTTGTTGCTAGTTGTTTTTCCATTATAATCCTATAGGTAATGGAGAGAAAGGAAGATGTTTACGTGCTGGAATGTCCAGAACTAAGGAGAAACATATGGCCAGGAAGGGCCTGTGTTTAGAGTAAATCAAGCAAGGGGGCCTCTTCTCCCTAGGGAGGGATCAAAATTGCAAGCATAAGGAGAAGTTTGACTATTTGGAAACGCCCCATATAGTGTATATAATGCATTTCGGGAGATCTCCTTGCAACGAGCTCTCGGCTTTGTTTTGCTTAAAATAAAGTCTTTTCTTCTGAGAGAAAAATCCCTGACTGAGTTTGATCCATTGGAGAACCGGCAAAATACACCACAGGCTTTATTGAACTACTCTAATACACACTAACTTAACTAATGAAAACACACAAACATTCATTCAAACAGTAACAGAGAAAAGGGATGTTATTCTTGACCGCAACCTGAGAGAATCAATCTACTAGCACTTTAATCTTATTTTGTTTTCTTAATAAGATTTGCACCAGTTTCAGCCAGAATTAGGAGATATTGTGTACTTGTGTCCACCAATTGTCCAACACCTTGGTTCTCTGAGCTCAATGTCCAGTCGAACATCAGAAATCTAGGTGTCTGGTTTGACCAATCGTTGTCTTTGGACTGCCATTCGAGACTTCTGGTCAGAAATTGTTTTTATCACCTAAGAAATATTGCTAAATTGAGGATGATTTTAATGGACTCTGATCTTGAGATGGTAATTCATGTTTTTATTTCTTCACATTTAGATTATTGTAACTCTCTTTTTACTTTTCTTAACAAATCTGCTCTAAATCGTCTCCAAATGGTACAAAATGCTGCTGGCAAGGCTTTTAACAGGATCTGGCAGACAGGCTCACATCAACCCTATTTTGTCCTCCCTACACTGGCTACCTATCAAATTTCGCATTGATTTTAAAATATTAGTTTTTAACTTTTAGAGCTTTAAATGGTCAGGTCCCACAGTACATCACTGATTTGCTTTGCACATACTCCCCAGGTCGTTTCCTTTGATCAGCAGGCCAAAAGTCTTTTAATTGTCCCAAAGACTCGTTATAAAACCCGGGGAGATCTGTTATTTGAGGCTGTAGCCCCCAGACTGTGGAACGCCTTGCCTTTGTTCCTCCGTGTGGCTGATTCTGCTGAGTCCTTTAAAAGGCAACTCAAGACACTGTTATTTAAACAAGCTTTTAGTTGATGGGCTTAAGTTTACTTTGGACTTTTTGTTTTAATTTAATTTTAATATTAATGTGGTTGTACTTTGTAAAGCACTTTGTGATTGTATCTGTGAAAAGCACTCTATAAATAAACGTTACTTATTTACTTGCATTTGGATGCTCCTGTGGGCGTGTTGCTGGAAGTTGCTGGAGACGGAATCTCTGGCGCTGATCTGGCGCTCTGATGGACAGCAATCGTGAGTGGTTGGTTGGCTTTGCCGGGTGGCGCTTCGTTCGCGAGACTTTCTGGATTGCGGCTTGCTATGCAACGGAGTTTCCTCGGAGTCTGGAGTGACTCTGAGAGGGTTTTCTTTGACGAAGTTCAGCAAAGGATCTTACAGAAGAGTTGAGTTTTGAGTGAGCTCTTGGTGGTTTGAAGAGTACACGCTGGACGATGGAAAAGTCAGCACAAAACATAAGCAAGAGCAAAGTCACTGCAAAAGCAGGGCAAAAAGCAAGGCAAAAAGCTTGTCATTGGGTTATAAGTGTGTCCATCTGACCCGTCCTTCTTAGTGCGACAGCCAATCAGATATTGTCTTGGGCTGGACCTACGCCCGTTCTCCGGTTCTTGCATGTAATTAGAGTAATGTCCACATGATCGTGTGTGTCCAAACTCCTGAGAGTTTAGTTTAAACGCTTTAATATGCAAACTTAATAGTTTAAATATGGTGCATCCTAAACACATCTACTTTATATCAAAATTCTAGAAATCATTTACCCATCAAGCAGGTACCAAAATACATATACTTCCCATAATTGAGTTGGAATCAAATAAGGTTTTAGCGGTGATAAGTGTTTAACACACAAAATTAACTTGAATAATATAAAGCATGCATAATACAGCAACTTTTGGTGATTAGATTAGATTAGATCCTAAAACTGAGGTAGAAAACCCTACGAATAGGTTTCTTGGCCATTTGGACTTAACATTGGTGAACAAAAAGAAATCTTTTCCTGCTGGCTGGCGCCACTGGTATGAGATTAGACAGGCAGAAAAAGGGAAAGGGGGTTTGACATCTCCTTTAGCCATCTTGGCACCATGACTGTGTTTTATGATGCACTAATGATTCGATGGGGAATGGACTGTTCAAGGATAATCTTACACATTGTTAAACTTGCGGCTTGTCGCATAGTTTCAGGCGAAAAGTCCTCGGAGAAATATTGCCTCGTTGCATCGTAGGTGATTTCTCTACGTCTTGTTGATCGAAACACCAGTTCTTTTTGTGAACCCGCTCCAGAGAGAATGGTGTGTCAGGTGTTGTCTCCATCCACCGAGGCAGCATGTCCTTAATGAAGTCCATGAGCGGCCTTGAGCCTTCTGCAACCTCACGGAGGCCGAATATTCAGAGATTCTTCCTCCTGCTGCGGTTTTTTAAATCTTCAACCTTTGCCTCCAGAAGATTCAACTTCTTTGTGTGCGGGTAGTAAATCGATCAACCAGCCAACTTTCGCCAGAGCCACGTGACCCTCAGTATGAGCTAATTTTTAACTGCTTAACTGTCATCAAGTACTGGATTGTTTGTGGCCACGCCACAAACAAGCTATAAAACTATTAATTGACCAGAAGTTTAGGGAGAAGTAGAAAGAGGATGAAGGGGTCGAGGGAATGGGATGATGGTCGGGTTGAATGGGGGCATCTTGAATTGTTGGCTCAGAGAGACTCAGGGTGGGGGGTACCATCTCTATCATATATTTAGGCCAGACAATGAGGACCCCCCGATACAACCTGATAGAAATATAACGTGGGATAAGGTTGGCTGAATGGATGAGAAAGGGAGGGAAGGGTGGGTTCGAGAGCATGAGACTAGCAGTACGGTATGCGGAGGCCAGATATATATGGAGGTTTATTAAGATTAATTCTTAGATGTGTATTTGTTTTATTTCTAGTTTTCTGTTATGCTTGTTTTATGTTTATGCCCTTTGGGCAATCCTAGTTGAATTTATAAATGCTTTATAAATAATACATTCAAAATTATATTTAAAAAATAAATTTTGATGTTTAAGATTTTAAGGCTCTTTAATTGCAAGTTTTCATTGTGATAAATTATCATAAAGAGGGACAACAAAAGATTAAAGTATGGTCAGTGAATGAAGTCTTTTCTTCTTGCAAATACAGAAATGGTCTCAACATTGAAAGGGTGACAAATACTAATACAAAATTATATTTTTATATAATAGAATAAAAATATCAAATTAATAGTCATACTCTTTAGTATTATTATGAAATTTGGAATAAGGTGAATCTAAAAATGAACTCACTGTTGTTGCAGATGAAGGGCTGGTTATCACTACATGGCAAATCATGCCATTGTCCATTTGTCATCATACCACACTCTTCTCCTTTATCTTGTGGTTGTCCAAGAGCCCAGTTCAGATAGAGCGCAGGTTCACCTGAAGACCACTGCCATTCATCACGACCCGTCTTCTGCAGCCCAATCCAGACATACTCAAGACTTTTATCAGTCACACTCTTGTTCAGCTCCTTCATGTCGTTCATGTCATCAGTGGTGGCCAAATCTGTGTATTTCTCTCTACAGTATCTCTGAGCTCCAGTCCAGGTCTTCTTCTCATTTATAAAGTGATACTGACGCAAAACACATTGAGATACAGAGCAGAGAGCTGTGAAAGAGAGACTTTGAATTTAATGCTTTTCATATCAGAATCAAACCTAAGGAAACTAGAAACCAGAAATAAAACCACAAACACACTCACCAATGAGAAGAATAAAATATAGAGTTTGGTCCATTTCTGAGGAAAAACCAAAACATTGATCTTAACAGGAACAGAAAATGCACTGTACATATATTATTAAGACAATACTATCATGTCAAAGTCTAATTTTAGTTAAAGATTGAAATTATGAGTTGCTCTTACTTCAGAGGCTGTGTGTTTCTGTCCTGAGTCTGATCTTTCTGTATACAGCTGCAAACTGTGTGATTATTATATCTGCTCTCATCCCTCGTTTAGCATCACATCATTTACTACTCTAAACAAAAGCCCGTTTCATTTTTCTTCCTCATGCATGATATTATTATAATTTTCACTGTGTTGTCTTTGTTGCTATAATTGTTAATTTGAATGTGGTAGAGACTGAAGATATGTATGTTTCTGAATACACACAGGCAAATAAAAGCTAAAGCAACAACACATTCATCTCCTTATTTATGGAAATCATAAGCACAGAGAACATTGACATTATTTCACTATGTGTACACAGGTGATGTTGCTTCCTCTTCATGTGATATCAACTCACAGTCAACATTATAACAGTAAATTTAATTTACTGGTTTAATAAAACATACTTGAACCTCTTTCATCCTTTTTTTTCCCCGCAGATTAACATGCATATGAGGACCTCCAATACATGACTCAAGCTACTTCCGCAGTTGTCCACGACACTGTTGTCATGTGGTTTCTTGGTCAGTAAAGGCGGTAACAAAGGGTAACTTACGTCATTAGATTCATATCCATACTACATTCTCCGATACAGTATGTGCCGGTATACACCTGATAAGCCATGATTGCAATCTGCCATAAATCTAAGAAGAAGAAGAAGAACTAACGTCATTGACAGACGACTGCACTGCCCCGTGTCACTGTTTAGAATGGGAATTTTCTCATGATTTACAAGTATTTGAAAACATTATATTGATACATTAAGATATTGTCAGTAATCAGCTGGACAAAATATAGAACACTAGCCTAGTGTTTTTTGGATATTTTACTGCAAATATCTTACAAATTGTACCTTTAACATATACAAACATTTACAAAATGATGAATAGTTTCAACTTTAATACGAATCAATGTATGATTTCTACAGTGAAGTGTATATAGTGTTTTAGTTTTGTGTTCTTTTTTTAACCCTTGTGCGTTGTTCAAATTCATAACCCTTTCGTTATGTTCGGGATGAAAACACCCACTAAATTAAACTGCTGTAAAAATGTATCAGATAAATATTTTTTCTTTCACTTTTTTTTTCATAAATCTGTTAAACAACCTCAGTCCTGATCAAAACTACTAAATGTTAAAAATAAAATCCAGGATTATTACTTTTTAATTGCCAAGTTTATAAATTATGTCACAGATTTGGGGGGAAAAAACAAACAAAATGACTTATTTTCAATATAAAAAGGGATTGTGGACTGGATTTTTTCTTACCTTTTATCACAGTCTTGGGCATGTCAAAGATTAGTAACAACATTGGATTTGATGCATTGTTAGTTTTTGTGCAGCATTAGATTATAATTTTTTCTCCAATTGACTTAGATTATAATGGACATTTTTGATTGCAAAGCCATGACACCATATAATCATGCATTCTTGATAGTTGGTGGTTTTCCCTGTTTGGAAGAGGTACATTTTTAATTTTTTACTGTTGATCATAAGGTGGCACCATTAACCCTTTGTTTAGGCCTGTGCAAAAAAAAGCTTAGTTTCTGGCTTTTGTATGGATTTATATGGAGTATAACAGTATATTATAGTGTGTGTGTGTGTGTGTGTGTGTGTGTGTGTGAGAGAGAGTGTGTGAGAGAGACCTTTGTGCACTTTGATGTAGTTCTGAGAGCTGAGGTGCATATTTTGATTTTTTCTCAGACGAATGGAGTAAATTAAAAGTAAAGTAAGTGTATTTATGCACCTGCTGCCTTTTGATGGTGATAAGTACAGACTAAACAAAAACAAGTAAGTTGATTTAAACACTTGGATGCCATCCTACTGGTCATTTGTTTTTGAGAAGAGCAGCAAGCAACATGAGAAAGAGCTTGACTTGTACCGAAGTTTTAGAAATGGTTATGCATAGATCTAAATTTCATCATAATGGAAGTCAAAGTGGCAAAAATAGCCACGAACAAGAAATGAGGGAGAATTTTTTATTTACATTTAATGATGCACAAAAGCTAACAATGCATCAAAGCGAATGTTGCTACTAATCTTTGATATGCCCAAGACTGTGATAAAAGGTAAAAAAAAAAAAAAATAAATTCCAGTCCACAATCCCTTTTTATATTGAAAAATAGTAGTTTTGTGTCTGTTTTTCCCCAAATCAGTAACATCATTTATGAATTTGGATTTTTTTTTTTTTCAACATTTAGTAGTTTTGATCAGGACTGAGGTTGATTATTAGAATTGATGAAATTAGATTTTTTTTTTTAATCTGATAGAGTTTTACAGCAGTTTAATTTAGTGGATGTTTCATCCACTAACATAACAAAAGGGTAGTTAATTTGCCACATTGTATAGTGGAGTTTTTGAAAATTTTCAAAGAATTTTTCTGAATGTGTCAAATATGTGAAAAATAAGATTTGTCATTAAAAATCATTCCGTCTGCTGAAACACAGAGAAAGTTGTGGCCAAAGTAAGAGTAAACTTTACACCCTAGTGGACCAAAACGTCCCCAACAATGCATAAAGGTTATTAACAAAGACAAAATTAAAGAATTTATTTTCTTTTTTTATCTTTGCCCACTTTGGCCTAAATTCCCTGGTAACGCCCTAAATGGTTTAGCTCCTGCGTACCTAACTAGCCTTCTACCACGTTACAATCCATCACGCTCCCTAAGTTCAAAAAACGCTGGACTTTTGGTAGTTCCTAGGATAGCAAAGTCCACTAAAGGAGGTAGAGGTTTCTCACATTTGGCTCCCAAACTCTCGAATAGCCTTCCTGATAATGTTCGGGGTTCAGACACACTCTCTCTGTTTAAATCTAGATTAAAAACACATCTCTTTCACCAAGCATTCGAATAATGTATCTCTTAAATTTTGAGTGTAGTTGCATCTGATCAAATGTGCATTCTTATTCATTAGCTTGGGTTAAACTAATTTTACTTTGTTGGATCAGCAGCTATGCTAATGATGTCTCTATTTTGTTTCTATGTTTTGCCACGGGATGGGATTTACACAAGCTCCAGTCTGGATCCAGAACACCTGAGAAGAGATGATGCTGACCATCAGAGGACCTCAGATGATGCTAACCCTGAATCAACAAACAGAACTAACAAATATTGCTACAAGTGTGACTGCATCATATAATAATTATTAATTAATAATATTAATAATGTTCATCGTCTGGCTGACTACGTCTTGTATTAATTTTTCTAAAAATCCTGTCAAACGTGCACAAACTGACAGTCAACACCATAAGCTACTACTAAATATTGTAGAAACATAATTTTCTGTAAAGTTGCTTTGTAACGATTTGTATTGTAAAAAGCGCTATACAAATAAACTTGAATTGAATTGAAGTCAAGATGGGCAGAGGATCACCAATTCCCCCAATGCTGCAGTGCATAATATCATCCAAAGATTCAGAGAATCTGGAACAATCTCTGTGCGTAAGGGTCAAGGCCAGAAAACCATACTGGATACCCGTGATCTTCGGGCCCTTAGACAGCACTGCATCAAATACAGGAATGGTACTGTAATGGAAATCACAACATGGGCTCAGGAATACTTCCAGAAAATGATGTCGGTGAACACAATCCACTGTGCCATTCACCGTTGCCAGCTAAAACTCTATAGGTCAAAAAAGAAGCCATATGTAAACATGATCCAGAAGCACAGCCGTTTTCTCTGGGCCAAAGCTCATTTAATATGGACTGTGGCAAAGTGGAAAACTGTTCTGTGGTCAGACGAATCAAAATTTGAAGTTGTTTTTGGAAAACTGGAACGCCATGTCATCCGGACTAAAGAGGACAAGGACAAACCAAGTTGTTATCAGCGCTCAGTTCAGAAGCCTACATCTCTGATGGTATGGGGTTGCATGAGTGTGTGTGGCATGGGCAGCTTACACATCTGGAAAGGCACCATCAATGCTGAAAGGAATATCCAAGTTCTAGAACAACATATGCTCCCATCCAGACATCGTCTCTTTCAGGGAAGACCTTGCATTTTCCAACATGACAATGCCAGACCACATACTGCATCAATTACAACATCATGGCTGCGTAGAAGAAGGATCTGGGTACTGAAATGACCAGCCTGCAGTCCAGATCTTTCACCCATAGAAAACATTTGGTGCATCATAAAGAGGAAGATGTGACAAAGAAGACCTAAGACAGTTGAGCAACTAGAAGCCTGTATTAGACAAGAATTGGACAACATTCCTGTTCCTAAACTTGGGCAACTTGTCTCCTCAGTCCCAGACGTTTGCAGACTGTTATGAAAAGAAGAGGGGATGCCACACAAACATGGCCTTGTCCCATCTTTTTTGAGATGTGTTGATGCATTGATACATTTTCTCAGTTTAAGATATATTTGATAATATACATTTGATATATCATCTATGTTGTATTCTGAATAAAATATTTTTGGAATCGGGTATTGTTATGTATTAATTTAGATATTTGATTATTATAGACATTGCATATTCTAAACATTTTCAATTATTAATTCATTAAGGACCCGCTGTTGCTAAGAATTCACTTGGCCAAGTCACCAATAGTTCACAGGGTTATTTCAGTTCACAGGTGCAATTCAAAGGACAACTACCAGCACCTCCATATGGGAGGGCCTTTAAACATTCAATCCTCTTTAAGACATCCAGTATTTGGGAATAATTCAGCATATTGATTGCTTTCATGATCATGCATAATATTTTAAGTAAAATAATACCATATTGAGTAAATAACATAATAGAATAACATAATGGAAACAGCCAAGTGTTCCATGTAGGAGACCAAAGAATTCAACTCAAGTCAAGTCACACATGTAACTTGAAATTTTTTTTAGGATTTCGTGATCCATTGTCGCACCTGGCCTTGAGATAAGAAAACATTCTCACAGACCCTGAGGAGGACACACCCCTCTGCAGCAGAACAGAACTCTGTGAAATTGAGAAAATGATACAAACATTAAGGGAAAAACAACAGATTCATAAGATACATCATATATGATATATATAGATATTCTTACTAAACTTTGAGTGAAACCTTTTCAGGGAGGGAGAGGAAGAGAGAGCAGAATAAGGAATATGGTTGTACATGAGCAATGGTAGAGGTTTTGTTTGCTCTCAACCCTGCTCCTGACGATCTTCTTCTTCTTGTAGAATTCCGGCAGTGTAGACGCTGCTGAGCATATTACTGCCCTCCACAGGTCAAAATTTAAACTAAATTCTTACATACGGTCCTGTATCATGCAAGAACTGAAGAACTGCCTTGGAGATCAGTTTATGCTCATCACTGTGACCAAACAAAGTTAAAAGACTAAAAAAGCCTTAACTCCAAGTCCTGCCATTTTTAAAAATAACATATTTCTTTCTGCCCTATACTTTCTGCATTTTAGGAAAACATGCCCTACCGTCTCAAGACTCCCACATTCACACAATCCAGAAACATGCTTTCCTACAATCCACAAAGAATAATTTAATGCACAGTGCACCAGCCTCAATCTACACATTATAACTGAATCCCTGCGGGGCAAAATGATACATGAACATCTTTTCTTAACTATAGGTTGTATTGAAAAGTAGTGCCTACCCCTAATTTCCTTTTCCCACCCCCTCTGCCATTCATTTATTAAGCCCGCTTTAATTCGTTCCCTCAGTTCCACTCTCCCTAATAATACATGGACATCTACTTCTCTTCCTAAGCTCTCCTTTGCAATTTTATCCACCCGCTCATTCCCCCTCATCCCAGCATGTCCAGGAACCCAGCAAAACCTGATGTTGCAGACAAATCTAATTCTAAACAACACAATTAAAATATCATTTATAATGTCAGGACGAGCTTTTGATTTTCCTACTTTTACATTTTCTAGAGCAGCTACAGAACCAGATCAAATAATGACTTCACTAGGTTTTCCTTCCTCAATCCACCATAGAGCCCATACAATTGCCATTAATTCGGCAGTGAGAACAGAACGTCCATTAGAAATACGTCGACCAATTTCCAACCCTAGCTGTTCTACATATACCCCAAAACCAGCTTTCCCACTAACTGTATCTCTAGACCCATCTGTAAAAACAATCATAGTACTTCCACTAATTGAATTAAGATATTCCTCTATTTTTGGTGCCACCTCCAATTTATCTTTTTCCTGATGAATACCAATCTCAACACACATTTCAGGCAGCACCCAATAGCTCCTGACGATCGACTGTCCTGCAAAGTTTAGTTCTAACCCTAATCAAACACACCTGCCTTTAAATTTTAAGTGAGCCTGAAGACCTTAATTAGTTGTTTCAGTTGTGTTTGATTAGGATTGGAGCTAAACTTTGCAGGACAGCCGATCGCCAGGAGCAGGGTTGGTTACCCCTGCCCTACATCTAAAAATACCCATCAATGGAAACTGCATTTTTTTTATAAAAAAAAAATAAATAAATAACACCCCCTTTTTGGTTTTAAGCTTTTTGCATTGCATAAATCACTTTCACACTGTCTTACCCGTGTCATCAATGAAAATATGTCTACTTATAAAAATACACACACAAATATATATAAAGGTGTGATCAATAATTGTCAACATGTTTTGTTATACAAGATGTTATTTGTTTTTAGTCGGTTTAATATAGTTAAAGTGAATTTAAATGATTTGTGCAGCCAGTTTGACTAATTTAAAGCAGTAAATGATCTTATGTTTTTAAGTTAAAGTTAGAAAGTTTTGTTCTTCTCAAGTTTATTTCATCAAACTATTAGAGATGAGAATCGATTTTATAATTTATGGGTTTATTATACAATTAAATAAATTTGACATTTGTTACATATAAATTCAATGTTGTGGGGATATCAGTTGATGTGATTTCATGTTTGTGTTCAAAATAAATTATTAGTGCAAAACATACAGAACAAATCAAACATTAAAAAGAAATCAGAAAAATAATGAAGTGGCCTATGGAAACTGTTAATGTAAATAAACACATTAGCTCTTAATTTCTGCTGCAGATGAAGTTGAGCTTGTGAGATTCAGGAAGGCTGATCCAGCGCTGATCTCCTCCAGACTGAACTGCTCCTTTTCTGTTCTCCAATTTGCAGTTTTCGCGTGTCGTTCCGTTCCCTGGAGCCCAGTTCTGATAGCACACGACCTCTCCACTCAGCCAGAGCCACATGTTCATGACGCAGTAGTTGTGTAAACCCAACCACACTGCCTCAGTAGACGCACGTTTAACCACGTTCATCACACGATGCTGAATCCTTTCTGAATGAACCGAGAGCAGATCCACATGATTCTGTCTGCAGTATCTCAGAGCTTCAGCCCACGTCAGATTCTCCTTGATCAGAATCAGTTTATCTGGAAACCAAACAAACCACAAGCAGAGACGAGAGAGAAACAACATGGAAAACAAACACTGTGGAGGAATTAGTCATGTCAGACATGTGGATTGTGTGTGTTCTGTGAGGATCTACGCACCTTCATGACACACAAAAGGAAAAAACAAGGTGCAAGGGATGTCATTCCATTGTCCCTGGGTGTCTGGTTTTATCACTGTACATTTTTCATCACCTCCTTTATTATTAGGTTCATTAGATTTCCAGTATCTGAATGAGGAGTCAGTCTGATCTGACCACTGCCATGAGTCTCTGAACAGACCAATCCAGATCCATGATCCAGATGAGTTATTATCACTGATGATCTTCTGAACCTGTTGATTCTCATTCTGGTTCCTCACACTGACCAGATCAATGTGATTCTGTCTGCAGTAACTCTGAGCATCTCTCCAATTCAACATCTGATTGACAAGGACTAGTCCTGTGTTCACTTTAAGAAAATCAAATGAGAAAAAGATTAATGAAGCTGTTAGATTATTATTATTTTTGTTGCTTTATGGATTAGATGTGAACAGAAGCAGGGGTGGAAACATCAGAAACGCATCATTCAAAGACTTGAGCTGCTTTTACAGCTGGTGATATACTGAAAATTGACAAGGTTCAAGATATTTTCAGTTATACCATGATCTGTCTAAAAATGTGATTCTGATTGGCTGGATTGTGTGCATTCAAACCATTAAATACCCATACAGTCAGACATTCATTCGCACACAGAGAAACATTTAGAAGTATAGTGTAGGGTATTAGAACATGAGGAGCCGAATTCCACAAAGAGGCCCAAGATAACAGGGTGTTCATGAATCCAATCCTAGAGCCAGTCTGTCTGAAGCAAGCCTAATCAGCCAACTCTCTCATAGAACAGTTTTCAACATGAACACAAATAACACAATGATAATCCCAACTCAGGAAGGAGATTGTCAAATTTCTGGGCAAATATCCAAGATGATGGTCAAAGAGATGCACATCATGACCATCACATGTAAATCCATGATAGAAATCAAAAGTTTCATTGGATAGGTTCCCCCACCAGATAGAAAAAGGACCAGACTGAAATTTCTTCTAAATCCTTTTGACCTTTGTTCCTAAGAACACATTCTCCAGTTTACATAAATGAGTATTAGCCCATCGCTTAACTCCGTATCATGTAACCCACACATTTGTTAATCACTCATTGTGTATGTATTTTTAATAACTATTGAATAGCTTAATGATTCATATTATTGTTTAGTATGTCTTTTTGAATCTTCTTCTATGAAACATTTTTTTTCCCAATCAATTCTTTGTTAAATGTATCATATTATAGAAATCATGTCCAAAATTATACTCTGTATACTGCAAAAGCAGGAAAATTTTGATCATGTGACTGAAAAGATATCATGTTGATTTATGTATTGGGAGGAGTAACATAGCAGCACACTGAGATAAGACAATGTCTAAATGGTCAAGACACCATTTGGAGCAGAGCAAGATAACAAACAAAAGACTGACTCGCTCATGAGTCAAGAACCGTTTCTGTCAGACACGTCCGATTCTAGAACAGAGGAGCCGATGATACTGCGCATGTGTGATTCAGTGTGAAGCCGACTGACACACAGAGCGTCTGAACTGAACTGATTCTTTTGGTGATTGATTCTGAACTGATTCTGTGCTAGTGTTATGAGCGCGGGTAAACCGAAGGCTTGAATCAAGGGCAATCATCACCAATGACGGCATTACGTCGAGTGCAAAAGAACTGGTGAACCGTTTTCTCCAACCGGTTTATTGAATCGAACTGTCCGAAGGAACTACTGTGGTGATCTGAAAACCGATGCAACTGGTTCTTGACTCAAGAGAGTCAATCTATTGTTCGTTATCTGGCTCGTTATCTTTAGTTCTCTCTATACAGCAGTTCAGTCAGTGTACTGTTTGAGTAAATGAATTACTCCGGGATATTGGTTTGTTTTAATTCTGAGGGAGTGTCAGCCACATTAAAAAGTTAACAGCTTAAGGCATTGTGGATTAATGCGTATTGGAGATGCGAAACGTGTAAAATTATTCAGATCGATTTGGTGAACTGGTTCAAAAAGATCTGGTTACATCAAATGATTCGTTCGCGAACTGGATATCACTACACTGCAGTGAATGCACTCACAACAGACCCGGAAGAGAAGACAATGCTGAAAAAAGTCGTAGTTTTTGCTATGTTTGGACAAAAAAATATTTTTAATGCTTCAAAATACTCTAACTGACCCTCTGATGTCACATGGATTACTTTGATGATGTTACCTTCCTGACATGGACAGTATACCCTACTCAGTTTCAATGGAGGGACTGAGAGCTCTCGGACTAAATCTAAAATATCTTAAACTGTGTTCAGAAGATAAACGGAGGTCTCACGGGTTTGGAACGACATGAGGGTGAGTTATTAATGTCATAATTTTTATTTTTGGGTGAACTAACCCTTTAAAACCATAAAGGCCACATTTTGTTTTTCTGATTTTGTATAAAAAAAAAAAGTTGTGGTAATCTCAGCCTTTTATTCTATATACTGAATGCAGTGATGAATCCACCTGCTTCAGTAGGGTTTGAAGTCTCTGCACGATCATGTGATAAGTTCCAAAAGTTTTTTTATAGTTAAAATTGCTAGTATTGGATCTTTCATTCAGTTACTGAAACATGATGTTGTCAGCCCCAGTATTTTGTAGTTTTTAAATAACCCGATGACAGGTTTGGTGTAAACATGCCATAATGTAGCCAGTATTAAAAAGAATAGGTTTGGACCCTACTGATC
Organism: Carassius gibelio; assembly: GCF_023724105.1. Classification (NCBI taxonomy): domain Eukaryota; kingdom Metazoa; phylum Chordata; class Actinopteri; order Cypriniformes; family Cyprinidae; genus Carassius; species Carassius gibelio. The sequence continues at coordinate 2,728,550 of NC_068399.1, read as the reverse complement.
TATCCAATTTCAGACCAATCTTGAAACTGCCTTTTCTTTTTTAAGGAGAAAGTAGTTTTTATCCAACTACAATAAAAAAAATAAAAATAAATAAATAAATAATAATAATAAAAAAAAAAAAATATATATATATATATATATATATATATATATATATATTTTTTTTTTTTTTTTTTTTTTTTTTAATCTGACTTTAGGGGAAATATAAAAAAAAAATGATTCTGGAGCCTCTTTGAACCTAATGTTATTGGACTTGAGCGCAGCCTTCTAATCTGTTGATCAAAATATTTTAGTTTCTCAGCTTGAAAACCATGTTAGTATTCATGAAATTGCTCTTAAATGGTTTAAGTTGTATATAGCAGATAGGAGTTTTGCAGTTAAACTGGGAGAACATATGTCAACACCAGCTAAAGTCTAGAGTCCCTCAAGGGTTTGTCCTCATCTCTTTTTGTTCTCACTCTACTTACTCCCTTTAAGAACTATATTTAGCAGGGTGTTTTAATGGGTCCGGTATGAGCTCTTTTTGAACTGCTTAACTGACATCAAGGACTGGACGATGTCCTTTTTTTTTTTTATTCAGTGAAAATTCAATTTTAATTTGGGACTTTTAGCAAAGATGAAGTCCTTAATTTCTTTTAGAGACTTAGAGATAGTTATTCACACCTTTATTGTTTTCATTCTTAGACTATTGTAATACTTTCTATATGGAAGTTGGCCAGAAAGCCCTGTCGTGTCTAAAGAAAGTTCAAAATGTGGCTGCAAGATTAATGACAGGCACTCGAAATCATAATCATTTTACTCATATCCTGTCTTCTCTTAAATGGTTGCCGGCCTGTCTCTGAATTTAACATTTAACTTGTATTGTTTGTTTTTAAATCTTCAAAAAATCTTTCAAAAATCTTTCAAAATACTTTTGAGACATTAGTAAATGGCCATTCCTCTGTTAGACCCTTGAGATCATCAGACCATCTTTTTTTAAGTGATCTAGATTAAAACAGACATGAGGGGTTTGTGCTTTCTCAGTTGCTGCCCCCAAACTTTGGAACTCATTGCCCATTTGTATCAGATCTGCTCAGATTATTTCTAGTTTTAAATCTCTGTTAAAAGCCCTATTCGGATGGGACTAACATTTCTGTGTTTGTTACAGAGGTGGGAGGGTCTGTATTGTACATCTGGGAGTTTCAGAGATGACACCATCTGTATGGGAGAATTGCGTAGGCTATAGTCATTCAGATTGATTACCATTAGTATAATCATTATTACAGAGGTTGTGTGAGAAAAACATTGACGTGGCAGATTCAAATGGGTTTAAAATCACCAAGTATGTCTGTGAAACACAGATTTCTCTAACAAGAAATGTAAAACTAGTCCTGTCTGAATAGGGCAAAAGGCTCATTATTAACTATGGCTTTCAATTCCATGGCAATTCTGACAAATACAGAAATGGTCTCAACACTGAAAGGGTGACAAACATTAATAAAAAAATTTTTTATATAATATAATAAAAATATCAAATGAAATAGTCATACTCTTTAGTATAATTATTAAATTTGGAATATGGTGCATCTAAAAATAAACTCACTGTTGTTGCAGATGAAATGGTAGTTATTAATACATGACATATCATCCAATTGTCCATTTAACATCCCAGCACACTCATCTCTGCCTTCTGGTTGTTTAGGTGCCCAGTTCAGATAGAGCGCAGGTTCACCTGAAGACCACTGCCATTCATCACGACCCGTCTTCTGCAGCCCAATCCAGACATACTCAAGACTTTTATCAGTCACACTCTTGTTCAGCTCCTTCATGTCGTTCATGTCATCAGTGGTGGCCAGATCTGTGTATTTCTCTCTGCAGTATCTCTGAGCTCCAGTCCAGGTCTTCTTCTCATTTATAAAGTGATACTGACGCAAAACACATTGAGATACAGAGCAGAGAGCTGTGAAAGAGAGGCTTTGAATTAATGCTTTTCTTAACAGAATCAAACCTAATGAAACTAGAAACCAGAAATAAAACCACAAACACACTCACCAGTGAGACGAAGAATGAAATATAGAGTTTGGTCCATTTCTGAGGAAGAAACAAAAACAAAATTTTAAATATTCACAGATTAATTTTGGTATAAAACATAAAATCCATCTTAACAGGGGGATAAATTCACCGTATACAATGATGAAGACTATATTATCAAGTCAAAGTCTAATTGTAGTTGAAGACTGAAAATGCAAGTTGCTCTTACTTCAGAGGTTGTGTGTTTCTGTCCTGAGTCTGATCTTTCTGTCTGCAGCTTCAGTCTGTGTGATTATTATATCTGTTTTCATCCCTCATTCAGCATCACATCATGTATTACTTTAAACAAAAGCTTGTTTTGTTCTTCCTCATTAATGTTTTATGATATTTTTCTCTGTGTTATCTTTGTTGCTGTAATTCTCTGGAAGCATGTTAATTTGAATATGGCAGAGACTGAGGGTATCTATGTTTTTGAATACACATTGTAATGACACAAGCAAATAAAAGATAAAAGCAATAGCAACAACACATTCATCTAATTTTAGTCTAGTAGCCAGCCCATAGAGCTCCATTATGAACCTGAAAATGTTGAGTACACCAAAGTTTTATTGCAGAAATGTGAAGTATGGGTCCCCAGCATACAGAAACTGCCAAATGCTAATTTGCATATGTTGAGCAATTTGGATAATTAGGATTATTAGCTTATAACTCTTGCTTTTTGATCTGAATGTTGACAACCTCAATTTGTTTGCATTTCTTGAGGTCCAGTCATGTTTTTATGGAAATAAGCTGTTGTAGTTATAATAAGCATGTTGTAAATCAAGGGAGCAAATTCCCCTTGCAAATATTTTTATGTTCTTATATCACCTTAATATTTGTACAAAAGTCAGTCAAGGGATTTAATGTTGACATTTTAATGTTGAAATTATTTATGTTTTCACATTAAGATAAAAGGTGGACAGAGTTATAATGACAGTATTGTTCAGTATATTAAGATCAATTTTGTGGGTGAATCTGGTGTTCTAAAATTAGTTAACATAGTTTCAAATTTTTGTATTCTTTTTTTTAAAATTCAGACTTGTGATTTGATCAGGAAAGGATTAAAAACAGTTGATATTCAGTGTTATTGCTGCTTTCTCAAGTTGTTGTGGAGTATTAATTTAACCATTTGGATCTAGGGTTAAGTACTTTCAAAACAAAGAGAGATGTTGGATTAGGTCGAAATGTCGGGAAAGAAGTGTCTGTTTGCACCATGCAGTGGCAAAGATAGCGACTTTAAAATATCTGGGTCCAAAGGAATTGCTACTCTGCTAAATAAGAGCGAGGAGCTCAGAGACACAGCCATACATGAGATTTTATCAAACATTATTGCTACTGATGGTGCTTCATCAGCTTCTGTGCTATGTCACAAATCTTGTTACAGCTCATATACTTCTCATTTTAGAAATGTGAGCAAACGCAAGTCAGACTCATTTCAGAGTCAGCCCAGAAAGCGAATCATTCGTTCTCAACTCTCTGCCTTTGAGTATTCAAAACAGTGCTTGTTCTGTGTTCTTATTTGTGAAGAAAAAGACTCTAAAAATCCTAACAGGTGGAATCCAGTTAAAAAATGGATGGCGGCGCGTCCACACGCAGCGGCTTCTCTCTGTCCCGACAGAACGGTGTTTTCTTGTTTTTTGTCTTGTGAGTCGCAGTGTTTTTGCACGTTGTCGTCGCGTCTACCTGTCTGTAAGCGCAAATACAGTCGCGAGTTTCTGCTCGATGTCGGCAGAACCGCATTTTTACAGTTAAACTCCGCGCAAGCGGAACAGCTGCGGGATCTCGATCTGCTACGGAGGCCTTCACCATCATCGACCCCCACTACTGCATCTCGCCTGCAGCGGAGGCGCCACAAGTGGCGTGAGAGGAAACAGAAGAGGGGGAAGCGCGGAGGTATCCGGGCAAGGCTAACGGCTAACCCACACAAGCCATCTGTCCCCACCATCGTACTGGCTAATGTACGCTCGTTGGACAATAAACTGGACTACATTTGTTTACTACGCTCAACTCAGAGGACTGTAAGAGACTGTTGTGTTTTAGTGTTCATGGAAACATGGCTCAGCAAAAGCGTTCTAGACGGCACTATTCAGCTCGACCAGCTGACGTGCTTTTGAGCGGACAGAGCTCTCCCGCGGCGGCGGGCTTTGTGTTTACATCAATGACGTGTGGTGCCGCGATACTGTTGTGATCAGCAAACACTTCTCACCCCTGGTGGAGTTTATGATTATTAAGTGCCGGCCGTTCTATCTGCCGAGGGAATATACTGCCATACTGCTCATTTCAGTGTACATTCCCCCATTCAACATCACCAGCAACAGGAACGACGCACTTAATGAACTGTACCAGCACATCAGTGAGCAGCAGACAGCACACCCCGATGCTTTTCTCATCATAGCTGGGGATTTCAACCATGCTGACCTTAAGAGTGTGTTTCCAAAAATACACCAGCACATCAACTTTCCAACACGAGGTAATAACATTTTGGACTTTGTTTACACCACACAGAGAGGAGCTTACAAAGCCCTCCCCCTCCCCCACCTCGGAGCTTCAGACCACATGACTGTTATGCTAATACCTGCATTCAGACCGCTCATTAAAGTCGCCAAACCAGTTTACAAACAGATTATAGTGTGGCCAGAAGGATCATCAGAGATTCTTCAGGACTGCTTCAACACAACTGACTGGAACATGTTTAAACAGGCTGCCACATGCAATAACACCACTGACCTTCAGGAGTACTCAGAGACTGTTACTGCCTACATCAATAAGTGTATTGATGATGTAACGGTCACAAAAACCATCACTGTCCAGGCCAACCAGAAGCCATGGATGACGGGGGAGGTCTACAGGCACCTTGAAGACACGGAACGCTGCCTTCAGAGCTGGAGATGAGGTGTGCCTGAGAACAGCTAGGGCCAACCTGTCCCGTGGCATCAGAGAGGCTAAGAGACAACACTCCAGGAGGATAGCTCACCAATTCAGTGACAGCAGAGACACTAGGAACCTGTAGCAGGGGATACAGACCATTACGGACTACAAGCCCCCACCACGGACCTGTGACAACAACATCTCTCTGCTGAATGAGCTGAACACCTTCTTTGCTCGCTTTGAGCAACAAAACAGCACCAATGCACAGAAGACTCCACCTCCTCCCGGCGACCAGGTGATATCGCTGACCCCAGACAGCGTGAGGAGATCCTTCAGCAGGATCAATGCACGCAAAGCTCCGGGTCCTGACAACAACCCTGGGCGTGTACTGAGAGACTGTGCAGCAGAACTCACTGATGCCTTCACAGAGATTTTCAACATCTCACTGAGTCAGGCTGTTGTTCCCACATGCTTTAAAACTACCACTATCATCCCAGTCCCGAAGAAGCCATCTCCATCCTGCTTCAATGACTCATCCTGTTGCACTTACCCCCATCCTCTTGAAGTGCTTTGAACGGCTAGTCATGCACCACATCAAGTCTGCCCAAAACCCCTCCCTGGACCCCTTCCAGTTTGCATATCGGTCCAACCGGTCGACCGATGATGCCATCTCCACTGCCGTCCACTCAGCACTCACACATCTGGACAAAAAGGACTCATATGTCAGAATGCTGTTCATAGACTTCAGTTCAGCATTCAACACAATCATCTACAAGCTGAGTCAGCTGGGGCTCAACACTTCGCTGTGCAACTGGCTGTTGGACTTTCTGACTGGAAGACCTCAGGCAGTACGGGTCGGCAGCAACACATCCAGCACCATCACACTGAACACTGGGGCCCCCCAAGGATGTGTGCTGAGCCCCCTTCTCTTCACTCTGTTGACCCATGACTGCACACCGTCACACAGCTCCAACCTCTTTATTAAGTTTGCAGATGACACGACAGTGGTGGGTCTCATTAGAAACAAAGATGAGACAAACTACAGGAGTGAGGTGAGCCATCTGGCTGGGTGGTGCAGTGACAACTATCTCTCTCTGAATGTGGAGAAGGCGAAGGAGATTGTTGTAGACTTCAGGAGAGCACACACTCAGCACGTTCCTCTGACCATCAACGGTGCGACTGTGGAGAGAGTGAGCAGCACCAAGTTCCTGGGTGTGCACATCACAGATGACCTCTCCTGGACTGAAAACACCCAGCACTGGCCAAGAAATCACAACAGCGTCTCTACTTCCTCCGCAAACTGAGGAGAGCCAGAGCCCCGGCCCCCATCATGTACACATTCTACAGAGGCACCATCGAGAGCATCCTTATAAGCTGCGTCACTGTGTGGTATGGCGCCTGCAACACGTCCTGCCGAAAGACTCTGCAACGCATAGTGAGAGCAGCTGAGAAGATCATTGGTGTCTCTCTCCCCTCCCTCCAGGACATTTATGGAACACGTCTCACCCGCAAAGCCCTCTGCATCACAGGTGATCCCACTCACCCATCACACAGCTTTTTCAGCCTGCTACAATCAGGGAGGAGACTGAGGAGTCTCCAGGCCAGGACCAGCAGACTGAAGGACAGCTTCATCCACCAGGCTGTCAGGAAGCTGAACTCCCTCCCAAACCTGCCCCCCCTCCCCTCTTCTTCCCCAGGCACCACTGAACTATGAACCCCCCCCACACACTAATTATATGATGACATGCACTAGTCACTTGCAGCAGCATTGGTCTGCTCACTCACCGCTCACTCACTGCTCACTACCTCATTCGGCATGGAACTGACGTTATTCCACTACCTCATCACTCAGTTTAATAACTGCTCTTGGTCACTTGTCACTTGTCACTTTAATCAGACTTAAGATATTTTCAATAAGTGATTTTTTTTTCACTAAAAAATCTTTTAACTGCACTGTTGTTCACTTCATTGATTTGCACTATATCTGTCATTTACCTTGCGCTGCTTTATTTAACTTTATTTGTAACTTTTATTTTTATTATATGTCTTTTTTTATCATTCCCTTATTGTATAGTTGTATCTACATTTTATATTTAATCTAGTTATTTTTTAGGCTTTAATGTTAATGTTATCTGTATGCACCGGGGTCTGAGAGTAATGCAATTTCGATTATCTGTATGTACTGTACATGTGGAAATTGACAATAAAGCAGACTTGAACTTGAACTTGAAAAATGTCAGACTTTAGATAGGTCAGGCCTTCCATCCTTCAAAGATGAGATTTTGTCTAAATGTGATGAACGGCAGGATGATTGGGCAGAAGTTGTGAAGCTACGGGTGAATGGCATCATGGACCTACCTGCAGCTGATGCTCAGTATCACTCCAAGTATTACAATGCTTTCAGGAAGGTACCTATTGACCTATTGTGCAACTGCTAGTAAACCAATTGACAGCTGCCTAGCTTTGGTCATAGACCACATGAGTGCATGACTTGGACTGTCTCCGAGTTACATGATGTTTTTGTAGATAATTCTGGAAATTTGTGTCGGAAGCAAATGCTAGCCAACCTATGTGATTATTATGGTGATGCTGTTATTGTACTGAGAGTTGAAGGATCCCAGACGATTGTTGGCTGTAGGCAGTACATAGGCAAATCACTCAAATTAGTAGGACAAACTGGCCTCTTCAATGACGATGATGTCAACAAGGTTGTCAGAAAAGTGTGGGCAGGGGTCCAGAATACGACCTTGGCAGCTTTACGCATGAAAGGGTCTTTCAAGATACAAGTCCAACTCTCCTAAGACTTGTCTCCAGTCTTGTGTCCAGGGAAGAAACGGTGACCAAACCAGCACTCCCACTTGCTCAGTGCATCCATTAGCACATCAGTAAAAGCTGGAATCAGACAACTTTGGGGCTAGCTGTAAAACTTCATAAGTATGCTAGTTCAGAACTGGTTCGGAACCTAAATGAGCATGGTCTTGTTGTAACCAGATGATGAAGTCCTCCGGTTCCAGAAGTCAGCTGACAAATATGCCTCAAATGATGCAGATAAGTACCTGCGGGTATTTGGACTGGAGAGGTGCACTGCTAACTGTTAATTAATTTTGAGGCATAGCAGTTTGCTTGAAGGTGGTAGCCAGTGTGTGCTTTGTGTGGTGTGGAGGTGAGGCACTCTTGGTTAGCCTTGCGGGCTGACTATGGTTGCCCAGACTCCGTTTTAACTCTTGCGTTTGGCGGAGTTTTAACGGGGTCCTCGTTGGATCGACTTGCAGTGCCTGTCTTGTATGGCATGTATATAGTGTATATTTGTACATAGTTCGTTGATCACACATGGTGATGGGCTTAGGTGATGTCATCTCATTGGGTCTTAAAAAGCTACCCCATTAATATGCATCATAGAGTTGCAGGATCCAAGATATGTCAAATACCCACATTGCTTTTTCATCCAGAAATGCATAACATTCAGCCTAACAAAGGTTCATTGTTTTCCAAAAAGAAATTTTGAATCTTCAAAAGTGTCAGGAGGGGACTCAGCCTCTCTACACCCTGAAAACAATGCATCAACATTCACAAGAGCACTTATGCTTCTGAAATGTTAGATTATTTTGTTTACCATGAAAACAGGGCGATTAAGATAATAATGCTAATAATACTAATTATTCAAATTACTCAACATATGCAAATTAACATCCGGTAGTTTCTGTATGCTGGGGAGCCATATTTCACATTTCTGCAATAAAACTTTGGTGTACTCAACATTTCCGGGTTCACCTAGTTGGCTACTAGACTATTTATGGAAATTATAAGCACAGAACATTTGACAGTATTTCACTATGTACACAGGTGATGTTGCTTCTTCTTCATGTGATGTCAACTCAGTGTCAACATTATAACAGTAAAATTTAATTTACTGGCGTAATAAAACATGCTTGAACCTCTTTCTTCCTCTTTTTGTCAAAAAGATTAACATGCGTATGAGGACCTCCATTGACTATACTGTACATGACTCATGTTCACATTCACTTTTGTCATTTTTATTCGGCAACAGAAGCAACACGATTGCACAAAAAGACAAATGAATACACTTACACATGAGTTACAAGACCAGGAAGTTAATTTTAATACAGAAACAATAAATGAAAGAAAATGTGAATTCATAGGCAATTAAACATATTCTGTGTCACATCAACAGCTGAGATTAAAATAATGATTTTAATTATTAGTGTGCTTTTGTGTGTTAAATGAGGAGGATAATTCAGCACCTCCAATGTGTTTGTAATGTAGCTGTAAATTGGTGGTCAATTTTAAATTGTGCACTTTTAATTCACATTCTTTCTCATAGAGAAAGAATTACATTTAACTTAACCTGAAGTGTTAATTCATACATTAGTTAACAAACATGTACTAACTACCCTTTACATAAACATTGCTACTTTAGCTGTGCCCATAAATTATTAACAGTTAACATATACAAACACTAACAATAGATGAGTAGTTTCAACCTTAATCTGAATCAATGTATGATTTATACAGTGGAGTCTATATAGTGTTTTAGTTTTTTTGTTTGGCCTAAATTCCCTGGTGAAAAATAAATATACTAAAATTTATTTGAAAATAATTTATTTCATGCTAAGTATACTACAAATACATGAACAAGCCTATGTACTAAATGAAAATACCACATAATTGTACTTATTTCATGCTTTCTTCAAATGCAATCATCAATTGTTTGTATCAATGGCTGCGTTTACACTTGGCATTAACATGTGACCTGAATCTGGATGAGGTCAACATACTGTAACAGTGGTGGCCCTAAGAGTAAAAATTTTTTTTTTTAAGTAAGTAAATAAAATAAACTTTATTCAGTACTTTGGTTCGGTGCGAGACAGGGTGTTTTAAACCTGTCAATAAATAAACTCCAAAGTACATGAAGGTCGTGAAGAGGAAAATGAATCAGATTAAACATACAATACTTTTCATATGCAAATTTTTTACCCCGTAAAACCACAGGTCAGATACATCAAAATGATCTGATACAATCAAGACATGTTGAGTAAATTTTACATTTCAGTGAAATACTCCTTATGGGGAAGAAGATGAATAAAGTTCAAAACCCCGACTTGAGTAAGGTTGATGCAATGCTGTTTCCTCAATGCAGATTTTACTTGCAGGAAACCTTAAGTTCCCTTTCAAAAGCTTCAGTCAATGCTGCACTGCTCAGCACATTGGGAAACGTCTTATTCGTGACCAGCTGTGAATAATGTGTGTAACACGTCGATAGAATTGACCGGGTGGTAATATAGCCTCGGTTGATGACGTCATCGGGGCGCGCCCGCAACACGGGGCTATATATAGATAAGCCACAGGTGCATCAACAGGTCTTTTGTCTTCAGATCATTCTGTGCATGTGTGCGTCATGAAGATTCTTCTCATGGGCTCTTCGTAGGATGAGTCAATGAAATGGTAAGTGTTGTGTTCCTCCATGCTCTCATATTATGTATGAGCTGGATACACATGATTACTGTTTTGTTTGTTTGGGGGAAGAGCACCGTTCAAAAGGCTCTCGTGCAGATCTGCATGACGAGCGAGTGACGGGCCCATCCCTTTCGCTTGCGGTGTTACCGGATCCATGCATCCTCTCTCATGATCTCGAAGCGCGCTCCCGTGCTTCTTCGGTTCACGAGGAGGATGATATATCTCTTGGGTCTTCGGGCCATGAGCAGCCCGCCTCTGAGCGTTCCTTTCTTGAGAGGAAATCGGTCGAGGAACTGCTCGAGTTGGTTACATGCGTGATGGACAGATTGCAGCTTGACTGGCCACGTGAACAAGAGTTACCCTCTCAAAACCCCTCCATCTCCGCCACTTCTTGTGCTTCGGGGGGCGGTGGTTTCCAGCGAGATGTTAGATGTTCCAGTGTTTCCTGCCTTCATTCATGACATGGAACATCCAACATCCCCTTAAAAGGAAGTGTTAAAATTGCTACCACTCTCAGAGAGTCTGACAGCGTGGAAACTTCTGCCAGGCATTTCTGCGTGGGTGTTCTGCGTAGGTGTTGAGCACATTACGGATAGGATACAGGATCCAATTTATTCGTCATAATCCACGTTTCAATGGTGTGTGAAACCAGAGCTACTGTCTCGAGAGCTACAGACTCTTCTGGGCAAAGAAGCCATAGAACATGTTCCTCGTCCAAGGAGAGAGTCGGGCTAGTACAGCAGATACTTCCTGGCTCCCAAAAAAAGTGGGGGAGTGCGCACAATCTTAGATCTTTGAGGCTTAAACAGTACAGTCAAATATTATATTTGACTACTGTTTTGATAAAACGTTGCAGTGATAGTTATTTAGTCATTTATGTCAGGAGTGCAAAATAATAAATCCATATTATGCCAAACTTTGAATAGGAATTCACCACTCATTCATATTCAGTCACGTCTGCAGTGGTTAATTTGTGTTCACATAGACTGACTAAACAACGTCAATAAGGATTTATAGACCAAAGATGCATATCTGCAGAGATATATTGATATATTTACTGATGTTTACTTCATATTTCTTCAGACAGAATCATAATTTCTATTCATTTTCCACTGATTTACCCGATCTGATGACAAATAGACTCTCCCAGCGATGTGTGTGTGAAGTTCAGTGTCACGCTGTGAGTCAGACAGACTCTGATTGGTCCTTCTCCTTGTCATATACAGACACCGTCACATCGTGTCTCATGGTTCCTGTACACTTGTTGGTTGATATCTGCCCACAACAACACTGATAAACCTCTGTACCACAAAATATCCGAATAATAAACCCGAGATTACAATAGTAAAGCTTGGTATGAGATTTTCTTGAGATCTAGGACATTTACATAGAAAATATTGAAAATGTACATCTGAAATGCTAACTTGTGAAGCGATGTAAAAGGCTATAAATAACATATTTTTACAACAGTAAATGACCACATACCACCCTGATCGCTAAAGGAAGTTATAACAAAGACTCGATCGGGGTTAAAGTGAGTTTTGAGTAAAAGTGTACTAATAATTTCATGAATAGTCTGATGTAGCTTGACGCTAACGTTAGCTCTAATGCTACTAATAGCAGGTGCATTTCTTCTTCATAATACATTTTTGTCACAATAATTCAAGGTCGTAAGAAAATGTTTTGTGTATTTTTATAGTAAGACTTTTGACAAATAAGGGCTAAGTGCATACTGAGACTGAAGTGGGACAGCAGCTTGTTGGCTCTGTAAAGCTTGAAATACGACAACAAAGGCTAATAAAGGTGGAATTAAAGCAAAAGAATAATGATAAAACTATAATGTGGATAATTTGTCATACCTGGTGGAAGTGAGAACAATAGAATCATGAGTGGGGGAGTTTTCAAAGACAAAAACACAGACAAAGCACACAGCAGTGTTTACATGTGAGATCTTACAGAGATGACAAGTGCCATAAATCAATCAGATTAGCCTTCTCTAAAAACACACATGACATGGCCTTAGAAAATATTTCATAAAATTCAGTTTTACAGATTATATTATGAAATTTCAATTAAAGCTTTGGTAGACTTGTGGCTTTAGCTACACTAGGTTTCTAAAATAATATATATATATATTTTTTTTTAAATACATTTTAAGGGAGTTTAATAGGGAGACCTGGAGGGAGGAGGACAGGTGGAGGCTCGGGGAGGGTCGGAGGGCGGAAGTCCCCCAGGGCAGAGCGGATGACCACCACGTCTTTGTGGTCAAGGCCGGAGTCCACCAGGGCGGAGCGGAAGACCACCACAGCCATGTGGTCAGGGCGAGGGCCTTCCAGGTCAAAGCGGAAGACCACCACCGCCATGTGGTCAGGACGAGAGCCCCCCAAGGCGGAGCTGACCTCTGTGCGGCCGGACCAACTGGACTACGAAACTCCGGTAATCCCCTGGTGTCTCTCCTGGACTCCAGAAGATCGGTGACTTGACCTGACTCTGGAGGGTCAGCGGTCACTAGACCTGACTTTGGAGGGTCAGCGGTGACTAGCCCTGACTCCGATGAGTCCACCGGAACCTGACTCGACTCCGGAGAGTCCACCGGAATCTGACTCGACTCTGGAGAGTTCGCAGGAACATGACTCGACTCTGAACTGTCTGTGAAAACCTGAGGCGCCTCAGCTTCGGGCACTGCCTCTGGAATTGCCTCGGGCACTGCATTGGGAACGGCCTCGGGCACCGCCTCAGCATCGGGCCCCACCTCGGCCTCCGGAACAGCATCAGGCGCCGCCTCAGCCTCTGGAACAGCATTGGGCACCACCTCGGCCTCTGGAACAGCATCGGGCACGACCTCGGGCACCACCTCGGTCACAGCATCGGGCACTGCCTCGGCATTGGCCACCAACCTCGGTGCTGCGGCTCTAAGCTGGCGACCATCTTGTGCTGTGGTGCTAGGCTGGCGGCCATCTTGGGCTGTTGCGCTAGGCTGGCGGCCATCTTGGGTTGTGGCGCTGGACTGGCGGCCATCTTGTACTGTGGCGCTGGGCTGGCGGCCATCTTGTACTGTGGTGCTGGACCGGTGGCCAATTTGGGCATTGGCGCTGGATTAGCGGCCCTCTTGTGCTGTGGCGCTGGGCTGACAGTTATCTTGTGCTGTGGTGCTGGATTGGCGGCCATCTTGGGTTGTGGCACTGGCTCAGCAGCTTTGACGTGAACAGTCTTGGGAACTTCTAGGATCAGTGACAGCATGGAGAAATCGTCTAAAAATGAGTCAGCGGCCATCTTGAGCGTCGGTGCTGAGCTGGTGGCCATCTGGTACTGTGGTGTGAGGCTGGCTTCCTTCCTGCCTCGTGGTGCGGGGTTGGTGGCCATGCACCGCAGCGGCGCTGGGTTGGCGGCCATCCTGTGCTGTGGCGCTGGGCTGGTGGCCATTTTGCTTCGTGGTGCTGGGTTGGCGGCCATCTTGGGTTGTGGCACTGTGCTGGCGTCCATCCTGCCTCTTGGCGCTGATCTAGCGGCCATCATGGGCAGTGGCGCCACCATGGCGGGCGTGCGCTTCTTCTCACCTCTCGGTCCGCCATGGTGAGACGGTGGCTCTAATCCATCCCACATGAGCCCCCGGGTCGAAGGGCGGTCCTGCTTGAGAGCTATACTGAGTATCCTCTCGACCACTTCCTCCTCGGCGACCTCCTCTGGTTCCCCGGAAAACCACCAGGTGAGTTCCTTCAAATCCATTCCTCTCCCGCAATGTGGCTGGGGAGGAGACATAAGTCGACATACCGCTGGCTCTTGCAGTGATGGAGTTCTTCTGTCACGGCACGTGATGCAAGAAACACGGCGAGAGAACCAATTGCGGGTAAGTCGTTTATTTAGGGATAATCCAAAGGGGTAAACAGTCCAGGCAGGGGTCAAAACCAAACATAATCCAAATCCAACATAAACAAGACACGAAGACAAAGCAAGTCAAGGCAAGGCAAGAGTTGACGGACCTGAATAATACACAACATTAAACAAGGACTCCGTAACACAGACTAAGACAGACTGGGTATAAATAGACAGAAGGATAATGAGGGAACAAGAGAAAGGTGGGGGACAATCAATTACACAACAAGGAGGAAGGTGACCAAATAAGGGAACAGGAAGTGATCTGGTGACAGACACCGTGAGAAAGGAGGACATCTAGTGGAACCCCAGGGAACAACAACCCAGACACTGTGACAGATTATGTATCTAGTGAGAAAGAATCATTAGCAGAAAACTTTTTATTTTGGGTATGACATCTCTGTTTCCATATCAAAAAATGGGGGGTGACAAGTAAGGGATTAAATGAATCTTTCTTGAATCCAAGCCTTCAGGTCTACCCTGGGCCGAGACCCTAACAATTAAGTTGGTTATGTAGCTTAGGCCTTTGGCCGTAAGGGGTACTATCACAGACAGCCATCTAAACGTCCCAGGGGCAACTTGGTACTTATTGTTCGCCATGATTCTGGCCTCCACTCCCCACAGTCATGGCAGCGTGGGTATACTGTCCCCCATTGCGACCCCTGGAGGACGCAGTTCGAAGTTCCCTTGAAAGGGAACGTCTCAGGTTACGAATGTAAACATGGTTCCCTGAGTAGGGAATGAGACACTGTATCCTCTAGCTCAATTGTGTCAAACGCAGCATTAAGATTCCAATAGAACTAATATAAAGATAAAATCATGATCAGATGATAAGAGCAGGTCGTTTGTAACTCTAAGGAGAGCAGTCTCAGTACTATGATACGGTCTAAATCCTGACTGGAATTCCTCACATATATCATTTTTCTCTAAGAAGGAATACAATTGTGAGGAATTCCACCTTTTCTAGTATCTTGGACAGAAAAGGGGGATTCAAGATTGATCTATAATTAACTAGTTATTTCGGGACTACCAAAAGTCCAGCGTTTTGTGACCTTAGGGAGTGTGTTGGATTGTAACGTGGTATAAGGCTAGTTAGGTACGCAGGAGCTTAACCACTTAGGGCCTTATAGGGAAGTAATGATAATTTGTAATTGATACAGAACTTAATAGGTAGCCAGTGCAGAGACTGTAAAATTGGGGTAATATTAATTAATAATTAATATCTCTGTCTTGTCCGAATTTAATTGAAGAAAAAGATTGGTCATCCAATCTTTTAAATTTTAAACACACTCTGTTAGCTTAGATAATTTAGAAGTTTGTAGCACCACTACATATAAATATTGAATTTATGTCAGTGTGTTATTTAAGCATGGAAAGTGTATTAAGATGGTTAAGTTGTATATCTACTTATAACATGAAGTTCTCTTGACTCTCTTTCTTATAATGCTGTGCTGGACTCATGTATAATTTGCTGTGTTTGGTACTTCCTGTCTGCTGATTTTCTTCATGAATTATGATTTTTGTATGTATTTAAGGCGGTATGAACCAATGTGTGGTGGTGGTATTTCCTGGGAAGGTTTCCAATCGTCGGACCTCTAGGTTATCCTCGTTTGCAGCTAATGCCTCGCTGGCAGGATTTACTTTTGTTTAAAGGAGTGTTTCGTGACTGTTTGGACCCTGTATTACCACACTGCACCGGGGACTGGGGTATGTGTGTCTGGGACTGACCAGGTTTGCAGTAAGAGCTACGCGATTCAGCTGGTTATGCAAAGACTATGGGGACTATTTTAATTTCATTCGGTGGACTTTGTTCATGTGGTCTATTTAGGAGATTGAACTGTTGATGACTGAACTGTTTTTCTGACTGAATGACTGAACTGTTTTTCTCTTTATTGATGTAGCCTCACTGATAAAGTAGAGTGTTACAGATTGGTGGCCAGTTGGTGAATTGTTTGTTGCGTCAAGATGAAAAATTGGAGAAGAAGCTGCTGAAGGTTAAATTCTGTAATACCCCTACATCTCCACAGTTACTTATGAGTAGAACCTCTATGTCTCAAACCCATTATGAGCCTGTGGTTAATGTATCTCAGATTAGTACTTCTAACTTGACTGGTCTGGCTGGGGCATCTTCCTTCTGTGCAAATCCTCCAATAAATCTAGAGTTTCCTCGGGGTATCTATGCTATCTGGAGGTAAGACCCCTTTTATGGCCCGAGATGCTTGGCACATTGAGTACAGTTTTAAAAGGTCCAGCCTTGAGTTGGTGGAGGGCGGCCAAATGTACAGTCCATGATTGGAAATCATTTAAAAAAGCGTTCAAGGCAGCATTTCTTCCTGGAGACTACATTAGTGAAGTAGAGGAAAATTTGAGAATGTTGGTGCAGCAACCTGGACAAAAGCTTAGAGACTTTGCATATGATTATAGGGCTTTGTGCATAAAATGGAAACCAGAGTTGAGTGAAGAAGAGCTTGTAAACAAGATCCTCAATAACATCAACCCTAAAATAGCAGGTTCCCTGAGGGGTCATGTACATTAGGTGGAACAACTAGTTAAGATTGGATCCATGGTGGAAAAAGATTGTATGAGCATAAAAGATTACTGGCAAAAAGTCAATGACCAAGCGGGTAAAGACAAGATAAATAAAAGAGGCTCTAACAAACCAGTTGTACCAACTGTGTCAGCAGGTCTATCCGTGATTCAGCGACCACACCATCGGAATCAAATTAATCCAGCATCGCTTTTGGTGGTCCCTATCATACTGAATGGATGGCAAGTCGATGCTGTGGTGGATACAGGAAGTGCTTTTACCCTGATGCAAGAGAGCCGATGGAAAGTAATTGCAGGTATGCATGATAAAGTTCAGAATGTGAGGCAGAACTTTGTGATGGCTGATGGCAAGATGCATCAGTCTAAGGGACAAGTAGAGCTGAAGTATGATTGGCATCAAGAAAGGGGGAAGGTGAAGGTGTATATAATGAAAGACTCTCACCTGCTCTTTCCCATTGTTTTGGGATTGGACTTTTTAACTCATGTGGGTGCCACCTTTGATCTCTCCCAACTCTGTTACAAACTACCATCTAAAAAAGATGACTCTGGTTATCCTTTTATCTGTAGCCAACAACCATCTTTTGTACAAAGATCAGGAAATCAAATGATGGGCTCTTGTCCCCAAGGTAATCTTGGTTTGTATTACCCTATAATTGAGGAACAATGTCTTTCTTTTTTGAGAACCAGACAGGATGAGCCCGGAATGGTTGAAGGAGATCTGTTCCCTTCTGAATTGCAGCAGCTGATGCAAGAATGGCTGAATGTGACGTCAGGAAAATCGGGCAAAACGTTGGTAATAAGACATCAAATTCAGACATCAGATGAAATTCCAGTAAAATCCACGGTATATAGGGTTTCACCGTTTAAAAAGAAGATTATTGAGGAAGAAGTAGAAAAGCTGTTTCAATTTGAGACCATGCCGTTTGGAGCACGGAACTCATGAGCCACTCTTCAATGGTTGATGCAGACCATATTGAGGGGAGTCCTGGAAAAAAGCTGTTTCGTGTATATTGATGACATCATCTTATATTCAAAAACAAAGGATCGCCACCTTGTTGATTTGAGGGGTCATGATGGAGAAATTGTGCAAAGTAGGATTAAGTCTGAACATGAAGAATTGCCACTTCTTTCAACGTCGCCTGAAGTTTTTGGGACACATAGTGTCAGCACGTGGGGTAGAGGTGGACCCTGGCAAGACTCAAGCTATCAGCGAATATCCAGTACTGGTTGATATCCTGTCGCTACAAAGGTTCCTAGGACATGTAGGGTGGTATCACAAGTTTATACCTCAGTTTGTGGATATTGCTGCACCTTTGTATAAAATGAAGAGGAAGGGAGTGAGCTGGAATTGGACACCGGAATGTCAAGACAGTTTTGAACACTTATGAACATAGGTTCATACTGATGCAAGCGACACGAGGCTGGGCGCTGTCCTTACACAGTGAAAATTAAGCTAATTGCGGACCCAGATCATCAAAATAAAACTAGTGATAATGAGGCACTATGATTGTTTTTGTTGTAGAATACAATAGATCAGTGGTTTTCAACCTGTGGGCCGCGGCCCCCTAGTGGGCCGCGGTGGTATTGCAGGTGGGCCGCCAATTATTTTCTGTTCATTTGCAGTCCATTCTAGGGCTGTGCGATTAAAAGGAAACGTCCTAAAATCACGATTTGAGCGTGCGCGATTTCTAAATCGCTTTATAGCACAGTTTTCCGTGGCCCTGACCTCCCTTAGTATGCTATCTGATCCAATCAGAATGCATTGCGCCTAGCGCGAGAACAGAGACTGGGCATATGCCTAACTCCAGGTTCACACACTGTCTGCGATGCGCCTTTTTTCTGAGCCAATGTTGACGGATCAGAGCGTTCTCACTGCGGTAAAAGGCTAGAAATAAAAATGTGCGAAAATAATTCATGTCCAACACATGAGCATAGAGTGAATTTGTTAGTGAACAGGATGCAGTTTAAGTGAGAGGAGACACGTTTTAAGTGTGAACGAGCAAAGGAAATCTGCGTGCGAACAGAGAGATTCGCACTCGTGCATTATTTTAATGTGCTTTCGCGTTATATTTATGCGCTCTCACTGCTGACTGCAAACACATAGCCTACTGTATACACACTGCAAACACCTGAGGCACCGCTACAATTAATGAGCTCTATGAAGAATGTATGGCAAAAAAGAAAAAAAAGTCCCTGTATACAGGATTTTTTTTTTTTTTTTTGCCACAAGTCTATACATTTTTTTACATCTTCACTATAGTGATAATTTTGACTTATGTCTGTTCTAGAGATGTTACAACTTTTTGATAAAGCTCTGATTGGTTTTCTTTTGGAAATATGTTTAAAATTAATCCTGAATGCATATATGACTGTAAAAGCATATCGGTGTGTGTCACAATTGCAAAATTGATCAAAAAAATCGCGATAGTTTTTTTTTTTTTTTTTTTGTCCATGTTTATTCAATAAATACAGTTTAAAATCTAGCTTCTGAGTACTAAGTTATTAACCCAACAATAGCGGGGTCAGTTAATTTTTTTGAAGTGGGCCGCGCAAACATATGTGTTTGGTTGTGTGGGCCGCGAGTTGAAAAAGGTTGGGAACCACTGCAATAGATGATATTCACACAATATAAAAAAATAGATTTTTTAGATAAAAACAGTCGATAAAAAGAATATAGTAACAACATATATAGACACCAACAACATAGGAAGACTACATTCGCATTTTTATGCTGCTTTGATGTGTTTCTGGCATTCCCACTGCTTCTTCTGTTTACACCCAAACCACATTCAAAGACTTGAGCTGCTTCTACAAGTGGTGATATATTGAATATTCACGATGTTCAATATATTTTAAATTATAAAATCCTGTTAAACGTCAGGCCCAACAGGACCCGAGCCCGAGAAGTTTCGGCCCGACAAGTACATTTTGATAGACAGCTTTTTAAAAGCCTGAACCAGTATACAGCCAGACATTATTAAAATGTGCACACATCCAGCTCTTTTGCCTTTTGTCAAGAATGACGTCATTTATACATGTTTTAACATAATTTATTCATAACTAACGTAGACTAGAGCACTTGGAAGTTGGAATAAAGAAATAAAATAAGTCCTCTGTAACATCTCAGCACTATAAACAGACATAGGCTCATTTAGCCAATAAATAGACCAACGTACCAATAAAAACAAATCTTTTTTTAACAAATTAAATTAAGATAAATTTTAAATTAAGATAGAAATTTGGCAATAATGAAATTAAGATAAAGGCTCCGCCAGATTTGCTTCACCACTAGCAGCTGACATTTAATAAAAGAATAATGCCAACATTATCCTATATACTCTGTCTATATTATGCATTTAAGACTCAATGAATATTTTGTTATCATTTGAAAAACCTTTACTCACTTTATCCATCAGGTCCCGTCGGGTTCAGGCAAAGATCTTCAGCTCTATCTTAACCCAGTGCTGTGACTTAAAATAGATTCACTATCGAATCACATTTCATTTCTCTGAAACGAGGGTTTATGTTATAATGGTCTATCATTCCTTCATGGACCAGACTCAAGTTAATCTCATTTTGAAAAACAAAATCCTTTAAGGCTTGTGTTGAGACACTTAAGACTGAAAATATCAAGCTGAAACATGTCTAGTGGTTTATTAATAATAACATAAGATCAATTTAGATGTCTAAGATTTTTAGGCTCTTTAAACAGTGTCCGGTCTGTGTTTCCCCGGGTGTCCACTAGTGGTCTCACTTCCCCATAGTCACCCCACTGCAGGCACTACATTTCGCACAAAGCCTTTTCCCCTTTTATCACGGTTAATTGCACACCTGTTATTTGTAATCAGCTGTCTCCACTTTCATTGTTTTCACCTGTAAGTACTATAAATGTAACAAATAAATGTAGGTTAACTGTAACAAATTAAACAAAAATATAAATTTTTTTCCATTTATCCACCCTAAAAAACCTGAAAAAATAATCTGTTCTTTTCAACATTATTATTATTAGTAATAATAATACAAATAATGACAAATGTTTTTTTTTTTTTTTTTTTTTTTTTTTTTTAGAAAATCAGACTGTTAAAAGGATTTCAGAAGGATTGTGTGACTGGAGTAATGATGCAAAAAATTCAGTTTGAAAGTCAGTTTTGATTGTTCCTAATAAACTGTTAAACTGCACTCCCAAGTGGATATTAAATTATGCTGTGGGATAATTAAATTTATTCTAAATAAACTACAAACAAAATATTTATTTTGTCCTTACATTCTTTCTTGTAACTCCTCACTCTCAGTGACACAGCTGACTGAAAGGCTCATTATGCAGCTCATTATGCAGCTCATTATGCAGGCCTTTGTCTTCTCAGGTGTAAATCACAATGATATTCATGATAGTTGAAGCCTACTCGCATGTGACTTTTACCAACAAAAAGTGTCTCAGAAAATTTAAATCAATATATTGTTTTCTGTAAGTGAGTAAACAAGATGATTTTCACATAATTTAGAAAGAAATATTCTAGGCTACAAGCTCCAGTTCTCAAAAATCCTGGGAACCAATGTTCTGTATGTGTTTTATTGCCTTATTCAAGTGATTTAACATTTTTAGTCTTTCACTAACCAAACATTTTTTTTTCTCAAAAACACAATTATGTACATAGATGCTGCTCACATATTATAATTATTATTATATAGCCCAATTTGTGCTGATTACAGTGAGATTAGACTTTAGCCATTTAGATGTGTATAAGAAACTGAATAAAACACTAATGTCAGAGCATGACAAAACTTCTCCAGGCCCCAAAAATACCCTTAGACTCCAGAGGGTTAAGGACTGTAAAAAGATGAACTAATGAAGCAGAGCAGGATTTACAAGCCAGTTTCGACTGATTGGAGTGTTTATTATTTGCTGCCACTGATCTGGATGAATTTATGGAGACTGTAACTTCATATTTCTGTTTCTGTAAGGATATGTACAACCCCACCAGGACATTATTTTCATTCAATAGTGATAAACCATGATTTATATATATATATATATATATATATATATATATATATATATATATATATATATATATATATATATATATATATATATATATATATATATATAAAACAGCTTCATCATGCCAAAGAGTATGCTTACAGAAATGGGGTTTAAAATGTTGTATAACAAGGCCAGGAACAGACTAACACAGGGGATCAGAGTGGCTATAAAGAACTATTCTGAAAATCTGAAAAGAGTACTTTTTCAACCACACATAAGTATGGGCTGGTCTGAAGAACATCACCTTGTACTAGACACCTGTCCCAGTCTGTGGAGAATCAACAACTGGCTGACGATCCAAATGTGTTTTACTAACCATTTGAAAAGCTCAGTCTATCACGCCCGACATGCATTTCACACATTCACCTACCCACCCATATCACCCTCCTGCATACATTGCAGACTTCTTAAACAAGTTTGGAGATTTTTAGGGTGAAATTGTACCAAAGTATGATAAATGGTTAATTCTTGGCGATTTTAATGTACATGTTTTGCACAACAGACCCTGCCTTTGATTTAGATCATCGTGTAAATGTTCCTACTCATCATTGCAACTCAAAAAGCAGGTCCATAAAATCAGTAGTAATTAACTCTGCTACTAATATAGTTTTTACATCAGCTTTCTGCGATACTATGCAAGCTATGGATGCAAACCATGAATTAAGTGCAGAGGAGCTTTTGAGTTCAGTTGTACGTGTGAATGTTTTAAACATAGTGGCTCCTGTAAAGACCTTAAAATCTAAACCAAGAGTTGACTCATGGATTGATAACGCGCTCCCTGAGGCAGTCTTGCAGAAGAGCAGAGCATAGATGTAAGAAAGATGAGCTTCAGGGGTCTCATTTATAAATGTTGCATATGCACAAAATTTGGAGAGAAATTGCGTGCGCAATATACCACCTACATATCGGGATTTATATAAAATAAATTTGCCATAAATATGTAGGCATCTTATGGACATTCTAGACAATGGATACACACTCTTTTTCCTGGCGTGAGAAATGTAATGAAGTAAACAACCATTTTAAAACCATTTTTCATTTCAATATACACATTTACATTAAGTATTCCATTGTCATTAATGGAGATAAGCACTGAAAATACCACTTATTTGCCCCAATAAAATCATCAAATCAAATTAATAGTGATGAACCAACAAGAAAATAAACTCCTTGATCAAGAAGGGAGATCATGACGACAAAATATAAGGATCTATAATGTTCCCAAAGGAGCAGAGGGGAGGTCAATGATGCTGTTTGTGGAAAAATTGCTACGGGACAAGCTGGAGACCCCCCCCCCCCCCAACTACAGACCTTGATATCGAGAAAGCTCACCAGGTGCTCGCACCAAAACCTTCTGGCAACAGAAAAAACATGCCGTGATCAATAATAATATAATTCAACCACATAAAAATCAAAGAGATTCCGAGCAAAGCCTGGGGAAAGAAGGTGTTTTTGAATGAAAGACCAATATACTTTTACCAAAATTATTCTCCGACAATACTACAGAAACAAAATACTCTAAAGCCAAATGTGTACTAAAACAAAAACAGATGTGCTTCCAGACCCCATTCCCAGCAAAACTACGGGTGTTTTATAATGACGGGAAGTGGCTGTATCAAGCGGCAGAGGAGGCAACTGCAGACATGAAGGATAGTGGATTGCCAATCAGAAGAAGAATGTGAGAGGAACATTGGAGAGAGGTTTCAAGTTTTCAGAAGACAGCCCCTTTCTCCTCCAGAAGAAAATTTAAACCTGAACTAATTTCAAATTGGTGATCTATATACATCTTTTACACAGACTTAAAGACTTTTATTTTTTATATTCTACAATGGGGGCCCCATAACCATTTGGGACAGAGATTTTCCCCAATAGCTAGACGTTTCTTCTAGCTTAGTTCAGGGTCATCTGTTAGCGACCCCAGCCTTGGAATCATATGACTGTTATTTGTTTTCATGCTATGTGTTTTCTTGTTCATACTTGGACGGTCCACTCCCTGAACAAGTTCTAACTAGCGAAGTTTATTAACACAGGATCTTCAGATAAATATGGTTAGAGACAAAGTTAACATGTATATAATTTAATGTCAATGGGATTTTGAATCCAATTAAATGCAGTGGTGTCAAAAGTATTGGCTTTCATTACTCAAGTAGAAGTATAGATACTAGGTCTTAAAAAGACTTTTGTAGAAGTTGAAGTATCAACTCACGCTTTTTACTCAAGTAAAAGTGTAAAAGTACTGGTTTAAAAAACTACTTAAAGTATAAAAGTAAAAGTAATGTAAGGGAACAAATGCCATTAAGAACAAAAGCTTAGGCCGCACCACAGGGGCTTATTGTGAACTACCCCACCTCCTAAAAAAAAACATTTTTCTAAAGGCCATAATGAATATAATGTTATATTAAATGTTCATGTTGAAAAATTTGGGATGCACTAGGCTACATGTTTCAGCAACATATATGCCCATTGAAAATGAACACATTTTAGTACAATGCAAATACATTAAAGGACTAGAGATATGATTACTAGTTGCCAATAAGTATTGTTATGGTGCAAAAAGTCAAACTTTAGAGGCATGTCATCAATAACCTTTAATGGAATGTAAATGTACATCCAAGCTTAGCTGCAGGAATCTGCGAGGGCAATGGACAAGAACATTGGTGCAGGCTTAGTAACAATTACTCTTGTAACGTTGTCTATTTACAATAAGCATTATAGTGCTGTCAAAATTAATGATTAATCCAAGTGATTAATCAATAACTAAAAAGGAAAATTAACTCATAATCCCGATACCTTCTTGATTGACAGCTTCCTGTATTCGGTACATACGTATGCTATGTTAAATTACAAAGTTGGTATAGCCTAGATATCACAACATTGTCAATCGCAAACGATAATTTATTAAAACGTCTCACTACCGAACTACCAACAGTAGCTTTATTTGTGGAGAACGAAGATAAAGCACCCATTTGGTAAATGAGCCAGTGAGAAATAATAACTTTTAAATAGGGTCCAGTGCCTTTTCGATACTTTTAAAACAGTACAGGCGCCTAAATGGTGCCTGAACCTATACTTAAAAAAAAGAACCTAAAAAAAAAAAAAAACTATGGATAACTTAAAAGAACATTCCAAATATTTTAAATAAATCCATAGCTTTCACCTTGGATGCTCTCACTTCCCAAGTTGTGCTTCCCTTAATCTAAGGCTAATAAATGTATTTCACAATCTGGGTCATTATTTAATACAAAACCACACATAATTCTACTGTATATCTGTCACTCACTCTGATATTTAGTTAAGATGAGTGCTGTCTGTCACTGTCTTAAATCAGTTCTGTGAATGACTGTATGCTCATTCTTTATAAAGTAGCAACAATGTCGTTTGTAAAGTACAGTAATGTGCAAAAGTCTTAGGCACATTAGTATTTTCACCCCAAAAAAGGGTTTTAAGCCAGTTATTTAAATCTGTTGCTTTAGTGTGTCCATAGTAAATATCAGTTTGCCATTAATTTTAATAATAATCTAGTGCGATTTTGAATGCACAAGCAGTTTGACAACGGCAAAATGAATGTTTGGAAATGTAAAATGATATTTTCTACCGACACACTACAGCAAAATATATAAATAGCCGAACACCATTCTTTTAAGTGAAAATACTAACGTGCCTAAGACTTTTGTACAGTAGTTAGTGTATGTATAAAGTACGTATGATTAAATTAATATTTAGTATAAGTATATTTAAATAAGTGTAATTAAAGTATTTGTTCGGTCATATGTGTTAAGGGCTAGATTTTCACTGGAGGAAACGGCTGTGACAAGCGAAAACTTTACAGTAGATGAGAAAGCGACAGCTTCTTCGTGACCTTTTGTAAACTGTATTTATGACAAATAACTTCACTGATACAGATTCTAACAATCTATTGATAAACACACACCTTATGTCCTCTGTCTTTGTTTGAGCTCGTGCTGCTCCGCCGCGGTCTGCGGATTGAAGAGCGCGCTGAAAGACGGGGAGGAGACCGGTCTGACGCCGGTTTCATATGATATTTAAGCCGACTGACTCTGAGGCGATCGGATACCGGTTCCATACCCAACCCTACTTTTAAGAAATACATTTTATGATAAACAAACCAAAAACTGTCTATGCCCTTGCTGGAAGGTGATGTAATTTGTGTCATGTGCAGGTGCGATGGATCGCATACAAACCAATAGGGTGTCGGGATGGTATCTGTTTATACTTCTCATCCAACCACAATAAAATTCACTCCATCCGGATGGCGCGATTTATCTGGATAGGTTTTTTTTTTTTTTTTTTGAGTGATGACAAGCCGGAATGAAAACAAGGCGAAATGAAATACCAGTAACGAAGCTATTTTTAAAATGTAAGGAGTAGAAAGTACAGATACTTGCGTGAAAATGTAAGGAGTAGAAGTAAAAAGTCGGCTGAAAAATAATTACTCAAGTAAAGTATAGATACCCCAAATTTCTACTTAAGTACAGTAACGAAGTATTTGTACTTCGTTACTTGACACCTCTGATTAAATGTAATAAAGTTTTATCTAAAATGAAGAAAGAGCAAGCCCATATAGTATACTTACAGGAAACTCATTAAATGATAAAGAGCATGAAAAATTTAGGAAATGTGGCTTTTCTAGGGTGTTCTTCTCTTCATATAAAACAGGGACTAGGAAGGGAGTCGCTATTCTTATTTTGAACAAACTACATTTTTAGTACATCAGAAATGGCAGACAAGGAGGGCAGAAATATCATAGTAAAGGGTAAAATATATGAGAAATCATATACTGTTTTAAATATATATGTACCCCCAGGAAGTGATTTTAGCTTATTCCAGAATATTACTAATATCATGACATTGGAAGCGGAGGGATTTTTGATATGTGGGTGAGATTTAAATACATATTTGAAACCAAAATTGGATTCCTATAGAACAGGGGTAACCAACCCCTGCTTAATTTTTAAGTGATTCTGAAGACCTAAATTAGTCGATTGCGAGTAGCAGGGGTTGGTTATCCCTGCACTAGAAAGAGAAATCTAGTGGAATTTAGGAAAAGATGATCATCACCATCAGAACAACTGGTGTGTGACATCAAAGAACCACAAGAGCTTAGAGAGCAGATGACTCCGTGTGCTTTTGAATTGCTCTCACGGTACTTTGATGTCATTCACCGATCATTCTGATGTTCAATGGTTCAACACACCCTAATGATTCAGCCAATTCGTTCTTAAGAAATTAAATGCTGCTCTATGTTGCTCGGGGATGAACAGTTCTGATTTGTCTTTATCTTCTGGTTCGCAAAATTGAGCAAAATAAGAGAACATTGTGTCTAAGATAACATAATTGTAACTTCTTAAGGAATTGTTGTATACGATGAGTATCACATTTGCACTCGTGTGATATTGCACTCAGCTTACAGCTTGTGTGATATTTCTTAACAATATTATGTACATATGAGACATAATCTTAAATGGCCATTTTGCCTCATATCTTGAATTTTAGGGATATTCTCTAGGGTCCATCATGCAGTAAGTTGTTGCTCTGCCTCATATTAGTCATCAATCGACTGTATGAAATGGCAGATGATCCACATAGGTCTGGGGCAGGGCAAGTGCTTTAAATGCGTTAATAATTTTAATGTGTTATTTTTTCTCCATAATTAATTAATATAATACGTTAAATTACCAGCCCTAATTTCAAGTATATTTTAACAATAAAGCATTCAAATCAGGTTCATGTTTCTTAGAGTTTCAGATACAGATACAGTGGCTGGTTTTCCGATGATCCCCACAACCCTTATTTTTGTCACTATCATTAGCTGGAGTGCCCATGAACTTCAGTAGAGGACACTCAGGACCATTCCACCCATCCACCACCAGATGTCACCATATCATCACTTGGACACTAGCACCTCTCATACTGTTGCACCACACCCGAACTACATCTCCCATAAGTCACTGCATCACAATCCTTGCCACACCTGCACCTCATTCATCAGCCAATTTCCTTGCCACACCTGCACCTCATTTACACACACATATAAGTACCACGATCACTTTCACTCACTGTGAAGTCTTGTTTAGCCAGTCTAGCATTTCCGAGCATTTTCCCTTGTGTTTGATATTCCCGTGTCTGATCTTGGATTGTGTATTTCTACTCTGATTCTCTGCTGCCTGCCCGGATCTCTGCTTGTTTCTGGTTACAATTCTGGTTATCCCTGACACACCTGATGCCATTCCTGATTTCTGCCTGTCTGACCATTCTCTGAATAAAGTTCTGCACATGGATCCGAACATCTCTGACTCCTCGTTACAATTTTATTCTTTAGATTACAGATGGCACAAAATGTAATCTCAGCTCATTTAATTAATGAGTCGTCACACACAGGCACACACTTAGTTTTTTATGTTTTATATGGAATTTCAATAGGTTAAATAGTTTTTATACTGCACAAACTGTATTTACTATTACCATAAACCAACCCTACACCTAAAACTATCCATCACTGGACACTGCATTTTTTAGATAAAAAAAAAAAAAAAAAACCTTTTTGTTTTAGAGTCTTTTGAATCATGGGGAACACAGGAAGTGTCCTCATAAATCACTCTCACATTGTAATACCCATGTCATACCTGTGTCCTCATAAAAATGCACACACAAATATATAAAAGTTTTGTTAGGTCCCAGTTAGTGCTGGGCCTGTCTTTGTTTTTTGTTAAGTTTTAGGTATGTCGTTTCTGGGGGTGTGGTCTTTCCACCTGCGGCTCATCATCGGGCTTGTAAGAGCTCCAGCACGGTGGATTAGCGAGAGGGTGCAACGATGTGACGGTACTTGAATGAGCGGCTTCTTTTGGTTTTCTGTTATTTGTGTTACTATTTATGCAGACCTTCAGCTTCCAGTTCTCTCTCATGCATTCTTCACTACTAATGTATATATACTGACAACTGATTGTTTGGTTATATTTTGTTAAATAAATCTTTTCTTTTTTCTACTTGCCCGCCAGTGTTGCCTCTTGTTAATGTTGCAACTACGAGCCAGTTGTAAGAGGCATGCTCAATAATAGAGGCAACATGTTTTGTTATACAAGATGTGATTTAAGTCGTTTTAATAGTTAAAATTAATTTAAATGATTTGTGCAGCCAGTTCTAATAATTTAAAGCAGTAAATGAACTTATGTATTGAGTTAAAAGTGGAAGTTTTGTCATGTTTATTTCATCAGATTATTAGAGAAGAGAATCCATATTATAATTCACAGGATTATTATACAATCAAATTAAAATTTTACCCATTTGTTACTAACAACTTTTAGTTTAATGCAATGTTGAGGGGAAATAAAACAATTAGACAAATCTAGCTGTACGTGAGTTTATTTGAGTTGATGTTGTGTTTTCATGTTTGTGTTCAAAATAAATTATTAGTGCAAAACATACAGAGTCATAACCACACCGGAAATACACATATATCATAACAGAAATAAAACAGATTTTTTTCCACTTTTAACCCCTTACTAGTAACCCCCCTTTTTTGGCATGGAGACCGAAATTACATACCCAAAATAAAAAGGTTTCTGCTCATGATTCTTTCTCACTAGATACATAACCAACCTTTGTTCACAAAGCTGACACTTTAAAGTTTACTGTTCAGGAATCAGAATCACTCAGACTGTTATGATAATAGAGATATATAAGCTCAAACATAAAAACAAAAATAAAAATATTAAAAACATATGTTTTAAATGTATTTAAAAAAATGTTGATGTAGGAAATGAGTTTGAAAACACAGTGTAGCTAAGGCCACAAGTCTTCCAAGACTTCATAAAAAATTTCATAATCGAATCTGTAAAACTGTGAATTTTATGAAATATTTTCTAAGGCCATGTCATGTGTGTTTTTAGAGAAGGCTCATCAGATTGATTTATGGCCCTTGTCATCTCTGTAAGATCTCACATGTAAACTTTCCTGTTCTCTTTATGTATGTTTCACTGTTGAAAACTGCCCGAATCATGATTGTATTGTTCTCACCAAACGGTTCTTTCACACCTCCACCAAGTATGACACATTATCCGCATTATTCTTTTATCATTATTCTTTTGTTTTTATTCCACCTTTATTAGCCTTGATTGTGGTTTTTCAGGCTTTACAAAGCAACAAAGCAGCGATCTCACTTCAGTCTCTCTTTGCATTTAGCCCTTATTTATCAAAAGTCTTACTATAAAAATACAACAAAACATTTTCTTACGACCTTACGTGAATTATTGAGACAAAAATGCATTATGAAGAAGAAAAGCACCTGCTATTAGAAGCATTGGTGCTAACGTTAGCATCAAGCTACATCTGACAATTTATGAAATTATTAATACACTTTTACTCAAAACTCACTTTAAACCCCGATCGAGTGTTTATAATAACTTCCTTTAGCGATCAGGGGTGGAATTTGGTCGTTTACTGTTGTAAAAATATGTTATTTGTAGCCTTTTTCATCGCTGCACAAGTTAGCATTTCCGATGTACATTTTCGATTTTTTTTATAAAAACGCCCCAGATCTCAAGAAATTCTCATACCAAGCTTTACTATCGTAATCGCGGGTTTATTATTCGGATATTTTGTGTGTACAGAGGTGTTTCAGTGTTGTTTTGGCCAGATAACTACCAGGAAGTGTGCAGGAAGCATGTGACACGATGGGGCGGTGTCCAGATATGAAACTCTAAGATTGACGTTTGAAAGACCCAATCAGAGTCTGAGTCACACACCGCACGAGCTGTGACCACTGCGCACACAGAGAT
Source organism: Carassius gibelio (assembly GCF_023724105.1). NCBI lineage: Eukaryota > Metazoa > Chordata > Actinopteri > Cypriniformes > Cyprinidae > Carassius > Carassius gibelio. Next base: position 2,697,899 of record NC_068399.1, on the reverse strand, counting down.
CGCTGGGAGAGGCTGTTTATCATCTGATCGCGTAAATCCGTGGAAAATGAATAGAAATGACGATTCTGTCTGAAGAAATATGAAGTAAACATCAGTAAATATATACATATATCTCCGCAGATATGCATCTTTGGTCTGTAAATCCTTATTGACGCTGTTCAGTGAGTCTATGTGAACACAAATAAACCGCTCTTGACGTGACTGAATATGAGTGAGTTGTGAATTTCTATTCAAAATGTGGCATAATACGGATTTATTATTTTGCACTCCTGACATAAATCACTAAATATCTGTCACTGCAACAATGTTTTATCAAAATATTGGTCAAATATCGAAGCTTGAGTCTTTAAACTTTCCATTGATGCACAGTTTGTCCAGATGAAGTAAGACAGTGATGTTTAATGTGCTGTGAAAGTGAAACAATAATAAACTGGGGCCGTCAGCGATGTTTGCACGCAAAGGGGTTAAAACCCAATAAGGAGATTCACTCAGAACTTACTAAATAAAAAAACATAAAAGTAAATCAGATAATGAAGTGGCCTATGAAAATTGTTAATGTAAGTAAACACTTTAGCTCTTAATTTCTGCTGCAGATGAAGTTGAGTTTGTGAGATTCAGGAAGGCTGATCCAGCGCTGATCTCCTCCAGACTGAACTGCTCCTTTTCTGTTCTCCAGTTTGCAGTTTTCGGGTGTCGTTCCGTTCCCTGGAGCCCAGTTCTGATAGCACACGACCTCTCCACTCAGCCAGAGCCACATGTTCATGACGCAGTAGTTGTGTAAACCCAACCACACTGCCTCAGTAGACGCTCGTTTAACCACGTTCATCACACGACGCTGAATCTCTTCTGAATGAACCGAGAGCAGATCCACATGATTCTGTCTGCAGTATCTCAGAGCTTCAGCCCACGTCAGATTCTCCATGATCAGAAACCAAACAAATCAGAAGCAGAAACTAGAGTGAAACAACATGGAAAACAAACACTGTGGAGGAATTTGTCATGTCAGACATGTACAGTAGATGGCCAACCAAAATAATGGTTCTACCACCAGGTGTACTGTCACCACACACTCTGCAAAATGCATTTGCAGCTTTTGACCGCTGAGTAGCGCTTTATCTACAAGTTATCAAACAAGCGCATTAAAGCACATTTTCCCAAATAGCCATCAGATTTGCTTCACCGATGTTTTACATTTGATGGCTGCAGTCGGGGAAAATGAAAGAGAAACACTGTAGTTAAAATATTTAATATTCACAGATGAAAGTTTAGTACTTATGCATTTCTTAGAACGAATTCAAGTAGGATGAATGTCAAGCCTATGTGCCTTTGCTTATATTTTCTCTAAGCTGCACAGTATTACACAATATATTAGATTTGACATTTAATAGGTGTGGAGTGTTATTTATATAATATGAATTGTTATATTATCCTAAAGAAATTGTGGTTTACTTTGTATTGAAGCATTAAAAGTGGTAGCCTAATTTAGTGAGCTAGCCTGCATGGATTAATATGCAAAATCTCAATATTCTCACATATTAGGCCTATTTTTTAATTTTAATTTTAAAATTCCTTCAATAAAACAGCATGCATTTTTTTTCAGGCACTACTTTGTTATTCGTTACCTGTCCTTTATTTTGACAAATATCTGTACACTGATTTAAAATTTGTTGTGTTTAAAAATTATTTTAGTAAAACGTGAGGCACTGTATAATTTAACTCCCATTATTGAGGCCTAATTAAAACAAGAAATGAATAAATTAAACCTGCATGATAAGAGCTTCATTAATTGACAACTGCAGTGATTTTAAAGGGAGCCTTGTTTACTTGCTTTCATTTAATTTAAGTAAAGAAAAAATAAAATAAATAAATAAATTGCATCCGCATTTAAATGCAGGTGTGTAAAATATCAGGGTGCATGATTTGCACGGCGCTTTTGATGCTGAGTGCATGTGCAGCATTTATTCTTATTTGTCTCAATATTCTTCTTAAGATTCAAGATTCAATAATTTTTTGTCACATACACAATAATATAGAGCATACATAACCAGCAGTGAAATGTGAATCAGGACCATGAGAATCTGCTCCATGGACAGTGCATTTATTAAAAAATACATCACAGATTAAAATGTACATACATCTAGTTATGAAAGAATTAAATAAAAGTAAACCATACAAATATAAGAATAAAATATTTAAAACATATGTATACTGTAAAATTAAATAGATTATACAGAATAATGTGCATTATGCAAAGTACACTGTAGTCTTAAATATTAAGGTACCCAGGATGTACAAGAGGCAATATAAATATGTGCATTATACTGCAGTCTTAAATATTAAGATACACAGGAATGTACAAGAGGCAAATGTGCAAACAGGTTGAGACTGTCAGTATGTTAATGTGAGTTAGTGAATGATGAATATCTTACTGATAAAGTGAACATTAAGTGGAGACATGAAGATGTTAAGAGGCTGGTTTTGAGTTTAGGTCTGGGGGAAGAAACTCCTCCTGAGTCTCTCGGTTTTTGCCATCAGGCTATGGAAGTGCTTACCACATGGCACCAAAGTGAAAAGATGGTTACTGGGGTGAGACCCTGAATTTCCTCAGCTGTCGCAGATGGTACAGTCTTTGCCTGGCTTTATTAACCTGAGTTTGAAAGTGTGTAGTCCAAGTCAGGTCCTCCGAGATGTTTACACCAAGGTTCTTGAAGCTGCTCACCCTCTCCACAGGGGTCCCGCTGATCATAAGAGGAGTATAGGGCTGCTGCTGTCTCTACCTGAAGTCCACAATCAGCTCTTTAGTTTTGCTCACATTCAGAAAGAGACAGTTGTCCTGGCACCATGATGTTAGTTTCTCTACCTCATCCAAGTATCCGGTCTCATTATTGTTGTGAATGAGGCCCAGAACCACAGTATCATCAGCAAATTTGATTAAAGATGTGGAGCTGTGCGAAGACACACAGTCATGTGTGGAGAGAGTAGAGCAGGGGACTCAGGACACAGCCCTGTGGGGCTCCTACGTTCAGGGTGATGGAGCTGGAGGTGTACTGGCCTAGTTTCACCACTTGAGGTCAGCCGGTGAGGAACTATTGAATCCAGCTGCAGAGTGAAGAATTCAGGCTGAGGTCTATGAGTTTAGAAGGAAGCTTTATGGGGACTAAAGTATTGAAAGCTGAGCTATAGTCAATAAATAGTAGCCTTACATAGTTCCCGTTATTTCTGTCAATGTGCATGAGCGAAGAGATGTGAGAGATGCCATCATCAGTGGATCTGTTTGGGGTAATAAGCAAACTGAAGAGGGTCAAAACTGGGATGGAGGAGCATTAAGTAGTTTTTAAACACTCCTTTGAAGACCTTCATGACTGTTGTTGTGAGGGCAACTGGATGATAGTCATTCAGACAAGATGGTTTATTGTTCTTAGGCACAGGGATGATGACAGATTTTTTAAAGAGATGAGAACCACTGAGACATCAAGAGACAAACCAGTGAGCTGATCAGCACAGGACCTCATAATGGCCAGAAATCCCATCAGGTCCGGCTGTTTTTATTACATTCACTCGCTTTAGGGCTCTCCGAACCTCATCCTTCGACACCGTGATCACATGATCATTGCTGCTCTAACTGCTGCTTCCTGACGCACTGATCATCAGACTCGCATTGCTTAGATTGTTTTCACAGTGGTCGTAGAAAGAGTTTAGCTCGTCAGCCAGCAACGGATCTGCTCTAACCTCTGCAGAGAATTTATTTCCAAAGGCACAGATGGTCCTTAGTCCCTGCCTCATGGGTCCGGAGTCACTGAGCAGAAAATGGCTCGGCTGTCCTGTCCATCCGTAGAACAGAGAAGTTATTAGACGACGTTACAGCAGCGTCCGGGACCGAGGGCATGTCCTTTGTCCTTCAGACAAAGGGTGTTACAGTCCTTAATGTCCTGTTGGAAACTTATCCTGACTCTAAGATCGTCTATCTTATTCTCCAGAGACTGGATATTGTCAAGCAGAATGCTCATTAGAGGAGGACTGTGAGCTATTTTCCTCAGTCTGTTGACCCCCAGTGTTTCTTGATCTGTCACCTCGGGTGGAGAATCTCAGATGGCCACGATGGATTAGAGGATAAAGTTTCCTGAAACAGGTCAGTGAAGTGGTGTCCAATTTCTAAAAGTGTTTCTTTGTCAGAATTGATCAGTGCAGGCGTTATGTGTGTTAAAAGAGAAAGCAAAAGTAGTTAAAAAAAAGTAATTAAATCACAATCTGGGCTGAGCGACCTGGACGTCGTTTGAACTCGTCGGTGCCATTACAAATCTTGTTTGGTTTTTCAATTTTTGATAATTGTTTAAATTGTTTAATTTGTAATGCATATGCAAAAAGTGAATTATAATTCATATTCAAGTGTTTGTGTGAAAATTATTAATGCACAAGCATGACAGGGAGGCACCCTCTCGATCACTTGAATTTTTTCCTGATAATAAAATAATTTAAAATTGGGGTGTCTCACATACATGAGAAATGTATCTACAGAAAGCTTGTAATGTCCTCTTTTAAACTAATCAATTCAAAACGAGAGCATTACCTAATCTGCGAAGGTTGCATTTCTCTATAAAGGTCCATGTGGAGAGAGTCAGCACTGTGAATTTCACCATGCAGCCGATTAAAAAAAAACATTTCTTTATTAATTAATAAATAAAAAATCTCCTTTTCAAAACTATTAAGCTACTTCTGCCTGTGCCTTGTGGTACTTATTGCTTGTGCTCAACCTATTATATAATGGCTTTTTAATAACAATAGCGTGCAGTAAGAGCCTTTGTGTAAAGGTCTTTCTTTTAATTTTTGATGAGTAGACTGTAGCCTAAGACTATCCTACATTTTGAAATTAACTCACTTTAACTAAATTTTCTAATGGTTTGTAACAATGTTAAAATGTTATATTATAATGTTATTGTTGATTCACTTCCTCCTTTCACCTCCATTAAAAAAAACAACATTTTACAATTACATTCAGTTCGTAATCCGCAGGGCGGTAGTTTCACTAATTATTTTAACACACGACTGACTTGCAGTTAACACCGTGGCCCTGTGGTACACATGGCGGTATTACCCATTCTGGTTGTCTACCTACTGTAGCGTGAACTTTATGAGATCTGGAGGAGATGGATAGTATTTTGTGAGGATCTACTAACCTTCATGACACACAAAAGTATAGTTGTGGGTGCAAGGGACGTCATGCCATTGCCCCTGAGCATTCAGTTCAACCACTGTACAGCCTTCACCTTCACCTCCATCATTATCAGGTTGACCAATTTTCCAGTATCTGAATGAGGAGTTACTCTGATCTGACCACTGCCATGAGTCTCTGAACAGACCGATCCAGACATATGATCCAGATAAAGTATTATCATTGATGATCTTCTGAACCTGTTGATTCTCATTCTGGTTCTTCACAGTGACCAGATCGGAGTGATTCTGTCTGCAGTAACTCTGAGCGTCTCTCCAATTCATCATCTGATTGACAAGGACGATTCCTGTGTTTGCTTTAAGAAAATCAAATGAAAATCCATTTGTTCATTATTCACTGAAGCAGCAATGGAAACATTAGAAACGCATCATTTAACCCCTTTTAACCCTGTGTATGAGGTTATCATATTAATTATAACTATTCAGTGTTTCCACCATATAATGCTTATTTTAAGTTTCAGCCATTTAAATACACATAAGCATTCGCAAAATGTATATTTGTAGTTTACAAAATACACACCAATGTCTATGGAAGTGGCAATATCAATCCTTAGAAATATAATATGACAATGTTTTATTGATATCATATACACATTGGGTGGGTTATAAGTTATATTTTAAACTCACTTGTAAAAAGATTAAAGACTTGAGCTGCGTCTACAGCTGGTAATGATGATGTTTCAAATCCTCAGATATTTCACATTATACTGTGATCTGTCTAAAAACTTAATTTTGATTGTCTAGAACATGTGCATTCAAACCATTAAATGAAACACAGAAATACAGACAATCAGTGGCACAGAGAAATATTTAGAAGCACAGAAACTTGATGTTAGCCCAGCGCTGCGAGTTAAAATAGATTCACTATCGAATCACATTTCATTTCTCTGATACGAGGGTTTACGTTATAATGGACTATCATTCCTTTATGGACCAGACTCAAGTTAATCTACATAGGAAAAACAAAACACTTGTAGGTTTGTGTTGAGATACTTAAGACTGAAAATATAAAGCTGAAACATGTCTAGTGGTTAATTGATAATAACATAAGATCAATTTAGATGTCTAAGATTGTCAGGCTCTTTAATAGCAAGTTTTCATTGTGATGAATTATCATATTTTGTTGTCCCATAAGAGGGACAACAAAAGTCTTTTCCTCTGGAAAATATTGTATTGACAAAATTTGTATCAACACTGAAAGTGTGACAAATATCCACATTCTCTTCTAAATTCACAAAAAAAATAATAATAGGTCATACCTTTAACAATCCAAAAACTGGTATATAGTGCATCTAAAAATGAACTCACTGTTGTTGCAGATGAAGGGCAGGTTATCACTACATGGCGAATCATGCCATTGTCCACTTGTCATCATACCACACTCTTCTCCTCTATCTTGTGGTTGTCCAGAAGCCCAGTTCAGATAGAGCGCAGGTTCACCTGAAGACCACTGCCATTCATCACGACCCGTCTTCTGCAGCCCAATCCAGACATACTCAAGACTTCTATCAGTCACACTCTTGTTCAGCTCCTTCATGTCGTTCATGTCATCAGTGGTGGCCAGATCTGTGTATTTCTCTCTGCAGTGTCTCTGAGCTCCAGTCCAGTTCTTCTTCTCATTTATAAAGTGATACTGACGCTGAACACATTGAGATACAGAGCAGAGAGCTGTGAAAGAGAGACTCTGATTTAATGCTTTTCATAACAGAATCAAACCTAATGAAACTAGAAACCAGAAATAAAACCACAAACACACTCACCAGTGAGAAGGATGAAATATAGAGTTTGGTCCATTTCTGAGGAAGAAAAATATAGATAAAATCAGATTAATTTTGGTGTAAAACATGATTTCAGTGATAAATGAAAATCCATCTCAAAAGGAATATAAATGCACATACACAACGATAGAGACAGTAGTGACATGTCAAAGTCTAATTCTAGTTTAAGATTTAAATTATGGGTTGTTCTTACTTCAGAGGTTGTGTGTTTCTGTCCTGATTCTGATCTTTCTGTATACAGCTGCAAACTGTGTGATTATTATATCTGTTCTCATCCCTCATTCAGCATCACATCATTTGTTTATTACTCTGAACAATAGCACTTTCAGGTTTTCTTCCTCATTCATGTGTTTTTCTGACATTTTGTTTTGTTGTTGGTCTTTCTTTCTGTAATTCTCTGGAAGTGTGTTAATTTGAATGTGGTAGAGACTGAGGGTCTGTATGTACTGCATTTACATAGAAACCTCTCTGGAAAAATCCACCTCAGTATTTGCATTTTCTTCTTTTTGTTTGTTTTCAATGTTGTTGCACCTTTGATACTGTCAGTGACCAACAGCATGTTTCTGTGTGATAAATTAAAATGTAAATTAAAACCTGTCACAACGACATACATGAAGGAACGTGATTAAATTGTGTTCATAAAACAATTTAAAAAAAGCTTATAATTTATTTGTTCAAATACATGTAAATGGAAAGTTTGTTTCCATGGTTTGTTGTGCATCTGTAATCTATTAATCAAGTTAAGGTATGTTGGTATTTGAATTATAAAAGCTGCACACTTAAACAGATGAAACAAGTGAAAATAAACAAAATATATATAAAAGAAGTTTATAATGATAATGAATTACAGCAAAACATTACAAATTCTCATATTAACATTTAATTAATGAAAACTCATTATATATAAATTTGTTTGTTGGGTGTGGTTGCAAAAATAAAACAGCACTGTGGTCCATAGCCTTTTCTTAACATTTTATAAAAAATATATATATATATCATTAAAACTCATTTGAATTGGCATATGCTACTTTCATTGTATGACAAAATATAATCACAATTTCTACCAACAAATTATTAACTCGACATAAATTGACCTCATTTATTCATCTTGATGGGTATTTTTAGCTGATAACCTGTCTCATGACCTCAGTCAAAGAAGCAAACTCGAAGATAAAACAGGTTTGGAAGATCATGGTATCTGGGAAGGGATGCTAACATTGACCCATTAACTGACAGTAAGAATTTTCACCGTTTAACACATCAGTTAAATTGTAAAAAATAATTTGTAATGTTTTTTATTTAAAAAAAAAAAAAAAGATGAGTTATATTCCGCACCCGTTCTTTCTAAATTTAGATATTGCTACCAGAATCTCACATTCAAATTTGTGCTTAAAGTAGATTTCTGAGTAAAGTGCAGATATGCTATTCTGCAGATATGCTCCCATTCAAATTACACCAGAAGTACCAGCTGCTACCATGTTTTATTCGCCGCAAGAAATCTGGTCAGGTCGAGCCATAGTTGTAGTATCAACTTTACATGGCCGCTCAATCTAATGTTAATCTACAGAAATGTGCGCTATTGAAGTGTGTGTGGAAGCTGAACAGCAGCGGTCACAGCAGGACAGATGGAGACGCCGGTGCTCTCACTTGCTCTTAAAATACTCCAACATTTTTGGTCATAAAGATAAAAGAAATAAATCTTTTCAATCCATATAGGTTTATTTGTGTGCATGCACACAGAATAACAACAAAACGTTGTGCTTCTGTAAAATAATTAGTTAAAGCAAACAAGATGTGGATTCTGCCATCTCGGTCATGTATACTTGAGCGAGAAACTTCGAAACTCTGTGTATGAAAAATAAATCTGTAGAGTGAAATGTCTACATTCAAATGAAAAAAAAATAAAAAATAGAGACCGTGTGTTAGCATGCTGTGATCTGTACTGTATTTTATTTTATTTTAACTGTAGCTGATAGATTACGGCCAAAAATAAAATAAAAAATTCAACACACGAGTGGGAGGGAACGGGGGTCATTTTTCCGGGATTGAAATGGACGGGATATTTGAAAAATAACTTGCGTGTCATCCTGTGGTCTGCAGTGAACTCTTTCAACACCTTAACTGGCACTTTTGGATTTTTGTATCTTTTAGTTTTTCATAAATTAAGTAATAAGCATCAAAAAAGTGTCTAGGTTTAATGAAAACTTTACTTCTAACTGTTGTAACATCAGTAAAAACAACAACAGCACTGATTATATCTATTATTAAGGGAAATGCGCCATTTCGTTCTTCCAGTTTAAATTTTATGAGAACACATTTCTCATAACGAAACTCCGTTCCTGGAGAGCCCCAGTCCTGCAGAGTTCAGCTTCAACCCTAATTAAATCTCAACTGCCTGTAGCTTTCTAGTAACCCTTCAGACCTTGATTACCTTGTTCAGGTGTGTTTGATTAGGGTTGAAGAAAAACTCTGATCGCGAATAGCATATAAAATTATCCATAGCAGATCTATACAGGTGGAGCTGGGGAAGGTGGAGGGTTTCAGAGAAACTCTGAAAGCGCGCTGCAGGAATCTCTAATGAATGCTAGCCAGCCATATAAATGCAAGGCAGGAAGCTCATTGGCTGCATATGCAGCATGATCCAATCAGCTTGTGCCAAGTGTAGCAGAAATGAGTCAAATCAGACAAATCAAAGAGTCTATCAGAGCTGTGTGCATTGAAACATGAGCTGAATTCCTCAGGAAGTCATAAATCAGTTCTAGTGCCACAAGAACCAAGCAAGATAACCAACCAACCAACTTGTTCACACAACAGCTTTCAACATTAACACCAATAGAACAATTATTGACAATTTTAATTCGAAGAAGAGATTGTCAAATTTATTGTTCGTGATTGGAATGCAACGCTGGACATCACATGTAAACCCAGGAGATCAAGTTAAATACTTGCATTGACTTCCCCCCCCCCCCCCCCCCCAGCCAGTGAAACCAGACTGAAATTCCTAAGGGGGAAGGGCTTTAAACCTTTGTCTTCACAGAAAAGTCCTTTGCCAGAGAATGGCAAAGAAACCCTTTTTATACATTATATATGGACCAGAATGAACTCAAAAAAGACTTATGAATGAATCATTCCATTGCTTAACTCCATATTCATTTACGTGTAACCCACACATTTGACTATCATGTATAATCACTTATTGTGTATGTCTTTTGATAACTATAGGATACATAGTCATGTCTAGTATTCAAATAATCGCATTTTCTTGCTTGATATTGTCCTGACAATCATTTATTTGTAAAATATATCATAATCATGTTATAGGAATCATGTCCAAAATTAGAACATGTGAGGCAAGAACCACATGCTTGGTAAGATAAACAAATGATTTATGATACCCACCCCAAGAACATATCTGATTGGTCAAGGCAACATTTGAGGGGTGGCCAACAGGAAAGTTTAAATACTTTGGATACGATTAAATTTTTGCTTTTAGTTCTAGTCTAGCTGCTGCTATTAGCCATGTCGGCTTTTAGTTCTAGCATTGCTTGTGCTATCAGTCATGCCTTGCTTTTAGTCTGCTTTTAGTCCCTAGCTGCTGCTATTAGCCATGTCGGCTTTTAGTTCCAGCCTTGCTCGTGCTATCAGTCATGCCTGCTCTTAGCTTTTAGCTTGTAGCTTTGCTACCTAGCTTTAGCTTGTAGCATCTAGCCATGCGGTTAGTCATCATTGTTCTTTGAGCGCTGTTCCAGCGTGCCTGCCTGCTGCTACTATGAGAAGGAACACAACCTAGTCTCGTCAAACTTTATTTCTTTTCTTTTCCGTTTGAGAGTTTCGTGTTCTGAGTTAAGTTTTGTAACGTCCATTCAACTTCAACCAGCGAACACGACTCTGCACTTTCAGCCAACGCCCAACAACCACGGGCTTCCCAAGACGTCACTTCAGAGACTGAACTTCCAGCCAATCAACGACCTCGGGATAGCCCTTTCACCGAGGCTCCTTCTTCACAGGAGATGCAAGTAACTTTACCTCCAGACTGTGACCTTTACTGGTGTATCTAATATAATTTCAACCTCATTGAGGAACTCAATGCGAGCGCTAATTACGTGATTGATGGTTGTTCATGTTTATGCAATTTAACGTATTGCTGTTAACTTGGGATTCCATATTTCCATTCTCTTAAACTCATCTTTCCCTAACTTTCGATCTTCCTGCAACTTGTGTGAATGTGTGAGTGTGTGTGTTTATGTGTTAGATTAGTTTATGTCTTAGATTTATCTAATAAAGCCTTATTCATATTGAAAAGAGAAGTATCTTGTGTTTTGTGCTTACAAGTTAATGTCTTAAGCTGCCGATCTTGTTACTGTGCTAATTGATAGTGTTTTCACTATAGTTTGGATATTAGTATCCAGCGCAGATTTGATGTTAAACGGCTCGTTCACTGAACCGCAGGCGCGTCTCCGTGAACAGCCGTGAAACAGTGATTCTGTTCAAATTCCCTTTAAAATCTTAAATGATTCCCTTTGAGCTAAATTGACCTGGTTCCCTTACACAAGTCATCTAACTCTCTGAATATTATCAGATACATTAGCATCCTGTGTTATCTAGAGTTTCTTGACAGAAATATATATTTAATATTCATCATACATTTTAAATTAGAAGTTAAGAAAAAATAATTGTATTAGTTTGTAGTCTATAGATAAGGCTATAGGCTAATTTTTTTTAATTACCTTTTATTAGATGCATGCAGATTGAAAGAAATAATAATTATTAATAATCTTTAAAATGAGATATTCACTGTATTACATCTTGAGTCATACATTTGATTGTTTTATGTGCCTTGTGGTGTTTTCCCTTTTGTTTCCTGCTACCACTCTCATGGAGGAGACTGGGTTTATCTGCTGCTGATTTGCTGCCATTAGCTCAGCTTCACTGATTGGCTGCAGCCAGGATAAAGTCAGCATATAAAGTCAGCACTGCCTCACTGCAAGCTGAGAGGGAGTATATTAGCTGATTGGTACACTTTATGTTACAGTATGCAGAAAAAAACTTTCAGAAGTAAACCTTCCCTCTGAAATATTTACTGTAGGAAATCTGGCGGCTAGTGGCGTGGACCAAAGGGATGTGACTATGAAATTGAAAGTAAAAAACAAGAGACTCTGAGGAGGGAAAGAAAGCAACAACGCAAGGACGTAACATTCCAGAATAAAGAAATGTTGACAAAATCAAAACAAGTCCATGTCAGTCCGCTGGGAACTTATGCTGTTCTCCTGCTGTTCTCATTAAGATTCTGCTGTTTTCTTGCATTATATACTCACAGATCTTGCGTAATTCCTCCAGGAACAATGGCAACTGATCATCTGTGTGTCTGGGAGTAAAGAGCATGTGGTCTCTTCAGTCTTTATTCATCAGTAAGATATGAATTTCTTATCTCCAGTTACTTCTTCCTGTGGAGGACAGCGAGGGAGTTTACTGACTCCAGATCTGCATCTGTGTTCAAGCGGTACTGCACTCCTCAGGTGTGTAAATATAATGTGCTGTATGGACGTACCATGCTGCTTCAGAGCATCCCACAGATTGACAATATAATTGTGTACTGCATACTAGCCTGCATCAGATACTGCTGGCCTTGTGCCTGTCCTGACCAGTGTTGCATTTCCTGATAATGATGGATTTTAGCACTTAAAGCTGCAGTAGGTAACTTTTGTAAAAAAATATTTTTTTACATATTTATTAAAACTGACATAAAACTGACATAAAAATCATTATGTCCTGACAGTAGAATATGAGACAGATAATCTGTGAACAAAATCAAGCTCCTCAGGCTCCTCCCAGTGGTCCTATTGCCATTTGCAGAAATACACCGCTCCCGGTAACAAACAACCAATCAGAGCCAGGAGGAGTGTCTTAGGAGTGTCAATCAAGCTTATGTGTGCGTTGTCCAGCCCCCCCCTGCACACTCACAGCGCGTGCAGCCATTCAAAATCAATACTACCGGTGTGCCGCAGCTGTGCTAATGATGGATAAACAATCCAAACTGCCGATTCCTCGTGTGACACCAGCTCATAAAATAACGGGTAAACGGAAAAAGACAGATGATGGTGAAAAAAAAAACAAAAAGAAAGAATTCGATAGAGTCCGAAATAAAAGAGGGTAAATATCGGAGCGGCTTTTCAGAGGTGAAGGGAGCTATGTGTCCTGAAAGGATTTAAAACCCATGCCGAGTGAGCCACATTTCTGCTTGACAAGTAAGTATCCCTGCTTGATTTGTTTCATTTTTTAAAAACTACACAACTAAGATAATTTCAAAACGGGCCTGACAAATTATGTATGGCATGATTTCTTGTAGATTTCAGGGTTGAGCTGTTGAGGGAGGGCTTTAGCGCAGCAGAGAGCGAGGGGGAGTGACCTGTAAGCTGTGATTGTTTAAAATCTCAGGCTAAGTCGACGTTTTCTAAAAGTTCCCTACTGCAGCTTTAACAGCATTCTCTACAAGTGATTTTACAAGTGCTTGTTTCTTTAATGCACTTTTCACAAAAAAAGCACTTATCATGAACACACAGCTGTGCTTTAAAGAAACAGTTCACCCCCCAAAAAAAATCTGTTATTATTATTATTTTTTTTTTTGGTCACCCTTATCCTGTAAAAGTTTTTTTCTTCCATTCAACTCAAAGGAAGATATTCTGAAGAATGTTGATAACAAGACATTGACTTCCATGGTATTTTAATTCATACCATGGAAGTCAATTGCTACTGTCAACTGTTTCATTTTTGCCAGACTATCCCTTTAAAGATCCCCTTTTATAATTAAAATCATCCCAAACAAACAGACCTCATTGCTCCACCTCCAAAACACCCTACAATCGTAACCGCCCTGCTTCGAATCAGTCTTGAACTAGGGATGGGCGATACCACATTTTTTCCATGCGATACGATACCAATACCTTTTGTTACAATTTTAACGATACCGATACTGCTTATAATTTTAAAAGTGTATGTGTTTTTTCAAAATAATCTTAATTTAATATATATATATATATATATATATATATATATATATATATATATATATATGGGAACCTGAAAAAAAAAAACTAAACAAAAAAACAACTTTCACAGGAATGTGCCTGAAAGTGATAAACGGGCCTCATTTTCACCTAAATGTTTTATAATTTATTTTAATATATATTTAAAATGTTTAAGGTGTGCATTGTAGCTGACACCTAAATGAACACATTACAATTGTTTTATGACTGCAAGTCTTTCTCCTCAAATGCTATTGAGCTTCAAATTTGTGTTTGAGCCCATGTGAAAAAGTAGCACAATTTACATATGATTTACAGTTTATTTAAATAAATATCGAACATTTAATTCAATTGTGCATTACAGCTGACACCTACATAAACAGTTGTTTTTATGACTGTAAGTCATTCTCCTCAAATGCTACTGACGTTAGAAAAGTGTATACCAATAATCGCATGTAACTTTAGAGACGGTCCCTAAATTTGAGACTCTCGAACGTCCAACGTCCAGCCAACTTCATTTTTTCATAGTTTTCTTTTCTCTGCGCTGGATTGGTGATGTCCTTTACCTAGGCATAGATGTCCATCCATCAATTATGAATATTCAGCCGCAAACATCAGGTGCGAGCGGTCGCGAGCGCGGATGGGAGAATGGTGCAGGTTTTTTTTTTTTTTTTTTGCAACTGGGATGGTGCCCTACGCAGACTTCGTTTTTTGCGTGTATAGGAAGTGGCGGTACTGCTGTCATCTTTCACGCAAGTCGCGACCGTGCATGCCGTGTTGTGATGGTGAATGGCACATTGCACTGCGCGCAGCCGCAGACCAATCGGTGTTAACGTCATACCACCGTGTCCGCAATAAACAATAAAATTAAGTATCGATACTTTGCAGAAAATATCGATACCAAAATAGAAGCTTCTGAGTATCGATATATCGATACTGCAGCATCGATGTGCAAATCCCTATCTTGAACCCTGATATCGCCGGTGTCCTGACATTTTATCCTACCCAGTCAGATTTTCCTACGCGGGTTTACTGCGCACGCGCACATCAATATCGCGTCCTTTGTCTTATGCTAAACAACGATATTTAATGTATCTGCATTACTGTAAGGGTAGGTTTAGGGCTGGGGTAGGTATAGAATTTAATAAAAACGCAATCTAATTGGTAGAAAATAATATTTATTGTTGGTTTCCTGAAACTGTATCCCTTTTAGCTACAACCGTGAATATAACACATAATTACTGTATTTGCAGTACTGTAAGGGTATGATTAGGGTTGTGGTAGGTGTAGACATTAATAAATTATAACTTTACAGTAGAATTTTCGTTGTGGAATTGTACTACCCACTGTTTTGGTGGGAGGTAGGAAAATCTGACAGCGTAGGACAAATCGACAGAACACCGGCATGTGAGATTAATGCACTAACAATGACAATAAACACCACATTCTCTATCAGTCTTCAGCACAGCTCTCGAGATCAGGGGTTTACCTGTACAAATCTCACTAGCTGGCCTCCTTTACACATGAAACGCAAGAGTGAATATTATTTGTCATAGCAGACACACAACAAAATAATGCTTCATGATAAATAAAGAGCAGATGATAAAATAATGACAACGGGAAGCACAAAAAATTAACATACAGTATACAATAGTGAATGCTTCAGACAATCAATAACACGTAAAAACGAGTGCTACTCACGTATAAACCAAGAATAGGCTTTCTCTTTCGGCAAAAAAAAAAAAAAAGTTTTTCCTTTGGAGCTAGAAAAAAAATTATTCATAGTACTTTTTAACCCATTTTAGATTATGGAGATATTTTTTGTATGCATTCTTCTATTTATTTATTAAAAAGATTAGATTGTATTTATCATGCTGCGTTGCTTTTATAACAAATGCTTGTTCACGTACACATCATTGTTTGTTATATAATCATGTAGGCTGGACGTCCTTACATCAAAGGAAATCACATATATTAGTATTTACAGTAAAGGCATTGCTGGGTATGCTGTCAAATTACATTACTAGGCTGTTATGCCTGTATAAAAAGAACTACAACACTAGATCATCGATTGGCATTAAATTAGAAGTACTTAGGATACACTCAGAACATGGAAAATCAGCTTTCTCCTACTCTGCTCCTTGGCTGTGGAATGAATTTAAAATTATTGCTCAACTAGACAGAATTCCTTCTTTGAATGTGTTCAAAAATATATAATGTGATGTAAAATGAATGAAGTGTGTGGCTGTTTTAAGTAATTTGGTGACATTTGATTAATGTTTTTGAATTTATCGGTTTAGAATTTATTTTATGTGTTTTGTAATTTAATCTCAATGGGACCTTCCTGGAAAAATAAAGGTTAAATAAATAAAATGGAAATTCGGTGCGGTCACTTGCACTTAAAATACTACATCATTTCTGCTCATAAAGATGAGAGTGCTTCTTGAAGTTGGTTAGCTGTTCCAAGTTTGTATGCACATCCAACTGCTTCATCTACAGTAATGCTGAGCTGTATATGAGGTTCGACTTAATACATTCATGTTGTTGCACCTTGGAGAATGTGAGTTCATGAGAGATGTCTTTGTCTCCCGTCTTGTCAATTTCTCTCTGCGGTATTCAGGATTAGGAAAACCTTGATTTTCCAATGTCTTCATGTACAAGTTGTATATGGATCTTAGCTGGACAACCTCTTTGCATTCAATCTCATTCCTAAGAATGTAATCCTTTATGTATCCTTTATGACTTGTTATGCTCTGCTATCTTCTGGGCCTGCAGGCTGTCAGTGTTGTCTGCTGCCTTTTCTACTCTCTCACTTCCACGCTCATAGGTACTCTGTGTTGAAGTTGTTTCTGCATGATGGATGATACTTAGCTTCCATTACAAATTTCCATTACCTGCCCTGCACCTTGCGATAAAGAGCCTCTTTCTTTAATTCCTGTGCCCTAGGTTCAATAACTTTCTAGCCTGGTTCCTTTTGTTTCCAACTCTGAAACTTTGTAACCTCTTCAGTTTGCCCTTGAACTTGGATTTTGCTTTGTCACAGAAAACACTGATTGGGAAAGAAGAAGGAACACCTTCTTGGAGCTCCTTCAGATTGAACTGACAGTGATTTGACATGTCGCAGAGAATCCCTTTTCAATGATAATGATTCACCAGATGTAGAAGCCTTTGACACTTGTAAACAATCTACACTCACCTAAAGGATTATTAGGAACACCTGTTCAATTTCTCATTAATGCAATTATCTAATCAACCAATCACATGGCAGTTGCTTCAATGCATTTAGGGGTGTGGTCCTGGTCAAGACAATCGCCTGGATTCCAAAATGAATGTCAGAATGGGAAAGAAATGGTGATTTAATCAATTATGAGCGAGGCATGGTTGTTGGTGCCAGACGGGCCGGTCTGAGTATTTCACAATCTGCTCAGTTACTTGGATTTTCACGGGCAACCATTTTTAGGGTTTACAAAGAATGGTGTGAATAGGGAAACACATCCAGTATGTGGCAGTCCCGTGGGTGAAAATGCCTTGTTGATGCTAGAGGTCAGAGGAGAATGGGCCGACTGATTCAAGCTGATAGAAGAGCAACTTTGACTGAAATAACCACTTGTTACAACCGAGGTATGCAGCAAAGCATTTGTGAAGCCACAACACGCACAACCTTGAGGTGGATGGGCTTCAACAGCAGAAGACCCCACCGGGTCCCACTCATCTCCACTACAAATAGGAAAAAGAGGCTACAATTTGCATGAGCTCACCAAAATTGGACATTTGAAGACTGGAAAAATGTTGCCTGGTCTGATGAGTCTCTGATGATTTCTGTTGAGACATTCAGATGGTAGAGTCAGAATTTGGCGTAAACAGAATGAGAACATGGATCCATCATGCCTTGTTACCACTGTGCAGACTGCTGGTGGTGGTGGTGTAATGGTGTGGGGGATGTTTCCTTGGCACACTTTAGGTCCCTTAGTGCTAATTGGGCATAGTTTAAATGCCATGGCCTTCCTGAGCATTGTTTCTGACCATGTCCATCCCTTAATGACCACCATTTACCATCCTCTGATGGCTACTTTCAGCAGGATAATGCACCATGTCACAAAGCTCGAATCATTTCAGATTGGTTTCTTGAACATAACAATGAGTTTACTGTACTGAAATGGCCTCCACAGTCACCAGATCTCAACCCAATAGAGCATCTTTGTGATGTGGTGGAACGTGAGCTTCGTGCCCTGGATGTGCATCCCACAAATCTCCATCAGCTGCAAGATGCTATCCATCAATATGGGCCAACATCTCTAAAGAATGCTTGTTGAATCAATGCCATGTATAATTAAGGCAGTTCTGAACTCGAAAGGAGGTCAAACACAGTGTTAATATCGTGTTCCTAATTATCCTTTAGCTGAGTGTATTTTCCCTGTAAAGCTTTTATAGCAATATTGGTGATAGCCAATTGTATCCAAAGACAAAGTTCTCAAATTTCAGTGGAACCTGTTCACAAATATCCCTCATGTGGTATGGTGAACTGACGTCTTCACAGAGTCTCATATCTCATATACTGTGTAGATATGATAGCTTCTCGCTTGCCCTCCCCACCTGCATGTGTTGAGTGTTGTAACATTAACATACTCCGAAAGAGTCGAGACATGTAAAATACGTGTTAGGGAACGAATCCTCTTTGGAGGCACTTCAGCTGTGTTACAATGTTTAATTTTCCCCTTGGTAAGTGTGTATGAAGTATTGAGCCTGAAAAAAAAAAAAAAAACTTTAGCTAGTAGATACCAACTAAGCTACAAACACTGCTAGTCAAGAATACAGATAATGTTTCATTGATTTATTTATTTATTTTATTTAAGCTAATTTGCTTTGTTTTGTTAACTTCAAAAGTAAAACTATTTTAAATGTCTTCAGGTTCAGGATAGGTGAAGTAAAAGGTTCAAATAAACCCTATTTCAGGTTAAGTATAATAAAAATGCTGAAAAAAATGAACTTTTTTTGCTCTTTTTGACCACAGATGGTCAAGATGTTATAAAACATGACAAATAACAATTTCTGGGGTCAGAATTGTATTGAAAAATGTGTCCATTTGTCTCTGTGAGTTGTTTACATCAAAAGTTATGCCACTTTAAATCATATTTAGATTTTTCGGGTTTGGTGCAAAGGGTTAAAAATAAAGCATTTTGGAGATTATTTCAGCTTGGTACCCAATTTAATCTTAGAATAGACACTTGAATGATAAAGAAATAATATGTTGTGGAAAAAAATCACCCTATGTGCTTGAGAAAACGAAAAAATAGTTGATCCTCTACACATCTTTGGCCATTTTTTGCTATTTTTGTCCAGAAATAAGGTCAATATGTTGTCAAATGTCAAAAATAACCATTCCATTAAATTCCTGGGGTCAGAATTGTATGGGAAAATGTGTTCATTTTTCGGGTTCCGGTCAGGTGCAGCAAAGGGTTCAAAAAGAACCTCTTGGGACATTATTTCAGCTTGGCACCTGGCAGATTATGAAAATAGACACTTTAAGGATTTTAAAAAATCAGGTGGCATAAAAAAAGCCGGGGGGTGCGCGTGGACCCCTATTTCCATCTAGACTATATAGTATGGTTCAAAAACACTATAGTATTTACTATAAATTACTATAACATTTTTGCATGTGGGATATTAGCTTATAAATGTTTTTTTTTTTTTTCTGTTGTGTTTGTTGTACATTTGGATGTGTTGATGACAGGTAGAGGGCTTCCCCACTCAAATGCAGATGCGGAGATGGTTTTTCTCCATTGTGGCTTTGAAAAAAAAACTAGGATCTTGTGTTACGTTTGCGAACAGAGATGCAAAACCGCTCTGCGTGCGACAAAATCTTCCAGCAGATTTGGGGTGCTTCTGGTAAATTGCCTAAGTCATCTTTTAAATGTCTATATAATAGTAATAATAATAAATTTAAAAGATGCATAAATATGTAGCTTTGATTGAAAATAATAATAATAATGTCCCAGGAGTTTAAAAATGTATCCTAATGGACATTTCATTTTCAGCAAAGCATTCATTGGAAGATGCAATATTTCATTTGCTATAAGAACCTACTTGCAATTTATACATGGGTTAATTAATACCGAGTAAAGTAGTCTCTGAGTCCACCCACTGACAAATTGTTGGTAAAAGTAGGTAGATTCACAGGTAACAAAATATTATGAGAAAAAAAAAAAAAACTAAGTTAATAGTTGAAGCGTTATTTGTAATTTTATCTTATTTTATTGTAATTGTAATGATTTTTACATATACTTTTTTAAAATTGTACCTTCTTTAAATTGTGCTTTTGTACATTTCTCTTTGGTGGCTGGGCAGTCATTACAATAGTGTATTCCATCAAATTCAACATAAGAGCAGAGTCTCCCAGAGACTTTGCGGACTTGCTGCCGAGTTGGAAGCACTTTCCTAATGTTGTAATATACGACTTTGCTAGAGAAGATATCCATCCTGCCATCCTTTGACAGGATCATCAGAGCATTATGCCTTGTATGACAGATTTCATGAATTCAACACCAAAGACCCCAGAGATGCTCTTAGGAGAATCCAAGTAGTCCCAGAACATTGTGGATGGGTAAATACTCAAACCGCAGAGCAACTTTTTGCAGCAGTGCACAAAAACAATTATTCCCTGAACATGCTCATGCCATCAGGACACACATTTGTGCAACATCATTCACCATTATAACACAGCACAGAATAAGAACATGGAGGACAGCCTAAGAAAAGTTGTATCACCAATTGATCAGTTAACCTTCAATGGTTATGGTCAGATAGTCCTTGGTAAATATATATATATATATATATATATATATATATATATATATATATATATATATATATATATATTTTTTTTTTTTTTTACTTACAATGACCATTCATTTTTTCATGTAGTGTAAAAATCACTTTATCTTGTACTTTATGTGAAGGTACACCTCCACAGTCCCTAAACGATAGTGAAAGACACCTGTTATTATTACACAAATAGACCAAGTACACTGTGAGTAATGTCACTGTAATGTCATTTATAAAAACCACACTTGCAAAATCTGACTTCACTTAAAGGGATAGTTCGCCCAAAAAATGAAAATTATGTCATTAATGACTCACCCTCATGTCGTTTCAAACCCGTAAGACCTCCATTTATCTTCAGAACACAGTTTAAGATATTTTAGATTTAGTCCGAGAGCTCTCAGTCCCTCCATTGAAGCTGTGTGTACGGTATACTGTCCATGTCCAGAAAGGTAAGAAAAAACATCATCAAAGTAGTCCATGTGACATCAGAAGGTCAGTTAGAATATTTTGAAGCATCGTAAATACATTTTGGTCATGACATTATATATATATCACTTTTGTTTATTTCGACATCTGTAAAGTTTTTCTTTTTCCTTGGTGCTGTTCATATTTTAGCATTTTCCCCATTAATGTGTACTGGTATTATGTTGTTTGTAAGTTGTATACAGACTTCATTGTATTGTACCTTTTAGGATTAAAATTGCAGAGACAATTACTTGACTCATTTTTGCTTCCCCTCAACCGCAATTATGACCTGAATAGAATAAAATGGCTTTATTTTAAAATGTTCTATTTACACACATTTAAAAAGTAATACTTGCGGTGACATTATGCTATTAATCCATCAAATTTAGGTTTAATTTAGTTGTCCAGACAACTATTTTGCATGTGTAGATAAACTGTAAATAATATGGATCTTTAAATGTAAATAATTACTTGAATAATAATAATAATTACTTTTCATCAGTACTACTACTATAGAGGTTAGAACATCTTAATACAATTTTGAGCGTGCGTGGTACTCAATACCAGCGCATGCGCGTTATAATCCATAGATCGGTAGTGCGCATGTACATGCGCCTATGACGTCACCAAAACACCACCGCACATGTGTGTGACAACGTTCAGTACGTATTGGATCTGATCCAGCTACGTTATTGTGCTACAGGTTGCAGTGAGGACTTCTTGCAAATTTTGGCTATAATTTGAGAGCCCTGGAATAAAACCACAACCAGAGTAAAGCTGCTACAGTTGCACATATTATTGGTGCAGATATGAGAAGTGGTGATATTTGTACCACGTTGGCATCTGCTTTTTGTAACTTAATTAGAAGAACCTAAAATTAATAATTCCTTACATTTAATATAGCGCTTTTCTAGGCACTCAAAACTCTTTACATTGTCAGAGGGTATCTCCTCATCCACCACCAGTGTGCAGCATCCACCTGGATGATGCAATGGCAGCCATAGTGTGCCAGAACGCACACCACACACCAGCTTACTGGTGGAGAAGAGACGGAGTGATGAAGCCAATCAGCAGATATTAAATTGCAAATACAAATATAATTCATATGTAGGTTATTAAATATTTAGCATTTATAAAATTTTATTAAATGTTCACTGAACAATGACATTTTATTTTACAATGTAATATGTTTACTGCTTAAGTATTTAATAATAAAAGTGTATTTTGCAACTTAAATCATAACCAATATTACAATAAAAAAAATTGATTTCAATAATCAGTAACAAAAATATCAATGATGTATTAATTATACTTTTAATTATAATAATATTGCAGAACCATTAGTGAAATATTTAATAAATTAATATAATTAAATATAAATATATATATATATATATATATATATATATATATATATATATATATATATATATATATATATATATATATATATATATATCACTACCACTCGCAAACCATACATCACACAATGTAGGCAGCGCAATCTTATCAACCTGCGCACTTTGCCTATATCTGCTAATACACTACTTTCTTTTTCTCTGGAATTGACAGTCTGCTGTAAACAAAGCCGATTTCATTACCTCTATTATTAATCTTTCAAAGCTTAATCTCATGGTCCTAACAGAGACCTGGATCAAACCACCTGCACCTACACCTGCAGCACTCTCCAATAATTTCTCATTTTCCCACTCCCCCGTTTGACTGGAAGAGGTGGAGGTACTGGTCTGCTGATCTCTAATGATTGGAAATTTAATCCTTTACCATCTTTGGGTATCAACAGCTCCTTTGAATCTCATTCAGTTACTGTTACCTACCCTCTTAAAATACATTTTGTAGTTGTCTATCGACCCCCAGGACCACTGGGTAACTTTTTGGATGAATTAGATCTGTTGCTCCCAACCTTTGCTTGAGGATGGTACTCCCTAGTTATGATTGGAGATTTCAACATCCATCTAGATAAACCTCTGTATACTGATTTCCACACTCTACTTGCCTCTTTTGATCTCAACCGAGTGTCAACTACTGCTACTCAGAAATCAGGCAACCAACTGGACCTAATTTATACACTACGCTGCTCTACTGATCATGTTCTTGTTACTCCACTGGACATGTCGGATCACTTCCTCCTCATTCTTAACCTCAACATGGTCCCTGACACATCACTTACCCCTCCACATGTCATCTTTCGATGTAACCTAGGCAGACTTTCACCCTCCCGGTTACCTGCAATGGTTTCATCTTCACTTCCTTCCCCTAAACTGTTTGCATCTTTGGATGCTAACAGTGCTTCTGATACTTTCTGCTCCAGACTTACATTTTGTTTAGACACTGTCAATCAGCTTGCAATCAGTCAAGCTCATATCACCAGCAAACATACACTCATTTACATTCTTCTTTTCACTCTCTGAGGCAGAAGTCTCAAAACTCATCCTTTCTAATCACCCTACTACTTGCCCGCTTGATCCTATTCCATCTCATCTCATTCAAACAATTTCTCCTGCAGTTGTATCTGCACTCACTCACATCATCAACACATCCCTCCACACTGGTGTTATTCCCTCATCATTTAGACAGGCTAGTATAACTCCACTACTTAAGAAACCCACCATCAAAACATCTCTTTTAGAGAGCTACAGACCAGTTTCCCTACTTCATTTCATTGCAATAACAATTTAACAAGCTGTGTTCAACCAAGTCTCTACATTTCTCACACACAACAACCTCCTTGACAGCAACCAATCTGGCTTCAGAAGTGGACATTCAACTGAGACTGCCTTGCTCTCAGTTGTTGAAACTCTAAGACTGGCAAGAGCAGAATCCAAATCTTCAGTACTTACCCTGCTTGATCTGTCCAGTGCTTTTGACACGGTTAACCACCAGATCCTCCTCTCAACCCTACTAGGAAATGGCATTTCAGGAACCACACTTCAATGTTTTGGGTCTTACCTATCAGATAGGTCCTTCAATGTATCTTGGGAGAGGTGAGGTGTCCAAGTCACAACATGTAACTACTGGGGTGCCTCAGGGCTCAGTTCTTGGACCACTTCTCTTCTCTGTCTACATGGCATCATTAGGTTCTGTCATTCAGAAACATGGCTTGTCATACCACTGCTATGCTGATGACACTCAACTCTACCTCTCATCCCATCTTGATGATCCAACCTTAGCTATTTGTATCTCAGCTTGTTTAACAGACGTTTTTGCTGGATGGTGGACCATCACCTTCAACTCAACCTTGCCAAGACAGAACTGCTTGTGATTACAGCAAACCCACCGTTTCATCACAATTTCACCATCAAGTTAGGCACATCAACCATAACTCCTTCAAAAACAGCTAGAAGCCTTGGAGTTATGATTGATGATCAGCTGACTTTCTCAGACCAAATTGCTAAAACTGTCCGATCCTGCAAATTTTCTTTATTCAACATCAAGAAGATCAAGCCCTTTCTTTCGGAACATGCTGCATTGTTCTGTCCAGGCTGAAATATTGCAATGCCCTCTTGGCAGGTCTTCCAGCCAGTTCTATCAAGCCGTTACAATTAATCCAGAACGCAGCAACAAGATTAATTTTTAATGAGCCAAGAAGAATACACGTCACACTTTTGTTTAGAAATTTGCACTGGCTTCCAATAGCTGCTCGCATAAAATTCAAGGCATTGATGTTTGCCTACAAAACTAACACTGGCTCTGCACCCATTTACCTAAATTTGTTACTTCAGACTTATGTGCCCTCTAGAAGCTTGCATTCTGAAAGTGATGTATGTTTGCAAGTTATGTATGTAACCCTCGTTCCCTGATGGAGGGAACGGAGACGTTAAGTCGAACAACATATGGGGTCTCACTTGGGAGGCCAATCATCTCTGAGTTTAAGAGAAAACGTCAATGAAAATTGGCTAGTGGATTTAACATACCTGAGCCACTCCCCGTGCCAATGGGTATAAAGGGTGACAGGTTTTATGCTGAGGAGCCGAGAGCCGGTCCCAAAAAACAGCAAACGGTTCAAGGTTGTGGCATGGGGACATAATGTCTCCATTCCCTCCATCAGGGTCCAACGAGGGTTACGTACGTAACCGAGACGTTCCTTATCTGTCGGTCACTACGAGTTATGTCGAACGACATATGGGATCCTATGGAAATTGCCACAACCCGAATACCGTCACAACCCTGTGGCGCTGCAGTTGTCGGCAAGCCGTGGTGTGCCCCAAAAGCTACGCTTAAGGTCGTAACCTTCCCAATGCCCCAGCGCAAATTCACTGACCTTGGTACCAAGGGGCCAAAGGGCGAGTAGATCGCTGCTGGAGAAGGCCACACTGCTGCTCCGCCCACACAAAGTTAGTGAAAGGGATTTCAACCTTCGATGAAAGATTGCTTCAAATCTTCCCTATTTGTTCTTTCAGCTTGGCAAGACAACGGGGAAGCGAGCTTAGGAACAGGCCGCTACGGAGACCACAGCCTACCTGTAGGGAGGTGACATGTGGAGACACTGATATGGACTGACCCAGGGGGCAGTACTACATATGGAAAGGGTCTACCTGAGGCAGGTTCTACCTTGGAGAAGGGATGGAACAGCTGCCAGAGGAGACTGACAGAACGGGTCTGTCGAGGGAAGACACGGGTTTGCCAAGAGGGAAACATTACAGTGGAAGAAAACACATATGGGGTTACCTGTAGGGAATCAAGCCATATGAACAACTAGCCTAGTACAGGGGCTGACCGGAGCTCTGGGCATGCTAACACCAGTACTGGGCCTGGCGACAGACTGCTCCGCCAAGTCTGACCGCCGAGGATGCTGGAGGATGCTCGACCAGGGTACGCCGACTGGGGAACTCTACTGGGAGAAGAAAGGTGCTTGCATCCCCTTGTTAGGGGGAATGGCGCAGCAAGCGTCAGACCCAGCCAGCCCTTCCCTCCAATTACCAGTTACCCAACACACGGGAAGAAACTGGCTCTACATGAAGGTTGTAGAACCTCGCGAAGGTGTTAGGTGTCGCCCAGCCCGCAGCTCGACAAATGTCTGCCAGACAGGCAACGTGCACCAGGGCATAGGAGGAGGCCACCCCCAGGGGGCACGGTTTGCCTTGGGAACGGTATGCCAAGGCAATGGCATCCACTATCCAGAGGGCCAACCTCTTCTTGGAGACAGCCTTGCCCTTCTGCTAACCTCAAAAGCATGCCAGGAGCTGCTCAGAGCTTCTGAAGCTCTGGGTAAGGTCCACGTATATGTGAAGTGCTCTTATGAGACACAGCAACGCCACAAGGCTGGATCTGCCTCCTCCTGGGGCAGTGCTTTTAGGTTCACCACCTGGTCTAAGAAGGGAGTGGTGGGAACCTTGGGCATCTATCCAGGCTGGGGTCTCAGGACAACGTGAAAATAGGGCACAAGGCACTCTTCACTTACCGAAAATGCTTGGAGGTCCCAGACCCTCCGATGGAAGTGAGCACGACCAGAAGCACTGTCTTGAGAGACAGGAACTTAAGCTCGACTGAATACAGTGGCTCAAAGGGACCCCTCTGAAGTCCCGTCAGAAAAATAGAGAGGTCCCAGGAGGGAACCAGGGATGTCCTAGGAGAATTTAACCTTCTGGCACCCCTCAGGAATCTAACGATCAGGTCATGCCTCCCCAGGGACCGACCGTCCACTGCATCATGATGGGCTGCAGTGACAGCCACATACACTTCCAGGGTGGAGGGTGACAGCACTCAGGGCTGGGCGGTGCATTCACCTCCATCCTAATGCTCACAGCTACCCGGGCAAGCACGGCTGTCAACTGTGGGTCCAATTCGGCAGTGGCGACAACACCCGAGGGGGGCTGTCCCACCGAATCTAAATCCAAAGAGGTCAATAGCCCATCCCCGATGCTGCAATCAACATCTGATCCCCGGAGGCAAACTGAATGACCCGTTGGGACTGCCATAAGACAGCCCAGCAAAATCAGATGAATGGCTTTGTGGAGCATAAACAGTTTTCATACAACCACTCAGCTCCGAAAGCAAAAATCTAATCAAAAAACCTGTCGCCCTTTATACCCGTTGGCACGGGAGGTGGCTCTGGTATGTTAAATCCACTAGCCAATTTTCATTGACGTTTTCTCCTAAACCCAGAGATGATTGGCCTCCCAAGTGAGACCACATATGTCGTTCGACATAACTCGTGGTGACCGACAGATAAGGAAATGCAATTACTATTATAGCTATTATTATTAAACTCCCTTTTATATCACAATACAATTGGATTATTGCAATTGTAATATTTGTATTGCTCATTTGTTATAATGGAAATAATTATACATATTTTAAAAACGTGTTTATTTTTAATTTATTAATATTATTATTATTATTATTGACAATTTATTTTAAATATAACAGTTAAACAGGGAGGCCTTACCACTTTCACTGTTTGGTAGCATTGAGACGGTGACAATGACTGCTCTTCTTATTCCATGTGGATTCCAGCATCTACATTCAATGTGCTAGATAAACTCATATCAAATAAAATATAAAACATTTTCAGATAAATTCAGATAAAAACATATCAAATTTAATTTAATTTTTCAGAATAGTCGACCCAGATTTGGACTAAAGATGTTAACTCTAGGAAAACATAAGGGAGGGTTGCGTCTCCCTAATTTAAGATTTTAATACTGGGATGCTCAGCTCACAGAAATAGATGCTTGGATTTACAATGATTTGTTAACATGGAACAGGGCTCTGTACCAAATGCCCCTTTGTTAGCATTAGCCTTCATGACACCCCAATCTCATAAAAAGGTGAAAAAAAAACCATTTGTGTTAAGCAAACTCAGAGAGTTTGAATAACATAAAAAAAAATCCCTGAGAGGAGTGACAATCTTATCAAGAGCTGAGTCCAGAGCAGAATAACCCTGAGTTTCTACACTCAGGTGGGATGGTACTTCCAAAAGATGGTCTGACAAGGGTCTATAATAATTGATCAGTTATTTAACAGAAGTACATTGCACTCATTCTCTGATCGTAAAGAATTTTTTTTATTACTTTTCTTACAAATAAGAAATTATATTACAAATCATAAGGAAAGGGAAATATTTAAAGAAGCCACAATTAATGTGGAACAGTACTTCAATGATATGAAGAAACAACACTCATTACATAAAGACATGTGTCGCACATATATAGCAGAGACATTTAACCCCTTTACGTGCAAACATCGCCGACGGCCCCAGTTTATTATTGTTTCACTTTCACAGCACGTTAAACATCACTGTCTTACTTGATCTGGACAAACTGTGCATCAATTGAAAGTTTAAAGACTCTAGCTTCGATATTTGACCAATATTTTGATAAAACATTGTTGCAGTGACAGATATTTAGTGATTTATGTCAGGAGTACAAAATAATAAATCCGTATTATGCCACATTTTGAATAGAAATTCACCACTCATTCATATTCAGTCACGTCAGCAGCAGTTTATTTGTCTTCACATAGACTCAATGAACACCTTCAATAAGGATTTATAGACAAAAGATGCATATCTGCGGAGATATATGGAAATATTTACTGATGTTTACTTAATATTTCTTCAGACAGAATCATCATTTCTATTCATTTTCCACTGATTTACGGGATCTGATGATAAACAGCCTCTCCCAGCGGTGTGTGTGTTTGCTATGTTGTCAGCTCGTGCTGTGTGTCACTCAGACTCCGATTGGGCCTTCCCAATGTCAATATAGAGTGTCATAACCGGACCCCGCCACATCGTGTCACATGCTTCCTGCACACTTCCTGGTAGTTATCTGGCCAAAACAACACTGAAACACCTCTGTACACACAAAATATCCGAATAATAAACCCGCGATTACGATAGTAAAGCTTGGTATGAGATTTTCTTGAGATCTGGGGCATTTTATTTAAAAAATAAAAAATGTACATGGGAAATGCTAACTTGTGCAGCGATGAAAAAGGCTACAAATAACATATTTTTACAACAGTAAACGAACAAATTCCACCCCTGATCGCTAAAGGAAGTTATTAGAAACACTCGATCGGGGTTTAAAGTGAGTTTTGAGTAAAAGTGTACTAATAATTTCATAAATTGTCTGATGTAGCTTGATGCTAACATTAGCTCCAATGCTACTAATAGCAGGTGCATTTCTTCTTCATAATGCATTTCTGGCACAATAATTCATGTAAGGTCGTAAGAAAATGTTTTGTATTTTTATAGTAAGACTTTTGATAAATAAGGGCTAAATGCAAACAGACACTGAAGTGAGATCACTGCTTTGTGTCTTTGTAAAGCCTGAAAAACCACAATAAAGGCTAATAAAGGTGGAATAAAAACAAAAGAATAATGATAAAAGAATAATGCGGATAATGTGTCATACCCGGCGGAGGTGTGAAAGACTCGTTTGGTGAGAACAATACAACAATGAATCGGGCAGTTTTGCAAAGCCAACACACATACAAAATACACAGCCGTGTTTACATGTGAGATCTTACAGGGATGACAAGGGCCATAAATCAATCTGATTAGCCTTCTCTAAAAACACACATGACATGGCCTTAGAAAATATTTAATAAAATTCACAGTTTTACAGATTCGATTATGAAACTTTTTATGAAGTTTTGGAAGACTTGTGGCCTTAGCTAAACTGTGTTTTCAAACTCATTTCCTACATCAACAATTTTTATAATACATTTAAAACATATTTTTTAAATATTTATATTTTTGTTTTTATGTTTGGGCTTATATATCTCTATTATCATAACAGTCTGAGTGATTCTGATTCCTGAACAGTAAACTTTGAAGTGTCAGCTTTGTGAACAAAGGTTGATTATGTATCTAGTCAGAAAGAATCATGAGCAGAAACCTTTTTATTTTTGGTATGTCATTTCTGTCTCCATGCCAAAAAAGGGGGGTTACTAGTAAGGGGTCAAACACTTAAACATTCACATTTCAGCCTGTCTGAGTGACATCTCAAGCTGGATGAATGACCATCACCTTCAGCTTAACCTTATGAAGACAGAACTCCTGGTGAATCCTATCTAACCCATTGCCACATCAGCAACTCTATACAGCTGGGTTCATCAACCATTACTCCTTCGAGGACAGCCAGAAACCTAGGAGTTGTGATGGATCATCAGTTAAGCTTCACAGAACACATTGCTACAACGACCCGGTCCTGCAGGTTTGCCTTATACAACATTAGGAAGATTAGACCCTTCCTGTTAGAGCAATATATACAATTGCATAATAAATGAAAAGAAAATAGAATACAAAAAGATTAGAAAGGTATTTAGATGTTTTAAAGAATAGAATTAGAATAGTGTTAAAGTTAGAGGGTCAAATAAAGATTCTTGAAGATGGCTAAGGACTTGAGTTGGGGAGTTCATTCTACCAGAAGGGAACATTTAATTTAAATGGGGGGTGAAATGCTATTTCATGCATACTGAGTTTTTTACACTGTTAAAGAGTTGGATTCCCATGCTAAACATGGACAAAGTTTCAAAAATTAATTTGTAAGTTTGAAGGAGTATTTTTGTTCCAAAAAAACGTCTTCCGGTTTGTCACAAGTTTCGGAAAGTTTTTTTAGAGTATGGCTCTATGTGACGTTAGATGGAGCGGAATTTCCTTATATGGGTCCTAAGGCACTTCTGCCGGAAGAGCGTGTGCTCCCGTATAGCGAGGCTGAGCACAAACATTTCACTGATCAGAGTGATTCACTGATCAGAGCGATAGCGTCGGGAAAAGTCACAAAAGAAGTGTGTTTTTGGTTGCCAGGGCAAGACAACCCTGCACAGATTACCAAAAGAGAAACAGTATTAAGGGACCAGTGGATGGAGTTTATTTTTACAGAGCATCAACGGAGTTGTGCAAGTGTTTTTGTTTGTTCCCTGCATTTCGAAGATGCTTGTTTTACAAACAAGGCCCAGTTTGACGACGGATTTGAACATCGTTTATTTCTTAAGGATAATGCAGTCACAACGAAAAAGGGTCACGATCGTGTGTTGGAACCGCAGGCGGTGAGTAAAACTGCTTCAAATATCTCTGTGTTGTGAACTTAGCAATCAGCGCGTGAGCACATCAAGTAAACAACATGCGATGTTGTCATCAAACTGCACTTTCCACATGTACAGCTTAACAAAAAAAAAAAAAAAGACAACATAAAGTGGAACTTAGTCATTTTCCAAATCCGCTAAGCAAATATATACAGTTTCAATACATACCACATAGAGACGCATTTGCTGATGCTGCTCTTGTTAAATTTCAGCCTCTGGATCTGTGTCACAACTTCCACATGCTCTCAACGCGAAAGCCTACTGGCACTCGTGATTCTTTAGCTCCGCCCACACGTCACGCCTCTAGGCGCTCGTGTTTTTCCGGGAAAAATCGGTACAGACTATCTTTCTCTTATAAATATAATAAAAATAAAGACTTTTTGGAGTTATGAAGGGTGCAGTACTACTCTATAGGTACTCAAGATTAACAGGATATTCAGTGAAAACGAGCATTTCACCCCCCCTTTAAAAGTCTGTAAAAGTGACCTTGTGCTTCTTTGGGATGGCACAATCAAGCATTGTCACTTGCAGAGCGCAAGCTTCTAGAGGGCACATAAGTCTGAAGCAACGAATTTAGGGAAAATGGGTGCAGAGCCAGTGGTAGTTTTGTAGGCAAACATCAATGCCTTGAATTTGATGCGAGCAGCTATTGGAAGCCAGTGCAAATTGATAAACAGAGGTGTGGCGTGTATTCTTTTTGGCTCATTAAAAATTAATCTTGCTGCCGCGTTCTGAATTAATTGTAAAGGTTTGATAGAATTGGCTGGAAGAGGGCATTGCAATAGTCCAGCCTGGACAGAACAAGAGGTTGAACAAGGAGTTGTGCAGCATGTTCCGAAAGAAAGGGCTTAATCTTCTTGATGTTGAATAAAGCAAATCTGCAGGATCGGACAGTTTTAGCAATGTGGTCTGAGAAAGTCAGCTGATCATCAATCATAACTCCAAGGCTTCTAGCTGTTTTTGAAGGAGTTGTGGTTGATGTGCCTAACTTGATGGTGAAATTGTGATGAAACGATGGGTTTGCAGAAATCATTAGCAGTTCTGTCTTGGCAAGGTTGAGTTGAAGGTGATGGTCCATCATCCAGGAAGAAATGTCAGTTAGACAAGCTGAGATGCGAATAGCTACCGTCGGATCATCAGGATGGAATGAGATGTAGAGTTGAGTGTCATCAGCATAGCAGTGGTATGAAAAGCCATGTTTCTGAATGACAGAACCTAATGATGCCATTTAGACGGAGAAGAGAAGTGGTCCAAGAACTGATCCCTGAGGCACCCCAGTAGTTAGATGTTGAGACTTGGACACTTCACCTCTCCAAGATACTTTGAAGGAGCTATCTGATAGGTAAGACTCAAACCATTGAAGTGTTGTTCTTGAGATGCCTTTCGCCAGTAGCGTTGATAGGAGGATCTGGTGGTTAACAGTGTCAAAAGCAGCGGACAGATCAAGCAGGATAAGTACTGAAGATTTGGATTCTGCTCTTGCCAGTCTTAGAGCTTCAACAACTGAGAGCAAGGCCGTCTCAGTTGAATGTCCACTTCTGAAGCCAGATTGGTTGCTGTCAAGGAGATTGTTGTGTGTGAGAAATGTAGAGACTTGTTTGAACACAGCTCGTTCAAGTGTTTTTGGAATAAAAGGAAGAAGGGAAACTGGTCTGTAGGTCTCTAAAAGAGATGGGTTGAGGTTGGGTTTCTTAAGTAGTGGAGTTATACTTGCCTGTCTAAATGATGAGGGAAAAACACCAGTGTGGAGGGAAGTGTTGATGATGTGAGTGAGTGCAGGTACAACTTCAGGAGAAATGGCTTGAAGGAGATGAGATGGAATAGGATCAAGTGGGCAAGTTGTAGGGTGATTAGAAAGGATGAGTATGTACTATCAAGCCTCTGCAATTGATCCAGAATACAGCAGCGAGGGTTGTCTTCCAAGAGAAAAAATATACATACATAAACTCACTGGTTAAATCTTAGGGTGCTTTCACATCTCTAGTTCGATTAATTTGGTCCGAACCAAGGGCAAACATTTATACATTGTAGCATTTTTCAGCTTTTTTGGTTCCATTTCACACCACACTGATTGCTTTTGTCCGTACCAGTTGAAACTTACCAAAATGCGGTCACATGACAACATCCACATCACTCATTGGCCGTGACGTATTTCCTTAACTGCTTTTCGATTGGTCAGAATTTACGTGCGGGAAAATTCCAACGTAACAGGGAAAGCCAGCAAACAACAGGGAGACAATACAACTACACGACAACACGACTGCGCGGGCTGGTTTTGTCCCTTGCCATAATCTATTACATTGTTTGTATACACCACAATATGCAAAAAATACATTTCTATAATGAACCGCGAATGCGGCTTGAAAACAACGTTCTACTGCACTGCAGTGCAAACGGCAAGTGGGAATCGTTCGTAACTTGAAACAGAGGCGTGCATTAATTCTTCTTAACTCTGACATGCTCATGGTCTTCTGACCAAATTTCTATTAGGCTCTGCACTTCCTCACTACTCCAAGTTTGTCCACGAGTTGCCATGCTAAAGTGCAAACTGTCAACAAACGCTTCCTCATCCCATAATGCACAACGCAGCTGACTACGGCAGCTGGTTTAGTCCAAAAATGATCAATACTTTTTGCAGTTCGAGGTCGGATCACATTCTCACCACAAACGAACCGCTCCAGAGTTCGTTTGAAACCATAACGAGACCACCTCTTCAAGCTGGTCTCGGTACGCTTGTTTGGTCCGTTTTTTTGGTGCGCACCCGAGTGTGATTGCTGCTTTCTCACTTAATAATAATAATAATAATAATAATAATAATAAATTTTATTTGTAATGCACTTTACATTTGGACAATCTCAAAGTGCTACAGAGGATCTAAAAATCAAATTAATTCAATAAAAAGAAAACAGAACAACATAAGCCTATAAAAACGTTCATTGAAAAGCTTTTATAAAAAGAAATGTTTTTAGGTTGCGTTTAAAAGCATCAGTAGTCTGTGGGGCCCTCAGGTAGTCCGGGAGGGTATTCCACAGCCTCGGAGCAGCCGATGAAAAGGCCCTATCACCCATGCTGCAAAGTTTTGTTCTGGGAATTTGGAGGATGTTTGAGTTTGCAGAACGAAGAGCACGTGCACAGTGTGAAAAGGTCGGGTGGGTGAGAAGTTCCTGCAGGTAGAGGGGGGCATGTCCGTGAATACACTGATGGGTGAGGAGGGAAACTTTATACTCAATTCTCAGTGTGACAAGGAGCCAGTGAAGAGATTTCAGGATGGGGGTGATGTGTTCATGCTTGTGCACCCTCATCAGGATTCTGGCAGCGCTATTTTGGATGTATTGAAGTCTCTGGATGCTTTTGCCAGAGATCCCGATGTGGAGTGCATTACAGTAGTCCAGCCTGGAAGAAACAAAGGCATGGACGAGCTTCTCTGCATCCTCCATGCTGAGTGTTGGACGGAGCTTGGCAATGTTCTTGAGATGGAAGAATGAGGTCTTGCATAGGTGTTTAATGTGGGTGTCAAAGGTGAGATGAGGATCCATTTTGACACCTAAATTACTGACCGATGTGGAAAGGGAGATATTTTGGCCAGAAAAAGTGATGCTGGTGATGGTTGAAGTGCGAAGTTGATGTGGTGTACCAATTAAGATGGCATCAGTTTTAGAGCAATTTAACTGAAGGAAATTTAGCTTCATCCACATCTCTATCTCCTCCAGGCAGGTGGTCAGTGTGGATGTTGGTAGGGGAGCAGAGAAAGTGGAGGTTGTACTTAAATACAGCTGTGTATCATCAGCATAACAATGGAATGATATACCATGTTTACTAATGATTTTTTCCGAGGGGGAGCATGTAAATGGAGAAAAGTGTGGGACCCAGCACAGAGCCCTGAGGAACACCACAGGTGACATTATGAGTGAGTGATTTGGCTTTGCCCAGGGCAACGTACTCAGTTCTGCCAGTCAGATATGAAATGAACCAGTCATAAACAGTTTCTGAAAGTCCAATGGTGTATTTCAGGCGGTGTAAGAGAATGTTGTGGTCTACTGTGTCAAAAGCAGCTGTTAGATCTAGCAGGATAAGTAGTGATGGGGAACCAGTATCTGCTGCCATCAGAAGGTCATTGGTGATCCTGACCAAGGCTGTTTCAGTGCTATGACCAGGGCGGAAACCCGACTGAAATTTTTCAAACAGGTTATTTTTTTTAAGATGAGTATGAAGTTGTACTGCAACTGTTTTTTCCAAAACCTTTGATAGAAATGGTAGGTTTGAAATGGGCCTATAGTTGCAGAGAACTTCAGGGTCCATAGTTGATTTTTTAAGTAGAGGGTTGATGACAGCGGTTTTTAATGTGGATGGGATATGACCAACCAGAAGGGAGTTGTTTAATATCTTGGTGATGAATGGAGAGACAACAGAGAGGTTGGCCTTCAGCAGAGTGGAAGGGAAGGGATCCAGGGCACAGGTGGCCGGCTTCATCTTTCTGATAACATCCTCCACTTTTTCCTGTGGGACATCAGTTAAAGAGCTGAGGGGCTGGACAATCTTCAATGCTGGATCTTCCGTTGGAGAAGGCAGAGCAGCAGTGGTAGTGAGTTGAGAGCGGATATTTGCCCAATCGAACCGAACCAAAAGGAGAAAAAAACTCTGGTACGATTCAACCGGACTAAATGAGGCAGGTGTGAAAGCACCCTTATTTGCCCTCCAGAAGTTTGCGCTCTACATGTGAACGACGCCTTGTGGTGCCATCCCAAAGAAGTTCAAAATCACTCTCACGGACCTTTTCCTGGACTGTGCCCAGCTGGTGGAATGACCTCCCAACCTTAATTCGTACAGCTGAATCTTTACTCATTTCAAAGAAACATCTAAAGACCCATCTTTTTCGCCAGCACTTAACCAACTAATACCAGCACTTTTCCTTTTCTTGTCTTTTCATTTATATAAAAAAATCAAAAACAAAAAAATATGGCTATGCTTTCTGTACTAGACTAACTGAGACTTGTCCTGGCACTTGTATACTGTTGTTGTTCTCTTGTTGACCTGACTGCTTCTATTGTTCTCATTTGTAAGTCGCTCTGGATAAAAGCGTCTGCTAAATGGTTAATGTAAACACTTAAAGACAAAGTGAGCTTAACAAAATTATTGAGGATGGGAAACCATTTATGGCCCTGAAGCACAAAAGCAGTTTTAAGTCGTATATCTGTGTAATGTTCGGGAACACAGGAGATGAGAGATCCAAAAGCAGTAAAAGCAGACTAGAAAAACAAAACTTAGGCCCAATTCCCGTTCCCCTTTGAACGTGCGAAACGGAGGGGTAGGGGTGTCTCGATTCTCTTTTGGTTGGAGGGGTAGGGGTAAAAGGAAGGGCCCGATATCCCTTCAAATGAAGATTTTTCGGGACTACACTTCAAACGAAGGGGTATAAATTATTTCGGAAACATGGCTGCTACAGCAAACAAAAAGACACATAAATGTAAACGTTTTTTGGCATAAAGATTTTAATGAAAAGTAATCATTTGTTTTATGTTACATTTTATCATGAATTCATATTAACGGTCATGTTTCTCAAAGAAATGTTAGCAAAAAATCACTTATATTTGCTAACGTCATATCATTACAGACTGCATGATAGTGCCACAGAATATGTCTGATCAGGGCGATAACTGCCATAGACATTGATGGGGGCTAATCCCCCCAATAATTAGAAATCGCTAAACCATTTTCTCAAATATTAACCAATTCATTATTAATTAATAATAAATATTGAGTTTTTATTAAGTTGTATTTTTTTATTTTTTGATATTTGGGTATTACAATAGTATTATTCTTGCAATTATAACATGTTTATTATCATCTTGTAATAATAAAATAAAATTTACATTTTAGTTTTTAATAATAATAATAATAATAATAATAAATAGTAACTTTTTTGAATAAATATTGCAATGATATTACTGCAATAATAAGAGGTTTTGAATTTGTTTAATGGTTGTAATTTAAATAATAGAATTACAATTAATATATTATATTATTGATATTTTATAATTATTGCAATTATAACTTTGTTTGTTTCTTTTAATATTTGTTAAAACTTTAATTATAATAAAAGCCAAAATAATATTTTTATTTCATTATTAAATACTGAATTTAATTTTCAGTGCAATGTGATTATTGCAATAATAAAAGCTTTTTTATTTATCTGTTTAACTGGTATAAAATAAAATAAAAATAAAATAATATTTTATAATTATTATTACTATTATAATTGTTGTGGTTATTTTTATTATATTAATATTGTATTATTATTATTATTATATTATTATTTAAGAGTACAATAGTATTAGTGTAATCATATTTCTTTAATGATTTGTTATAATTCAAATAAATAATACTGTGGTTGCTATTATTATCATCAATTTAGTAAAGGTTTCAACAAAGCAATTCAGCGAAGGTTAATTTTTACATATTTGAATAAATAAAACATGTAAACAAAAATAATATTTTTATTTACTTGATTATTAACTTTAATTAAAAGATATTAATTTGAACATATATTTTGACAGCTTTCACTGTTTGAAGGAGATCCCATAATAATTGAACACACTTTTACTGTGATTAATGTCATATTTTTTATGTCAGAAACTCTCATGAAGCTCATGTCAGTCTCGTGAGGAATCGATTATATTCATGATTCAAACATCAATTCAAATTAAAATCTGATCTCAAGCTGATTTTCATTGTTTATTATTAATGCACAAAAACAACAAAGAATTACATGTTTATGAAAGATACATTTCAATTTAAAGCTTATTTTGATAATAGTACAAATGATGTAACACTATAATAAAAACAATTGTAGGTTGTTTCGTTGTGACACACACACACACACACACACACACACACACTGATATTACTGTGTGAATGAGGATATCTGAAACACATTTATTCTGTTATTTCAGAGACAGATTTTCAGCTGCAGTATTGATGTGATGAAGAGACTTTATAACATCTCACTGTTACTGATTAATCATGCAGCTCAAAGCATTATGGGTAGAATCTCTTCTCTGTCTCTTCTGATTAACACAGTTTCACTGATCCACCTTCAACTCTATACCCAGGATAGAGCGGCTGAGTGAATGTGGTCTGTTCTGTGTAGATGTGTCTCATTGAGTCAGAGACGTCGTAGAAGGACAGAGTTCCTGCGCTGTGATCCACATACACTCCTGTTCTACCAGTGGTTTTGTAGGGGTTTACAAGGAAATTAGTTAACATTTTATTGTGGGTGAATGAATAATATGTCGGAATGCAGCACAAACTCCAGGACTGATCATTTTCTCCAAACCAACACTCACCACCTCCCTTCCTGCTGATGCTCTTATATGACACTGATATATGCAAATCTCTAAATCCACACCACTCAATCTCCCAGTAACAGCGTCCACACACACTCTCTCTACACAACAACTGACACACATGATCAAATCTGTCTGGATGATCAGGATACAGCTGTTTCTCTTTCTCCCATTCCGCCTTTCTGTCCTCCTCGGACAGACCGAGACGAGGGTATGCAGTGTTTGGATCCAGTGTTAGAGAAAAGGCATCTGAACACAAGAACAGAGACATTAATAACACAATAACAACCACTACAGCTCTGTGTGTGTGTGTGTGTGTGTGTGTATGTTTACACACATTTCTTCAGTCCGGCTGTAATCCTGAATTTTCCTCTATGATCCACACTAGAAAACACACACAGAGTCACATTCATTCAGGAAACCAGTTTTAGTTTAGTCATTTTGAATAACTGACTTTTTGACAGGACTAAAAAAAGGCAGTGGTAATTACATTTTAAGTGAAAATAGCATTATTTCTTAGTCATTTGTTTTCTACACTAAGTGCAAATAGATTCTGTTCACACTACAATAGCAGGATTTTCTGCACATGCTTTAAAACACAAGCAATGCTACACAGATAGCAAAATGACTCCGGAGCAGATCCACAGGTCTGTATCTGAGTTCACTTGCACAGCACAACAGATCCGGATCCGGTCCAGACCCTACATGTATCCACTAATAAAGCGGTTCATCCAACCCAGATCCAGACCCCTTCATTAAATGAGTTGATTACTTAAAATGGGTAATCTGGCCAAAACTAGCTATGGAAATACCAAAAATAAAGCTGACAAACATATAGACTAGACTGCTCTATAAAGGCTTAAATATCCCATATGCCTGCCTTTATTATTGATAAATAATAAACCATCAAATCACTGAAAACTTAAATATCTATATTAGTGAAAATGAATACATTATGAAACAAAGTCGATTCTGTGATAAAGCAGCTCTGGAGAAAACAGTGATATCATACTCCAACTCAATTCAGTTCAAGTTTTGTCATTCAACAGCATTAATACAATCAAATCAATATTATTCCTGAATATTCGGTGTCTTTTAAACCTCAGCTAAGGTGACAGTGGAACCCAAACTCCAGCAGGTGACTGAAACGAAGTAAAAGCACTTCGGGACAATATATTCAGTCATTGCTATTGTAGGTGGATGCTGCTGTAAGGGAACACAGTAGTGCAAGACAATTATACAGAAATACTTTGATGACAGACTTTGCTCAGGTATTTCAGAATGACCATTACAACATATAGATGCTGTGAAAGAGATCTGTTATCCCGTCTCATAGCGGAAAGTCACATGACTTTTTCAATGCGCGCCGTGGAATTTATTCAGTAAATATGTTTCCATCATAGTTTATGTACATTTGTTCTTATCAGATAAAACATTTATCCTACTTAAATGTGTGCATAAGTTTTTTTTTTTAAGTTATGTGCATCTTGGTGTTTCCATCCAGAGTTTTTTATGCGATATTCGAAAATATGCATAAAAATAGATGAATGGAATAATAACCTTAGGGCAAGAGTGAAACACTGAAATGAGTAACAAGTATCGGTGTTGACTTTTTCCTCACAGCACATTTTCATACAACATTTAATGAAGTCTCATAGCAAATACTACTATTAACAGTGTTACACATGACACTTCCTGTTGCCAGTAGATGGCGCTATGGCTATAACCGAATACGGGCATGTTGATGTGTATAGGACAGGACTCTTGTCAAACGTGTGAAGTTTGGTGCAGATCGGACATTGCTTGCCTTAGTTACAGCAACTTCCTTTTTCACTGCCTTAGTAACATGCTTTAGCACTTAGATAAGTGTTGGTAACATGGTTTAGTATGTTTCTAGCATGTTGCCAGTGTATTTATCACTTGCTGGCACTTTTTAATATGTTGCTAGGAGTCCATAACAGTTTTATAAATGCCACTTCCTGTTGCCAGCAGGTGGCACTATCATCGAATAAGGGCATGTTGATGTATTCAGGACAGGATTCTTATCAAACTTGCTCAATTTGGGGCAGATTGGACACTGTATGCCTGAATTACAGTAACTTCCTATTTCACTGCAGTAATACGATGCTTTAGCATTTAGCTAAGTGTTGCTAACATGAATTAGTATGTTTCTAGCATGTTGCCAGTGTATTTAGCACTTGCTGGCACTTTTTAATATGTTGCTAAGAGTCCATAACAGTGTTAACCTTGTCACTTCTTGTTACCAGCAGGTGGCCCTATGACTATAATTTGGTCATGGGTATTTGTTCGGAACAAAACACCTATCACACATGTGAACTTTGGGGAAGATTGGTCGTTGCTTGCCTGAGTTACAGCAACTTCCCTTTTCACTGCATTAGTAGCATGCTTTAACACTTAGCTAAGTGTTGCTAGCATGTTTTAGGCAAGGCAAGTTTATTTATATAGCACATTTCATACACAATGGTAATTCAAAGTGCTTTACATCAAAGAAAGTAAAATAATCATGAAAAATAAGAAAAAAAAAATAAAACAAGCAATTTTAAAACTTTTAAAATGATTAAAACGTTTACTTAAAATCAATTTAAAAACGGTTAGAAATTGATTTTATATAAAATAAAACAGTGAAGATATAGTGCAATCAGTTCGGACATAGCACAGTGCTCATTCAATAAATGCACAACTAAACAGATGGGTTTTAAGTCTAGATTTAAATGTGACTAGTGTTTTAGCACATCTGATCTCTTCTGGAAGCTGATTCCAACTGCGGGCAGCATAGTAACTAAAGGCGAACTCCCCCTTGTTTTGTGTGAACCTTTGGTATTTCTAACTGACTCGATCCTAGTGATCTGAGTGCTCTGTTAGGTTTATATTCAGTGAGCATATCTGAAATATATTTCGGTCCTAGGTCATGCAGTGACTTATATATGAGTAAAAGTATTTTAAAATCAATCCTAAATGTAACTGGAAGCCAGTGTAAGGACCTGAGGACTGGTGTGATATGCTCAGATTTTCTGGTTCTAGTCAGAATCCTGGCAGCAGCGTTCTGGATGAGCTGCAGCTGTCTAATGGTCTTTTTGGGAAGGCCGGAGAGGAGCCCATTACAATAGTCCACCCTGCTGGTGATAAAGGCATGTACTAGTTTCTCCAAGTCTTGGCTGGAAACAAAACATCTAATTCTTGCAATGTTTTTTAAATGATGGTATGCTGATTTAGTTACTGCTTTGACATGACTACTGAAACTAAGGTCTGTGTCCAGAATCACACCAAGATTCCTGACTTTTCCTGTTTTTTAGTTGTATGACCCCTAGAACCAAGGTATGCATTCACCTTGAACACTTCATCTTTGTTTCCAAATGCAATGACTTCAGTTTTTTCCTTGTTTAACTGAAGAAAGTTCTGGCACATCCAACTATTAATTTCATCAATGCATTTGCAGAGGGAGTCAATGGGGCTGTAGTCATTTGGAGATAAGGCTAGGTAAATCTGGGTATCATCAGCATAGCTGTGATAAGCAATTTGGTTATTTCTCATTATTTGACTCAGTGGAAGCATATACAGGCTAAACAAGAGCGGTGCAAGAATTGAGCCTTGTGGGACTCCGCATGTCATGGACGTCCACTTAGACTTATGCTCTCCTATACTCACATAATAGCCTCTCCCTTCTAAGTATGACCTGAACCATTTGAGTACCATCCCAGAAAGCCCGACCCAGTTTTCCAGTTTCTCTAGTAGTATGTTACTTGCTGGCACTTTTTAATATGTTGCAAGAAGTCCATAACAGTGTTACACATGACACTTCTTGGACAAAAAAAGTATCTTGGTAGAGAATTAGAACTCTGCGTGCGAACAGAGAGATTCACGCTCGTGCATTATTTTAATGTGCTTTCACGTTATATTTATGCGCTCTCGCTGCTGACCGCATACTCATACTGTATACACACTGCAAACACCTGAGGCACCGCTACAATTAATGAGCTTTATAAACAATGCATGGCAAAAAAAAAAAAAAAAAAGTCCCTGGATACAGTATTTTTTTTATTTTTTTTTTGCCATGGTATTGCAGGTGGGCCGCCAATTACTATTAAAAGAAATAATCTTGTCAATATATGTAAAAATGTCTAAGTCATAACATAACATCATTTCATATATATTATTAAATAACAAAAAAGTAAATATTAAACTGTTACTATGCTTCCACTATTCGAGCTCGCTGATTG
Organism: Carassius gibelio; assembly: GCF_023724105.1. Taxonomy (NCBI): domain Eukaryota; kingdom Metazoa; phylum Chordata; class Actinopteri; order Cypriniformes; family Cyprinidae; genus Carassius; species Carassius gibelio. The sequence goes on along the minus strand of NC_068399.1, from coordinate 2,654,949 downwards.
GTTTAAGAATAAACCACCAATTTATCTTAGATATTTTTGCTGCATATGCTACAGAACAACAAATTCAAACATGCATAAATGAATGTTGTGTTTCCTCCTGACTGCTTGCGCAGGGGACTATCTACCCGCTGCCGAGCTATGCCTGGATCTGGTTTTCCCATTTTGCTGAGGGAAAGAGTTAAAAGAAAGGTAAAAGAAAGAGCAAGCCAGAGTTATTTTCTGTTCATTTCCAGTCCATTCCAGTCCATAGCTGTGGGATTAATAGAAATCGTCATAAAATTTCTAAATTGCTTTATAGCACAATTTTCCGCGGCCCTGACTTCCCGTAGTATGCTATCTGATCCAATCAGAATGCATTGCGGCTAGCGCGAGAACAGAACAGACTGGGCATATGCCTAACTCCAGGGCCCGTATTCATAAAGATTCTAAGAATCCTTTCAGAAAACTCTTAATTTATCTTAAAAACTTTTACGTAGGAGTCTTAGCTTAAGAGCGATTCGGGACCGATCTGAGAGCAACTCCGAGTAAGGAAAAGACAAGAACTTTCATCTTAGTGAGGAGGTGGGGTTGACCCCCGTTGCTATGTATGACACAATCTTTTGAAGACTGTGATTGGTTGATTGTCCAAGAAGGAAAAAAAGAGTGATTTTAAGTATAGGGTCTATTCTAATTCTCACATTGAATGTACATACGTACTTTTTCCTATTTGACCTTTCTCTCGCACACACACACACACACACACACAAACACATACTGTTAAATCTTTACTATAGTGATAATTTTGACTTATGTCTGTTCTGGAGAGGTTAAAATTTTTTGATAAAGCTCTAATTGGTTATCTCTTGGAAATATGTTTAAAATTAATCCTGAATGCATTTATGACTGTAAAAGCATATCGGTGTGTCACAATCGCAAAATTGATCAAAGAAATCGCGATAGGTTTTTTTTTTTCGATATAGCACAGCCCTAGTTCATTCAATAAATACAGTTAACAATCTAGCTTCTGAGTACTTAGTTATTAACCCAGCAATAGCGGGGTCAGTTAATTTTTTTGAAGTGGGCCGCGCAAACATATGTGTGTGGTGTGTGGGCCGCGAGCTGAAAAAGGTTGAGAACCAGAAGTTTGGGGCAGATTGGACATTGCTTGCCTGAGTTACAGCAACTTCCTTTTTCACTGCATTAGTAGCACTTAGCTAAGTGTTGCTAGCATGTTTTAGTATGCTTCTAGAATGTTGCCAGCCTATTTAACACTTGTTGATGCTTTTTATTATTTTGCAAGGAGTCCATAACCGTGTTAAGCATGCCACTTCCTACTGCCATTAGGTGGCGCTATGACTATAATCGAAAAAGGACAGGACTTTTATCAAACTTGTTCAATTTGGGGCAGATGGGACACTGTATGCCTGAATTACAGTAACTTTCTGATTCACTGCAGTAATATGATGCTTTAGCATTTAGCCAAGTGTTGCTAACATGTTTTAGTATGTTTCTAACATGCTGCCAGTGTATTTATCGCTCAATGGTACTTTTTAATTTGTTGCTAGGAGTCCATAACAGTGTTACAAGTGGCACTATGACTATAACCAAATACGGGCTTGTTGATGTGTTCAATACAGGACTCTTGTCAAACGTGTGAAGTTTGGGGCAGATAGGACATTGCTAGCCTGAGTTACAGCTACTTCCTTATTCAATGCTATAGTTGCATGCTTTTATCACTTAGCTGAGCATTGCTAGCAAGTTTTATTATGTTTCTAGCATGTTGCCAGCCTATTTAACACTTTTTGACACTTTTTAATTTGTTCCTAGGAGTCCATAACAGTGTTAACCTTGTCACTTCCTGTTACCAGCAGGTGGCGCTATTAATATAACTGAATTTGGTCATGGGTATTTGTTTGGAACAAAACACCTATCACACGTGTGAAGTTTGGGGAAGATCGAACATTGCTTTCCTGAGTTACAGCAACATCCTTTTTCACTGCATTAGTAGCATGCTTTAGCACTTAGCTATGTGTTGCTAGCATGTATTACATTTACATTTACATTTATTCATTTAGCAGACGCTTTTATCCAAAGCGACTTACAGATGAAGACAGTGGAAGCAATCAAAAACAACAAAAAGAGCAATGATATATAAGTGCTATAACAAGTCTCAGTTAGGTTAACACAGTACACGTAGCATGGGATTTTAACTAATATAATAAATAAAAAGAAAACCAATAGAATAAAAAAATAAAAGAAAAGAGTAAGCTAGTTAGAGGTCTTTACACATACACACACACATACATATACAATTGCATAATAAATGAAAAGAAAATAGAATACAAAAAGATTAGAAAGGTAGTCAGATTTTTTAAAGAATAGAATTAGAATAGTGAGTGTTAAAGTTATAGGGTCAAATAAAGATGGAAGAAATAGGTTTTAAGCCGATTCTTGAAGATGGCTAAGGACTCAGCTGCTCGGATTGAGTTGGGGAGTTAATTCCACCAGAAGGGAACATTTAATTTAAAAGTCCGTAAAAGTGACTTTGTGCTTCTTTGGGATGGCACAATCAAGCGACGTTCACTTGCAGAACGCAAGCTTCTAGAGGGCACATAAGTCTGAAGTAACTAATTTAGGTAAATGGGTGCAGAGCCAGAGGTAGTTTTGTAGGCAAACATCAATGCCTTGAATTTTATGCGAGCAGCTATTGGAAGCCAGTGCAAATTGATAAACAGAGGTGTGACGTGTATTCTTTTTGGCTCATTAAAAATTAATCTTGCTGCCGCGTTCTGAATTAATTGTAAAGGTTTGATAGCATTGGCTGGAAGACCTGCTAAGAGAGCATTGCAATAGTCCAGCCTGGACAGAACAAGAGCTTGAACAAGGAGTTGTGCAGCATGTTCCGAAAGAAAGGGCTTGATCTTCTTGATGTTGAATAAAGCAAATCTGCAGGATCGGACAGTTTTAGCAATGTGGTCTGAGAAAGTCAGCTGAATCATCAATCAATTTGAAGGAGTTATGGTTGAAGTGCCTAACTTGATGGTGAAATTGTGATGGAACGATGGGTTTGCTGGAATCACAAGCAGTTCTGTCTTGGCAACGTTGAGTTGAAGGTGATGGTCCATCATCCAGGAAGAAATGTCAGTTAGACAAGCTGAGATGCAAATAGCTACCGTCGGATCATCAGGATGGAATGAGAGGTAGAGTTGAGTGTCATCAGCATAGCAGTGGTATGAAAAGCCATTTTTCTGAATGACAGAACCTAATGATGCCATGTAGACAGAGAAGAGAAGTGGTCCAAGAACTGAGCCCTGAGGCACCCCAGTAGTTAGATGCTGAGACTTGGACACCTCACCTCTCCAAGATACTTTGAAGGACCTATCTGATAGGTAAGACTCAAACCATTGAAGTGTTGTTCCTGAGATGCCTTTCGCCAGTAGCATTGATAGGAGGATCTGGTGGTTAACCGCGTCAAAAGCAGCGGACAGATCAAGCAGGATAAGTACTGAAGATTTGGATTCTGCTCTTGCCAGTCTTAGAGCTTCAACAACTGAGAGCAAGGCCGTCTCAGTTGAATGTCCACTTCTGAAGCCAGATTGGTTGCTGTCAAGGAGATTGTTGTGTGTGAGAAATGTAGAAACTTGTTTGAACACAGCTCGTTCAAGTGTTTTTGCAATAAAAGGAAGAAGGGAAACTGGTCTGTAGTTCTCTAAAAGAGATGGGTCGAGGTTGGGTTTCTTAAGTATTGGAATTATACGTGCCTGTCTAAATGATGAGGGAAAAACACCAGTGTAGAGGGAAGTGTTGATGATGTGAGTGAGTGCAGGTACAACTTCAGGAGAAATGGCTTGAAGGAGATGAGATGGAATTGGATCAAGCGGGCAAGTTGTAGGGTGATTAGAAAGGATGATTTTTGACACTTCTGCCTCAGAGAGTGAAGAGAAGGATGTAAACGAGTGTAAGTTTGCTGGTGATATGAGCTTGACTGATTGTGGTGTGGAAAATTGTGCACTAATGTGTTTAATTTTATTAATGAAAAACATTGCAAAGTTGTCAGCTATTAGAGATGAAGCAGGAGGAGGAGGAGGAGGAGGACAAAGAAGTGAGGAAAATGTTTTAAAAAGCATGTGAGACTTGTTGAGATGAATTGTTAATTTTGTTATGGTATTATGTCCTTTTAGCAGAGGAGACATTAGCAGAGAAAGAAGATAGGAGTGACTGATACACAATAAGATCAGTAGTATTTTTGGATTTGCGACACACCCTTTCAGAAGCTCTAAGCTTAGAACGGTGTTCGCGTAGAACATCAGATAACCAAAGGGCAGAAGGGGTGTTACAGGCTGGGCTGGAAGATAAGGGGCAAACAGTGTCTAAACAAGATGTAAGAGTGGAGCAGAAAGTATCAGTAGCACTGTTAGCATCCAAAGATACATACAGTTTAGGGGAAGGAAGTGAAGATGAAACCATTGCAGATAGCCGGGAGGGTGAAAGTGTGCGTAGGTTACATCGAAAGATGACATGGGGAGGGGTAAGTGATGTGTCAGGGATCATGTTGAGGTTAAGAGTGAGGAGGAAGTGATCCGACGTGTGCAGTGGAGTAACCAGAACATGATCAGTAGAGCAGTTTCGTGTATAAATAAGGTCCAGTTGGTTGCCTGATTTGTGAGTAGCAGTAGTTGACACTCGGTTGAAATCAAAAGAGGCAAGCAGAGTGTGGAAATCGGCAAACAGAGGTTTATCTAGATGAATGTTGAAATCTCCAAACATAATTAGGGGAGTACCATCCTCAGAAAAGGTTGAGAGCAACACATCTAATTCATCCAAAAAGTTACCTAGTGGTCCTGGGGGTCGATAGATAATCAACACTTCCACGATTCGTTAATCTCGACAGCTGTAATAGTAATATATATATATATATTTGAGAGGGGTTTCACATGTAATATGCATTTCGAATGCAAAGATGTCAGCCAATCACAACAGTTGTGGTTTACTCGGAGTCTCACAGCAGACACGCCCCTTCAAACAGAGCATTCAAGCCAGAGGGCTAATATCAGGATCTAAAAATGCTTTTTATTTCTAAATTTTAAATGTAAAAATCATACTAACAATATAAATACACCTAAGGAAACATTAAAAAGCATTTAAAGAAAAGTAAATAATCCATGTCATGGGACCTTTAACAAACTTTAAAATTATTTATATTAAATTATTTAAGATTATTATTATTTTAATATCATTTTACAAAATTTTAGTCATGATACCTATTCTAAATATTATCATCATTAACAACAATAAAACTATATACATTTCGCTGCTTTATCACACTGAAACAACTCCCATTGGTAGTTTTATTTTATTACTTCGATCATGATTGGTTAATCTGGCTGTCATTCAGGAAACTGAACAATGAATTGGTTCACACCTTTCTACATTTAAAAATATGACCGTTATTGTCGTCTTTCTGTGAGTGAGGCGGCTGACTGTGAGCTGATGCTCGTTATAACTGACTGATCGCTCAGTCCCAAATTATTTAATATTTTCCTGTTAATTTTTAATTTTTATTTCGAGCGAATTTGAGTCCTGACATGTCAATGGAGAACAAAAACGGTGAACACAAGAAGGGTCAGATGTGTTCTGCGAGGTCCTGCAAACACACTGGCAAAATGAGGTAAGAAAATCGCTATCTTTATTATCTTTTAAAAATATTAAAGTATTACCAGAGTTTACAAAAGGGTAGCTTAAAGGACATGTAACCTGCAGAAGATAAAAAATAACAGTGTGTGCATTGCTTTATCACAGATGATCAAGTTAGATGCTCACCTAATTTGTTGCTCGTAAGTTATGTTTTAATGTCTGTCTTTTAGAGATTTTTCCACATTAAGTGTGTTATATATGTTTTTTTATTCTTATAATAGTTTCAAAGTGTTTTCTGAAACATATAAGTGCAAAAGTCGGTACAATTTTAATGACTTAATGAAAATGAATAGGATAGTTTAAATGTAGTTTAATGTTAATACATTTTAATTTAATCATTGAGTAAGGTTTGTTTTTTTGCACATTTAAGTATGTTACAGTTAATGTACAGTACAGTTTTGTAACTTTTGTTACATAATTACATTTAAAATTACATTTTAATTTAAGGTTTAAGTTTTCATTTACCTGTATGTAAGCACAATGTAGTGTTAATGTTCAAACTGTATTTCCCATGGTAAAGTGGCTGAAAACTACGGAGCCCCTTAAGTGTCACTGTGGTGGGAAAAAATCAGAGTGAGTGAAAACATTTTGGGTGGGAGGAAATATATTTTTTTTGCGTTCTCTCGCAAAACTTTGGCGTTCCCTCGAGAAACTTTTGCGTTCTCTCGCAAAACTATTTGCGTTCTCTCGCAAAACTATTTGCGTTCTCTCACAAAGATATTTGCGTTCTCTCGCAAAACCAGCATTCAGACAAAACACTTCCTGTTTACTTTACAGCTTGTAGTGGTTCATACAGCTCCATAAGTCCACAATGGAGCGGTTCATAGAGTTTTGTTTTGAAATTGGAGAAATAGTCAGTGCATGCTTCTTAAGGCAAGGTTTTGGGACATAGTAAAACACTTTATGTAAAACACTGTGTGACGAGAGCCGAGGGAACTAAATGATCAGTGTCTAATCACAGACGGGTTTTCTCTGAGTCTGATCTGATGACGGGTATTACATACATATGTCAAACAGACAATGTTAAAGAGACCCGGGACCGGACCGGACCCGACCCGACCCGGCTGACCATTCACTGTGAAGACCTCACAATACTGGGACTCTCCATAGGTGTAATGGTTTTACTAATGTACAAACTGTATAATCTATCCTCCTACACTAATGTAACCCTACCAATCACAGAAAACTTTTGGCCTTTTTTGAATTTCAAAAAATACCATTTAGTATGTTTTTTTGCAATATTTTCATGATACCCTGAGTAGGCTACCATTCTTTCAGTTCAAAACCTTGTGGTTTCAGATGGGCTTTGTTGCACATAAAATTGTTAGCTATAAGATAAGCATCTTACTTGTTGTCTTTTCATATTCATCGATGACATCTTCAGGTTTAATGAGTTCAACAAAGCAAAGAAAGGGACCAGTGCAGAGGGACAGAGCAGCATTGATTCATTCTTAAGCCAGACAAGAGGTGTGCAGCTATACAGCCAGGGGCATCCCAGACAGAAGGCCATTACTGAATCCATAATACAGGACCTCATCATTTCATGCAACCTACCTCTATCTTTGATTGACAAGCCTAGCTTCAGGAATTTTATGTCAGTGGTAGAGGAGAGATACTGCCCAGTATGTCGAAGCACCGTAACCAGACGTCTGAGTGAGCTAGTAGCAGAAAAAGAGTCCAAGATAAAATGTAAACTACAAAAGACTGACAATGTGTCAGTGACAGTGGACATCTGGACTAACAGGAGCATGCGTGGCCTCTTAGGGGTAACAGCCCACTTCATGGAAGTGGAGGTGAAAGACTGCCCAAGAAGACTGCAGACTGTTCTCCTAAGTTGTGAACGATTCACTGGGTCACAAACTGGAGAGAGAATAAGTGAGAAATTTGAGGAGATATGTGACAACTTTAAGATAAAACATAAATTCGATTACATCATCTGCGATAATGCCTCAAATATGAAGAAACCCTTCACAGTTTGTTTCCCTTCTGCTAAAACTAACAATGAAGATGATGATCAAGATAAGCTGGGAAACAGCTGCATGTGGGAGGAAGTAAGTGAGGAATACCAGGATGACGTGGAATCCATCCACAGCAGCTGTCGGCAGCAGCGGCTGCAGTGCTTTGCACATTAATTGCAGCTTGTTGTAAGAGATGGGCTAAAAGAGACAAAAACTCTGAACAGTACAATGGCAAAAGTGACAAAATTTTGCAGTTTACTCCATTCTACTTGTAGACTGAAGGAAGCTTTTGAGGCGGAGTATGGAGCAAACCGAAGCATCCCCTCAGCTGTGTCCACACGATGGAACACAACTCTTCGCCTTGTGGAGGCAGTCACTTACCTGGATCCCCAAAGCCTAAACTCTCTCCAGGAAGCCCAAGGACATAAAGGTGTGTGCTTATCAGCCAGAGAATGGAGTCAGCTCAAAGAGCTTGTTGACATTTTAGCCCCATTTCTGCAAGCAACAGACCTTACACAAGGAGAGAAGGTGGTGACTGTCAGAGCGGCTCTACCTTGTGTACTCTCACTCAGCAGCCACCTTATCCATATGCTGAATCTCGTCACCTGGTTGGCTTAGTGAAAGCACTGCAGATGTCACGCCATTTCCAGGGGATGTTTGCAAATGTGAGAATGGATGAAACAGCACAACCCTCCGTAGAGCTTCCATTTGGAGATATGGTCTACATGTCTGCACTACTAGACCCATCATTCTGCCTATTTTGGCTAGAACAAGATGTCCTCACACCAGATGAATTCAAGAGTGAGGTGAAGGAGATGATGATAGGTAGGTGAATACACATTAACAGATTTAAAAGATTATCATCACATTATGCATCTAACATATTCAAATCTTGTCTTACTTTTTATTGATTCATGACTTAATCATCACCACTGTACATTTAGTGTATTAACGTCATAATATTGTAACAAACCATAATTTTGTGGAATATATTCAGAAAGTTGCACTTTTTGAACTATCTCTCAAACAGACATGGAAGAGAAGACAATGCTGAATAAAGTCGTCGTTTTTGCTATTTTTGGACCAAAGTGTATTTTCGATGCTTCAAAATATTCTAACGGACCCTCTGATGTCACATGGACTACTTTGATGATGTTTTTCTTACCTTTCTGGACATGGACAGTATACCGTATACACAACTTCAATGGAGGGACTGAGAGCTCTCGGACTAAATCTAAAATATCTTTAACTGTGTTCCGAAGATAAAAGGAGGTCTTACATGTTTGGAACAGAATAAGGGTGAGTTATTAATGACATAATTTTCATTTTTGGGTGAACTAACCCTTTAAGACTTTTCTAGTTCTAAGGCCACTGAAGGACACCTAGAAGCCAGAAAGAAAAGCCTAGACGTTTTTGTGGCCGGGTTAGCCAGTCTAATCTCATCCTTTGGATTTTTTTTATTTTATTATTTCTAAACATTCTGTTCTTAACAAATTACAGGCCATAAGTTGGTCAGTTGCTTCACATTCACTCTAAAAATGTTGAGTGTTTGAATGTTGTGCTAGCCAGCCACTAAGTAAATAACAAATAATTGAGGATTCTCTTTCATAAGGAAGTGTACAGTGTGTGCAGAATTATTAGGCACATTAATTTTCTGATCATTTTTTATTCCCAGGCACAATAAAAATGATCAGAAAATCAACGTGCCTAATAATTCTGCACGCCCTGTAGTGTGTTAATTTTGTGGATAGTATGAAGAGTTCAGATGCAAAAGCCTTTTAAGTGCAACCTGAAATTTTCTTCTAGAATAATCATTTTTATAAAGCTTGTATATTTAAGTTCAGTAATCTCACTTGACAATTAATTTGCATTGTGATTTAAGTGAAATTACTGAACTTACATATGTGAGCTTGATAAAAATTATCATTCTAGAAGAAAATTTCAGATTGCACTTAGAGGCTTTTGCATCTGAACTCTTCGTATATTTCACATTGTTTGGTTCATTGCAATAGCGTTTTGCATTTAGCTACAATGTGATGTTTGACCATATTTGGTCTTTCTTAATTTTTGGTCTGTACTGTACTGTGTGTTCATGCTACAACGCAAAATACAAATATTAACTTAAAAGTAAAGCATTCTTGGTGTTTTTTTCATGTTGCAATAGCCTGTTTACACTGATTATCTACCAAAATCAAAGCTGATACTGTGTGCTAATAGATAGAGGTGTCATAATAACATATTACATGCTTTGAATTCCATATATATAGCTATGCAGTGTTCTAAGCAGCTTGGATGGGTCGCTGTACGTGATGCAACATTTATTATAACCAGAGACTTAATATAATATAGTGACTTGAGACTTTACTTGGACTCTAGCTCAGAGACTTGAGACTTGACTTGGACTCTATCTCAGAGACTTGAGACTTGACTTGGACTCTAGCTTAGAGATTTGAGACTTGACTTGGACTCTAGCTCAGAGACTTGTGAGCATCTCTGATGAATATTAAATATTTTAACTACAGTGTTTTTCTTTAATTTTCCCTGACTGCAGTCATCAAAGGTATCACATCATTGAGGCAAAGCTGACGGCTGCTTGCAAAAATGTGCTTTAAGGCGCTTGTTTGATAACTTGTGGTTAAAGTACATTCAGTGGTTAAAATCTGAAAAACCATTTTGCAGACACGCCGGCTGCAGCAATCCCGGCACAGAAGGCTAATTTTGGCATGGCCACCTACTGTAAGTAGTTACTCCCCAACACTAATCATGATATTGCGATAGCAAAACTGTTAACACAAGACTATATGAAACAATAGGTCTTCCAAGCAAAAGTATAGTTTTTTAAATATATTATAACATCTTATTCTAAAATAAAAAATCTTTAAAGTTGTTTTTGCGCCATTATGCTTTGGCACAGAATCTGGAAAAAAGAACTAAAACTGAAAGCACAATATGGCTTAATCCCTTCATCAAGTCTGTTTTCGCTGCGTGTTTCAAAGCGAAGTGCACACCAGTGTTAATTTTGACACGAAATTTTAATTTAGTTTTAGTCTTAGTCTTTTGACTATAATTCTTTTTAGTTTTAGTCAAGTTTTAGTCATCTGATTTGTTTTAATTTTAGTCTTATTTTAGTCGACTAAAATTGCTTGGTATTTTAGTCGACTAAAATTGCTTGGTATTTTAGTCCACTAAAATAAGACTAAAATCAATAACAGATTTACTAGACAATTTTTTACAGCTGGTATAGGAAACAAACTTAACCAAAATATATAAAACACAAATTCAACTTTATTTCAACACAACTGTGTCTTTATTTCGATTCAAAAGCTTTTATGCAGCAACAAACACTGTCATGATAATGTAAACAATAACTAGCTGCCAATTGACCATCAATAAAAGAAAAATAACGTTAGGTCCAGGACCTTAAAGCTTACAGCTGAGCTGAACAATAAGTGCATACATTTAAAGTAAATATTTAATAAGTTGGCAGCTAGGTGGATAAAAAAAGTAACAAGATTTTATAAGGTATTCATTTGTCTAGCAATATTGTATGTTTTAAATACTACAATATTGCTAGATTTGTATGTATAATGATAGGATGTGAACATTCATGTTTCACATGACTAATATAGAAATATTTGTGATATTGTCAACAAGTAGAACATTATAAAATATACTAATCTAATTCTGGGCATTCATCGCATCTAATTTGAAGAAGGGGCTATTTTACAGTACTTTTCAGTTCGTAATATTTAATGCTACAACATCTACGCACTGCACTATTCCAATTTTGCTTAGCTCAATAAACAAAAGAACATCGTTGTAAAATTACATTTGAGAAAATGTGCGGGTGGCTCGTCTGTAAATGTCTTTTCAAATTGGTTGTGTTCTTGCCACGAATGAGCACTCTGCGTGCTTTACACTTTGTTTTGTTTTGTTCGTCGTCAAACGTGAAGTGAGCTGTGGACATTTTGTCGCTCTTTTAGACAGTAGGGACTTTAAGCAACAGCTGCGAATGGAACGGCTACAGTGACCAGAAGTTTGCCGTCACACCGCTGTAGCCAAGAACGTAAAAGTCACTAAGCAACGGTAAAACAGAACAGCGCAACGCAGCATTAATTCATTTATTGAGATCTAAAAATATATATAATTTAAAAAAGCAAGAGAAGGATTGCTTTTGGCGTTAAATGACAATCTTTTGTCAGAAGAGGAGTTTTTAATATTGTATGATGTAAATAAGTCTAAAAACATTTATTTACCTAACCTCTCACTTTGTAGCGACTCTGGCAAATCAGCTGTTCTCCCGTAGTAGACCGTTAAATTAGAACGTCAGAAAGTAGCAGTTAAATTCGCGCAGGCGCAATACAACGCCAGAATGGCGTTGCCGTTCCACCAGAGGCTGTTGCTTAAAGTCCCTATCACCTCTTCGAATGCCGACTTCCCGGGAGCTCATAAAAACTGAAAACCTTCGCTTCACGTCTCAATAAGTCAGGCTCTGATTGGTTCTCTTCTCTCATGCAGTCTGTTCTGTTTTGCCGGTTCTTTTGCTCATTCCTCGCATCTCTCCCGTCTGCTGATTTGATTTTCGTCACAGTCTATTTTCGTCTCGTCCTTTATTCGTTGACGATAATGTCAATCAATTTAGTCATAGTTTTAGTCTCCATCAGTGCCTTCTATTTTAGTTTTCGTTTCGTTTTCGTCGGCAAAAATATATTCGTGACGAAAATAATGACGAAAATATTTAGTCAACGAAATTAACACTGGTGCACACATTGTTTCATCAGCTTGTGATCCGGTGTTTTATGCGCTGCAGAACGCCTCCATTAAAGTGAATAAATGCAGTTATCTTGTTTATTGCATATGCTGTGAGTTTAGCATGCATTTGGGAATGCAACAGCTACCAATTTGGCATAATTTTATGGTAGATTACAGCATTTTACTAGATTTGTAGTAAGACACATTTTTGTAAGCATGTTTTCACTGAAGCTAGAGTTCTCATTCAAAATAAAAGCTTAAAAATGCAGTATGAATTGCTGACAGCTAGTGGTTTAAATGGGTAATGTTACTGCAGTCCAAATTCAAAATATATCTTTCAAGTGTAGAAATGAGGAAAAAAGAATTGTAATTTTCCTACTGTAGTGCATAGCAAAAGTAATACAGTATTGTTCAAAATAATAGCAGTACAATGTGACTAACCAGAATAATCAAGGTTTTTCGTATATTTTTTTATTGCTACGTGGCAAACAAGTTACCAGTAGGTTCAGTAGATTCTCAGAAAACAAATGAGACCCAGCATTCATGATATGCACGCTCTTAAGGCTGTGCAATTGGGCAATTAGTTGAATTAGTTGAAAGGGGTGTGTTCAAAAAAATAGCAGTGTGGCATTCAATCACTGAGGTCATCAATTTTGTGAAGAAACAGGTGTGAATCAGGTGGCCCCTATTTAAGGATGAAGCCAACACTTGTTAAACATGCATTTGAAAGCTGAGGAAAATGGGTCGTTCAAGACATTGTTCAGAAGAACAGCGTACTTTGATTAAAAAGTTGATTAGAGAGGGGAAAACCTATAAAGAGGTGCAAAAAATGATAGGCTGTTCAGCTAAAATGATATCCAATGCCTTAAAATGGAGAGCAAAACCAGAGAGACGTGGAAGAAAACGGAAGACCACCATCAAAATGGATAGAAGAATAACCAGAATGGCAAAGGCTCAGCCAATGATCACCTCCAGGATGATCAAAGATAGTCTGGAGTTACCTGTAAGTACTGTGACAGTTAGAAGACGTCTGTGTGAAGCTAATCTATTTTCAAGAATCCCCCGCAAAGTCCCTCTGTTAAAAAAAAGGCATGTGCAGAAGAGGTTACAATTTGCCAAAGAAACCATCAACTGGCCTAAAGAGAAATGGAGGAAAATTTTGTGGACTGATGAGAGTAAAATTGTTCTTTTTGGGTCCAAGGGCCACAGGCAGTTTGTGAGACGACCCCCAAACTCTGAATTCAAGCCACAGTACACAGTGAAGACAGTGAAGCATGGAGGTGCAAGCATCATGATATGGGCATGTTTCTCCTACTATGGTGTTGGGCCTATTTATCGCATACCAGGGATCATGGATCAGTTTGCATATGTTAAAATACTTGAAGAGGTCATGTTGCCCTATGCTGAAGAGGACATGCCCTTGAAATGGTTGTTTCAACAAAACAATAACCCAAAACACACTAGTAAACGGGCAAAGTCTTGGTTCCAAACCAACAAAATTAATGTTATGGAGTGGCCAGCCCAATCTCCAGACTTTAATCCAATTGAGAACTTGTGGGGTGATATCAAAAATGCTGTTTCTGAAGCAAAACCAAGAAATGTGAATGAATTGTGGAATGTTGTTAAAGAATCATGGAGTGGAATAACAGCTGAGAGGTGCCACAAGTTGGTTGACTCCATGCCACACAGATGTCAAGCAGTTTTAAAAAACTGTGGTCATACAACTAAATATTAGTTTAGTGATTCACAGGAATGAAAAAAAATGTTTGTACAAAATAGTTTTGAGTTTGTACAGTCAAAGGTAGACACTGCTATTTTTTTGAACACACCCCTTTCAACTAATTGCCCAATTGCACAGCCTTAAGAGCGTAGATATCATGAATGCTGGGTCTTGTTTGTTTTCTGACAATCTACTGAACCTACTGGTAACTTGTTTGCCACGTAGCAATAAAAAATATACTAAAAACCTTGATTATTCTGGTTAGTCACATTGTACTGCTATTATTTTGAACAATACTGTATAACCATAAAATATTTTATTTAATTTATTTTACAGTGCAATTGGTTTACAATATATGTCTATTATTCTCATTTTTTTATATTATTATTATTATTATTATTATTTTATTCTAATTTGTTTGTTTTTCTGACTTACGTTTTCTTAGTTAAGAACATGAGTTGAGCTCTTAATTTTGAACTCTAAATGTGCATTGACTTCATATCGTGATATTATTGTTTGGTGAGATTTTGATAGTTACATCCCAACTAAAAACTCCTCCTGCTCAACATACTTGAGTTTTTCCAATGAGCATTTTGGATCCTCCAGTTTTTCAGAGAGTAGCCTGACTCCAGAATCTCCTGGGTGATTGTAGCTCAGATCAAGCTCTCTCAGATGTGATGGGTTTGAACTCAGAGCTGAAGACACATAACCACAGCCTTCCTCTGTCACCATACAGCCAGACAACCTACAAAAATATACAGCAACAGTCTACATCACATTGCAGTAGTTCTATAGCATTGTGATTGTCCTTTTACTTAGTACAGAAATACAATCTTTCATTGCTTTATTCACGTTTAAATGCTATAAATATAAGCAATGTTTTATTCCATGAGTTTTTCATTTAGAATTGATATATTAAGTTGCTCAAGCAAGTGGCAAAACATTTAAATAAAGCCTACAGTTTACTTGCTTTGTGTAAGAGTATTAGTCTATCAAAATTATTAAATTAAAACTTACCACTGACACAAAGTCACACCCTCTTGCCTTTTCTTTTGCATTTAAATATTTGATGAAAGGAATTTTGTGGTTCAGAAAAAACTTTCGTTTTCCTACCTCCATGAATCCCATATTGCCTTGTTCATCTGAAACACTTTTTTCTTGTTTTAAACCTAGCCAAGAAGCCATATGTATACTACAACGGCCGCCATTCCAGTAAGATGTATATATAGGCCAAGATAGAAGCTCAGTGTCTCTCCAGTTTTTGCAATTTTGCAATATTATTCCACACCAATTCCTGCATATTCTATTCATCTCGGGTCTGTTCATACTGAACAGCTTTGAGTTAACATACTACACCCGACAGGAGCTTTTGGATATCGGTGAAGACTTTTCTAACAGTTGTATCACCAGTCTTCGACTCATCCGAGATCGCCAAAACAACCAAGGCTACGCACTCTACCTGGCCGGGCGGAAGTGCTCGCAGGTGGCGTCGAGATCATAAACAAAGGCGGGGTAAGCATGGAGGTCTAAGAGCCAAGCTAAAGCCAACACCGCTCTGGCTCTCTTTACCCAGCATTTTCCTCGCTAATGTGCAGTTTTCACAGAAACATGGCTACACAGCGACGTACCCAATAATGCTATAGAGCTAGTCAGACGTTACACGCTCCGGGCAGATAGGACAGCAGATGACTCTGGCAAGACAAGAGGTGGTGGATAGTGTATTTATGTCAACAAAGCTTGGTGTACAGACACTGCTCACCTAACCTAGAGTTTCTCATGGTTAAATGTAGACCTTTTTATCTGCTGCAGGAGTTCACTTCCACCATAATAACTGCAGTCTATATTCCACCGGATGCTAATGCCAAGCTTGCTTTGAACGGGTTTCATGTAGCCATTATTAAAGGGTTAGTTCGCCCAAAAATGAAAATTATGTCATTAATAACTTACCCATATGCTGTTCCAAACATGTAATGTTTAGGAACGTAGGAGTGATACTGCCTTCAGATCAGATGACGCTCAGGCCTACAACAAATCTAGGGCTAACCTGAAAAGGGGCATCAAAAAGGCCAAGTACTGCTACAAGCTGAAGTGACAGGAACACTTTTCCAACTCTGACCCCCGACGCATGTGGCAGGGCATACAGATCATCAGTGACTACAAGTCAAGCAACTCTGCTCCAACGGTAATGGACATCTCCTTCCTTAACAAGCTAAATTACTTTTATGCTCGCTTCAACAGTGACAGCAAGGAGACGGCCACCAAAATCACACCCTCAGACCACCAACCCCTTAAACTCACCTCCACAGATGTCCACACTGCACTGAGCCGTATTAATGCATGCAAGGCTGCTGGCCTGGACAACATTCCTGGACATGTGCTTAGGGCATGTGCAGAGCAGCTTGCAGGGGTATTCACAGACATTTTAACCTGTCCCTCAGCCAAGCAACTGTGCCATCATGTTTTAAGTCCACATCCATTTTGCCAGTGCCAAAACACTCCTGCCCGATATCCCTGAATGACTTTTGCCCTGTAGCACTCACACCCATCATTAAGTGCTTCGAGCGACTGGTCCTAGCACACCTCAAGGACTGCCTCCAACCCACACTGGACCCACACCAATTTGCCTAACATAGGAATAGAAGCACAGAGGATGCAGTATGCACAGTGCTGCACTGTGTACCCACACACTTGGACAATAACAACACGTATGTTAGGATGATGTTTGTTGACTTCAGTTCAGCATTTAATACTGTCATTCCCTCCAAGCTGACCACAAAACTTGGAGACCTGGAAATTAACACCTCCCTCTGCAACTGGGTTATGGACTTTCTAACCAACAGACCTCATCAATGTTAGGTCAGGCCACACCCACTCCACCACCATCACACTTAACACTGGCGTACCTCAGGGCTGTGTGCTGAGCCCATTCCTTTACTCCCTTTACATCCACAACTGTAACCCTGTGCATGGGTCCAACTCCATCAATAATTTTGCAGATGTGATTGGCCTCAATAGTGACAACAATGAGACTGCCTACGGGGAAGAGGTACAGCACCTGGCCACATGGTGCGCTGACATAACCTGCTCCTTAACACCAGTAAGACAAAGGAGCTAATTGTTGACTTCAGGAAGAGAGAAAGCGCGCACGACCCCATCCACATTAACGGGATGGTTGTTGAACGTGTCTCCAGGTTCAAGTTCATGGGAACCACCATCTTGGAGGACCTGTCCTGGACAACAAACTGGTCAAGAAGGCTCACCAGCGCCTCTTTTTCCTCAGGACACTGAAGAAGAACCAGCTGTTTTAAGCCATCATGGTGAACTTTTACCGGTGTGTGATCGATAGCATCCTGACCAGTTGTATTACAGTCTAGCATGGGAACTGCTCAGTTGCTGACTGCAAGGCACCACAGAGGGTGGTGAAAACTGTCCAATGCATAACAGGGACACCACTTCCTGCTATTGAGGACATCCAGAAGAAACACTGTCTATGACTGTTTAACTTCCTTCCCTCCGGGAGGCGTTTCAGGAGCCTACGGACAAGGACCACAAGATTCAGGAACAGCATTTTCCCTACAGTGGTCTCCTTGCTGAACTCTGCCCTCTGACATCCCCACAATACACACACTAACTCCTCACCGCTTCTCATAACTACATCTGACTGATTTATTTATTTATTTACAACAAGCTAAAAACAGTAAACTTGTTATTACTTGCACTACTGTCTGTTCATAAAGAAACACTGAGTAATCCATTTGCACACTGAAATATTTTTTATGCACTTTACTGTCCATTGCAATAGTCTAAATGATGTTCATAGTTCTGCCTATAGTGTACATTTTTACATAATCCATCTGTATAACATGTTCATAGTACACCTATCAGTATATCTATATTTTACCACAATCAATGAGCTGTCAGTATGTGTAGCACAGCAAACATAGACTCGTGCAGAAACATTTCTCTGCTGCAGGCATACTGCTCCTGGAACGCACCGCTGGACCGCAAACACATGCAGTGTGAAAGCTCTAATCTGTTAACTTGGTTGAGGGGAAAAACACACACCACTTAAGCACTGCAAACAGAGTATGTGTGAGACAGGCATCACACTTCACTCCTATATTGAATATGTGTAGATGGCATTAACTGCAACAACATAAATAAATTTGTGCACTGTAAAGCAGACGAACATATTGAAATTGCTAAATCATTCTCTGCCAACAGGAGGTGCTTTAAATCTGGAAAAATAGAGGTTTCACCAGTATCAGCTGAACACGAAGCAGTGCTTAGCTTTACAAATGCTGCTTAATCAGGTATATATCTTGCAAGATGACATCGAAAATATTTTAAGGACAGTCTTGCTTCAGAGATTTAGTGATATAAAAACACCTGTGCCTTATTTTGAATTTTAAATGTGCACATGCTCATATTTATTCAACAAAGCGTTTTGGAAAATCAATCAGTTTTGATATTGTGGTGGGTCCCCACAAATAAATAAATGTATGGGAAACACATCCCACAACACATCAACCTGAACCCAACTTCATTACTCATCACTTCAAATTTAACTGCATTTGTAGCCACCGCCACTACCCAGATGATAAACAAAAACAGAACGGAAGTTAACTTTGGGCCAGGGGCACGTGCCCGATGACAATCAAGCATTTCTATAATTACATTACAAACTTCACAATCTGATAATCACACTAAGCCATGTTGACATTCTCACAACCATGCATTGATATAATTTATTAAAAAAGTTACCTGCCACCTGGCCATTAATTGTGGTAGTATTTTGTTAGTTATTTTATGGAAATCTATTTACCTCAATATACCAAGGTGACAGTTTAGACTCTTTAGTCCTTCAGAAAGAACCTTCACTCCAGAATCCTGCAGGTCATTGTTACTCAGATCTACCTCTCTCAGAACAGAGTTTGAGGATTGTAGAGCTGAAGACAAATTCTCACAAGACTGAGCAGTGAGATTACATATGGAAAATCTGAACAAGAAGAACAGAGTATTTAAATGCAGAATACATTTTTAAAGTGCATGTTTTTCGTAATGAACTTCCAAAAGAATTATAAAGAATTAATCAAGTATTTAAAACTTAAACCTCAGTGTCTCCAGCTGACAGTTTGGACTCTTCAGTCCTTCAGAAAGAAGCTTCACTCCAGAATCCTGCAGGTCATTGTTACTCAGGTCCAGCTCTCTCAGGACACAGTTTGGGGATTGTAGAGCTGAAGATAAGCTTTCACAGGACTGACCAGTGAGATTACACCCACACAACCTGTGTAAAGGATACAAAAAACAACAATGTTAATGTGAATCTAACAGTTTATAAAGTTTATAATCTGCAGTGCATGTTTGTGATAGTGTAATTAGACTTTTTGATAATACTTTATAATAAGTATACAACACTTAACTAATTTAAAAACTATTTTAGTTGATCAGTAGTTTATAAACTCTAGTTAATACATAAAGAGACAATACACATAGTAAGTTTGTCATTCGTTGTCAATGTAATAAGCACAGTGTTACTGTTTAGTTAGCACAAATGTAAAGAAATAGATTTATATATATATATATATATATATATATATATATATATATAATATATATATATATATATATATATATATATATATAATATATATATATATATATATATATATATATATATATATATATATATATATATATATATATTCACATATTAGCTTTATTAACAACTTTTTTGACCATAAATAGTTCTCACTTTAGTCTAGGTCATGGATTTGTGTTAAAGAGCCAGTAAGATGAAAATTCTAAGCTTCCTGTCACTGTTTATAAGTCCTGTACATTAGGTTTAAATCCATCCAAGGTTAAAAAACATTGTCATTTTGTCAAAATATCATTTTAAAATTACCTCAATTCTCAGAGGTCCCCAAACGGTTCGCGCAAAGCTGTTCAAAAGATTCAGTTTCCTTAAACCCCACCTTTCGGTAGCATACTGTGTTCTGATTGGTCAACTAACATAGTCAGGTTTGATTGGTTGTTCCGCACACACCTCCACGGTAAACTATGAGTTAGTATCTGTTTGGGGTGAAATATGTCTTATTCCTCTCATCGCGAAGCAAACAGTAAAATAAAAAACTTGAACAGTCTCGCTGCTTTTTCTTCTGTGTGTGTGTATTCAAGCCGCGCGCTTCAGTTTGAATCTGAATAGCACGTTCAGCGCGGGGGTGTGGTCACATTAGATGTAACGAAGGGAGACATGAAAAACAGACATTGCGTTGTTTTCATATGGATTACTTTATCACAGAATATCTGTTTTCGGCAGCACTTGTTTAGTTTTAAAGTAGACATGTCAAGCTTTCTATAGATATCTCTCTCATGTCTCTTCGTTGAGTATTCACGGAGTTACACTTCATTTTAATGACGTTTTTGTACATGACGATCAGCGCAGACAGGCTGCAGACAGCACACATACTGATAAGACGCTCGGGAGAAAACAGACACATAACTTCATAATCATACTTCGCGTTGTGATTCGGAGATGCTCGTTGTTCTAAATAAAGTTGGTAATGAACCCTCTTTTATGGCCAAACGCTTTGAAAATCCCGCTGTACTCACCGAAATTAGAAAAGCAGTCATCAGTGAAATGTTGTAAACACAACACAATTGGTATTGGTAACCGGGAATTGTTGTCATTCAAGATGGCATTGGAGGAATGGGGCCACTGGTTAGAAGGATCGGGGGTACCTTTTATACTATGGACCGACCACAAGAATTTAGAATATATTAGTACTGCCAAAAGATTGAACTCCAGGCAGGCTTGGTGGGCACTTTTTTTCGAACGTACTGCCCAGGTTCCAAGAATATTAAACCCGATTCTTTGTCACGTATTTTTGACTGTTCCGAACGCTCGTCCACTCCCGAGTGCATTTTTCCTGAGACATTAGTGGTCTCCACACTCACATGGGAGATCGAATCGAAGGTCAAGACAGCCTTAGAAGGGGTAACGCCTCCGCCCGGGTGCCCACCGAATTGGTTATTTGTGCCGGAGGGATTACGGTCCAACGTCATCCAGGGGGGCATTGCTCTAATGTGGCTTGTCATTCAGGAGTTAACCGCACTAAATTCTTAGTCAAGCAACGATTCTGGTGGCCACTTATGGCTCGTGACATTCACAGTTTTGTTTTGGCTTGCTCAGTTTGTGCCACTGGTAAGACTTCCAATCGACCCCCTGATTGGTTACTTCAACCGCATCCGGTCCCTTCAAGACCCTGGTCCCACATCGCACTAGACTTTATTACTGCCCTCCCAGGGCAACACGGTAGTTTTGACCATGGTGGACCAGTTCTCGAAGGCTGCCCACTTTATTCCCTTGCTTAAATTACCCTCAGCCAAGGAGACAGCGTTGACCGTTGTAGAGCAGAACTCTCGCCAAATTTGGACACAAATTGGGGTCCCCTGTCGGAAACCATGTCTTTCGTTTACATGGCATCCCGATCGACGTGGTTTCCAACAGGGGACCCCAATTTGTGTCCAAATTTGGCGAGAGTTCTGATCTATTGGACACAAATTGGGGTCCCCTGTTGGAAACCATGTCTATCGGGATGCCATGTAAACGAAAGACATGGTTTCCGACAAGGGACCCCAATTTGTGTCCAAATTTGGCGAGAGTTCTGTAGATTACTGGGAGCAACTGTATGTCTGTCCTCAGGGTTTCATCCCCAGAGCAATGGTCAAACCGAGAGAGCCAACCAAGATTTGGAAAGGGTGTTGCGATGTTTGGTTTCCAAGAATCCTTCCTCCTGGAGCCAACAATTGTCAATGGTGGAGTACGCCCACAATACCTTACCAATATCAGCTATGGGCCTATCTCCATTTGAGTGTAGTGTAGGTTACCAGCCACTAGGGCTGGGCGATATGGCTTAAAAAAAATCTCAGATTTTTGCACACCAAACCCAATTTCGATTTTAATCAATTTTCTTTTTCTATTTAAAAACAAACTACAACCGACAAAGAAATTGCTCAAAACAAATGTACTCTTTATTCTGTTCTTTATTTTGTTTCACTTATGCAGTTTAATCTAAATTTCCCCTTTGTGCATACGTTTAACAGGAAACAAGCCTCAAAACATGCTTGTAAACAAGATGGCAGGCACTGCCATTGTAAACAGTGAAAATGTAGCTTATCAGTTTTCTAATAACTTACAGTGACACAATGCATCTTCAAAATAAATTAAATTAAGTCTTTGATAAAACTTTTTGGTTAAATAAATGTAACAAAAATGACAAAATTTTAAACACATTAGCGTTAGCATTACAGAAAGGTCTGATTTACGCACTGTTACAACAGTCTTTGTTTTTTTCTTTTTTTTCTTTTTACATTGACATTTGAGTTCAAGATTTTAATGTTGTGGTTTTTTGTGGCACACTAGACAGACTGTTGATCTTTGAATAATCTCATCTGGTCACCCTAACACTAGTGAGAACGTTTGGGAACGTTTTGCTCTCTCCGCCATCGTCACTCTTTATTATTAAGCATGGGTTTTCGTTCTGTTATGCGTTGTGCGCGCCACGCTCGTTCTTGTTGTGTGTGTGTGTGACTGACAGGCAGCCTCCGCGGCACGCATGAGAGATGTCGCAGCTCTCACAGACAAACTTCTTAATAATATCGCAAATTAGAAATGTTTGGTAAGATAAAATGTGCACGATAACATTATTAAGCAAATCTTTTCGCCATCGTCACTCTTTGTTATTTAGCGGGAGTTTTCGTTCTGTTATTCGTGTGTGTGCGCTGCGCTCGTTCTTGTTGTGTGTGTGTTTGTGTGTGTGTGTGTGTGACTGACAGACTGCCTCCGCAGCGCGCATGACAGATTTCGCAGATCTCACAGACAAACGACTTAATATGATCGCACATTAGAAATGTTTGGTGAGATAAAATGTGCACGATAACATTAAGGAAAAATACATAGTACATACATTTTTTCCCTCCAGTACCGAAAGCAGAACCGATAGCGTCAGATCTTACTGATACTATGGTCTTTCATAAATTAACCCCGGGGCCAGTTTAATACCGGGTTTCAGTACCCATCCCTACTGTTTAAGATGCTGGAATAAATTTGTTGTGCTGCTACCTTTTGTAGCAACGACTTTTAAACACACTTTGCAATGTGGCATTATTTGTTCTGTCTGACACTAAAAAAGCAAACCAATTCCAAACAACGGATGAAACGATGCCTTTCTTTGGAACGAGCCCTGCGCTGTTAACTGTCATGTTGTCTGTGTGCGGCTGTAAGGAAAGCGGGGGGAGCCCACTCTGAACTAGGGAAGCCTAAGGGGAGAGCAGTTAAGGAGGTGGAAGTTAAAGAGAAAAATGATTTTCATTAAAAACAAATTGCCCTTAACGTCAAATTCGAGTTAATCGATAAAATCAATTTATCGCCCAGCCCTACCAGCCACCTATTTTTCCCAGTCTGGAATCAGAAGTCGCGGTCCCGTCCGTTCATGCCTTCGTCCAGAGGTGTCACCGCACTTGGACTAGAGCCCGCGAGACTCTATTCTAAGTGGGTGCCTGCACCAAGGCTAAAGCCGATCACCACCGGTTTAGGCCTCCCGTATACGCCGTGGGTCAAAAAGTGTGGCTTTCTACTAAGAACACTCCTCTCCGTTCCATCTCTAATAAATTGGCTACCAAATTTATTGGCCCGTTCACTGTTCACTGATCATCTGATCAGCGGCAGCTGCAGCTCATTCCACCAGCCTACTTCATGCCCTGTGTTTCGTCTCTTGTTTGTCAGATCGTTGTTTGAGGTCCTCTGTGCTTCATGTCTGTTCTTCCTCCTGTACTACTGCATCGTGTCTTGTTCTAGTTCGGTCAACCTTGGATTACCAGTCATCATCACGGATTAACCACCACCACCACTTCCACCGGCGCACTCAAACACCTCCTCACCTGTCTGGGCTGCCGTCGAGGTCCCTGTGTCACCCACCATCATCTCCTCATCATTACTCATCCTAAATAAATCTTCAGTACTCACATTTGCCTCCTGTCCTTTATCGCACACGTGACAAAGATATGTTTTTTTCCTGTATATTTTAATATATGTTTTTATCCTTTAATACGGTATGGAAACTGCATGTGCATCCATGTTTAATGCTTCTCATAGCTATCTGAAAAATATCTGTCTGGCTATACACAAAGTACAGGGCACAAAACAAGGTTGTTATAGAAAAAGGATAGGCCATTCCACTAGTTTAAATATGTTAACCATAGCCTGATTTCTCTGAAAAATATATGTCTGGCTATACACAAAGTACAGTGCCTTGCGAAAGTATTCATACACCTTCATTTTTTGCACATTTAGTTATGAAGCAGCTTTATATAAAACTGCTTTAAACTACTTTAAACATCAATGTACACACCATTCACTATAATGACAAAAAAAAAACAATTGTCACAAAAGGGTCTGATCATCAGCTTCTTGTTCATCACTCAAACCAAAGCCCTTCTCCATCAGCTGCTCAGTTTGGCCAGAAGGCCAGTTCCAGGAAAAATCCTAGTTGTTTCAAACTTCTTCCATTAAGGGTAACAGAGACTACATGCTCTTGTGACTCTTCTGTGAAGCAAAAATTTTTTCTGAACTCTTTCCCCCGATGTGTGGCTTGACACAAACCTGTTTCTGAGCTCTATAGGCAGTTATTTTTACCTCAGTGCCACAGGTTAACTTCACTCGAAGTGAGTTAACATCTACAAGCAATATGAATGCACCTAAGCTGAATTTCAACTGTCCCAGATAAGGGTATGAATACCTAAGCAATTGAATCTTTTTATTTTTTTTAATACATTTGCAAAGATGTTCAAAAAACAGTTATTAGGATGTATAGTACGGAGTGCATATTGATGTGGGGAAAAATAAATTTAAACCAGTTTAACATAAGGCAGCAACAAAAAAATTTGATAAAAAAAATTAAGGGGTTTGAATACTCTCACAAGACACTGTATATAATTGCAACACAGTTCTTTGATGGAACTGATGATCTGAATGAGAGGGAGAGATGCAGAGCAGGGGAACGCGAGAAACCGTATTAAGAACTGCTGCTTTAGAATATTGATTTTGAAACTTCTAATGAATCCATTAGAATCATTAAGGACATAATCACAATTCATATATAAATAGATGTTTTCGAGCACCACTAGTTTTCTCTTCCTCCTCTTTAAAGAAGCACAACATGGCCTTGCCCCATTTGTTACATGTTCCGGGGCGAAGTTTATGTAAATTTCAGGGTTTGTGACATCACAAACCTGGGAAGTAACTTGTTGTAGTCCCTACCAGACCATTTTTGTAGGCATTAAACTGCCAGAATTTTAAAAGAAGAATTTTAAAATATCTACTTTTGCATTGAACTTTCAGCATAGTAACTTTGCAGATATTATGTTTAAACAGCAAAAGGAAAATCGCAATCAACCACCCATTAAATATGTTCCGCCACTTACATTACAGTATGTTAAATGACCCCTATTTATGATGTCTTTCCGGTGTTAGAGCAATACCTTTGAAGTGTCAAGTGTGATCCCTTCCCTCTGAGTGCATGTTCTCATTGGCCACATCTGTATAATTTATTTTGAAATGGTCTATTTTGAGTGGAAGCAAAAACATGCTGTTTTTGTGTCTCTTTAAATGGAAATGAGCTGCTCACCACCCCCTTTTCCAGAACAGATAAATGCCTTTAAAGCTCATACCTCAGAAACTATTCAAATAATCTGCTTGTTTTGATAATCATGTATGTAGAACTGAACTAATGTTTTAAAGCCATACCAGTTTAGATTCCTAATATATGGTTTTCTGAGCAAACACATCCGAAGCGCGTGGAAAGAAAGTGGTTGTCTTAAAATTATTTTGTTAAAAACACACTTAAGTTACATAAACACAGTCTGTCTCATGTACAGTCAGGTTATGTGTGTGTGAAGTTAAACAGTTGGGAAAGTCACATTTGATCTGTGTATTAAGTGACAGTACCTATACTGCTACCTGTGCTGTTAATATGACCCAAACAACAAAATAAAAGCAGAAAATAACTTACTGCTCTGGTATGATTAAAATCTATAGCTTTAATAAGAATATAATTATTATATGAACGCTGCTTTTAAATGTTCTATCTAGCATGAAGATAAACATGACAGAATCACTCAGGACGGACGGGGTCTCTGCCAATATGGCAGTATCTGACAACAGTTGTGGATGGGGGTTGTAAAATGTGACATCACATTTTACAGATTCTGTGTTTGGCTTGCTATGAGACACTGCTTATGATTTATGAGGATTTGAAAAAAACGAGCGGGTGAATTTTTTATTAATATAGGATGGTTGTGTACACACTGCCAACACACATTTATGTTCAAACAACATGTAAAATATTTTTTTATATAATAGGTGCCCTTTAAATCATTATAATGATCCTTCAATTGCCTACAAAACTTAATAAATGCTCAAGCATAGACCAGCCGTCAACTATCTGCGTGACTTTTCCAATGTGGATGTTTTGTTGGTTGACCAAGCCTCTTCTGTCGACTAAATATTAGGGGGCAGCCCTAACCTTTAGTGGATGGGTAGGATGTATTGTTGTTGTTTTTTAGAATACCATGATTTTATCACGATTCTTTGTCATGTTGTTGTTTTTTTTTTTCATTTTGCATGCTGTTTGAGCATTACAGCCAAACTAATATCCCTATAATAAAGATAAAGCTTGATACATTAAGGTAACAAAATATGAAAAAGTATGGTAGATATTTAAGCCAAAGTGGGAGAAGATAAAAAATCTTTGTCATTATTTTATATTTGTTATTAAAAAATAGAATGAAGATACACATTACAAATACGCATAATATACAAATAAAAAAAAACTTTAATTTTAAGGTACAATAGTTAATTTAAGGTAATTTTTCTGCTAAACATAAACTCTAATTTGAAAGAAGGTGGAAAACCAAAGTCACAGTGACTTCTAGAGTATTTTCCCTCCTACTATCAAAGTCAATGTGGACCAACAACTGTTGGGTTATCCAGATTCTTCAAAATAACCTCCTTTTGTGTGGGCACACCTGCTTTAAAGCATATGCGAAAAAAAAAAAAACTTTTGTGAACAAGCAGTGTCCCATGAGAGTAACTCTACCGCTGAGTTAACACTTACGTTAATGTAGTCGCAGTATATTTATTCTGTGTCACCAGAACTGCAGCTGATAGAATGTTAGCTGTAGCACAATACAACAATATTTCTTCAAAACCAGATTGTGGAGACATTTTTATCATCTACAATCAAAAATCTTAATATTGCGCAGGCCGAGGACAAACTGGACCACAAGCGCACTTTAGTGGTCGGACCTCAAAGGGGCAGGAGCTCAAGACCCCACCCCCAAAATGGGTCAATGTCTTTCTTATTACGGATTCATGGTTCAGGCACAGCCCTAATAGTGATTTGGTGAATGTGATTGGCAAACCTCAGTATGTTTAGTCTACAGTGTGGACTCTTCACTCCATCATAAATCAGCTTCACTCCTGAATCCTGCAGGTCATTGCTACTTAGGTCCAGCTCTGTTAGATGGGAGTTTGACAGTTGTAGAGCTGAACACACAGTTTCACAGCATGTTTCATTGAGATCACAGCCATCAAATCTAGAAAAAAAACAATGTTCAGTTTAGTCAGTTATTTTCTGATATTTACTGTGTTTTTAATTCCTGCAATAACTTAATATAGCCTTTATTTAAGATCAGAGCAGGAAAATATAGCATTTTGACATTTATTATTTTGTGACAGAACAAAATATTTGCTTGAACAGCAGTTAAAGTTAAATTACTCACCGTGCTTTTCTGCAGCACCTCACAGCTGGGAGGAGTCTCCTGAAGTTTGAATATACAAACCTCTTTGGGTTGAACTTGTCCAGCACCATCTCTGACATCAGCAGTATGTAGATCATTACTGTGCACATTGAAGATGAGAGGTTTCTTCCTGGATCTTCATCTGAACTGAAGTAGCTCTTTATTTCCTCATAGAGTGAATGATCTTTGAGCTCAAGTAAGCAGTAAAATAGGTTTACTGAACTTTCATCTGAGATGTAGTTGATGTCTTTTTGTAATTCTTTAATGTGTGCACTTATTTTTCTGATGCTCACACTAGTGTCTTTAGTGTTTATGATCAGGCCTTTGAGCAGATTTTGACTGGATTTCAGTGAAAGTCCCATCAGAAACCGCAGGAACAGGTCCAGATGTCCTCTCTTACTCTGCATTGCTTTTTCAGTGGCCCTCTTTGTTAATTCATGAAATGTGACATGTCTAAAGAAGAACTGAAGCTTTTGTTTGAGGGTAGTTTGTGAATCTTCAAAGAAAAACTGAAGCTCCTGCATGTTCTTGTTGAGGTAGCAGATGAACACATGCACTGCAGCGAGGAACTCTTGAACACTCAGATGCACAAAACAGAAGACATTTGTCTCATAAAGTCCATTTTCCTTCTTAAAGATCTCAGCAATCATTCCTGTGAACTCCATGTCTTTACTCACATCAATACCACATTCTTCCAGATCTTTCTCATAGAACACAATGTTTTCCTTCTGTAGCTGTTTAAATGCTAGCTTAGCTAATTTCAGAATCATTTTTCTATTTGAATGTAAGAGCTTTGTGCGTTGTCTTTGTTCTTTTTCATCGTACTTCCTATTCTTCATGTTCATCTGTATCAGTAGGAAGTGAATGTACATTTCAGTGAGTGTTGTGCTGATGTTCTCTGCATTGTTGTTGATGAGAATATCCTGAAGTACTGTGGCTGTTATCCAGCAGAACACAGGAATGTGGCACATGATATAGAGACTACGAGACATCTTAATGTGTGAGATGATTCTGGAGACCAGACTCTCATCTGTTATTCTCTTTCTGAAGTACTCCTCCTTCTGTTGGTCAGTGAATCCTTGCACCTCTGTGAACAAACCCACATACCGAGGAGGGATCTGATTGGTCGCTGCTGGTCGTGATGTCACCCACACAAGAGATGATGGAAGCAGAGTCCCTTTGACCAGACTTGTAAACAGCACATCTACAGATGCTCTTTCCTCAACAGTTTCCAGTGTTTCGCATTCAAAGTCCAATGGCAATTGACTCTCATCAAGTCCATCAAATATAAATACAAGCTTACATTCCTCATATAGCTTTGATTTCTCCAGGTCCTTTAATCCAGGATAAAATTTCAGCAGAAACTCATGGAGATTGACCTCTCTGTCTTTAATCGTGTTGATATCTCTGAATGGAAGCAAAAACACACAGTCTATATCCTGATTGGTGTTTCCTTCTGCCCAGTCCAGGATAAATTTTTGGACAGAGACAGTTTTTCCGATGCCAGCGACTCCCTTGGTCAGCACAATCTTCTCCTCATCGTTTTTCCTTAGTTCAATAAATATATCATTGCACTGAATTGGTTTATCCTGTGTTTTTCTCTTCTTGAAAGCATCATCAATATTATGAATCTCATGTTCCTGATTGACATCTTTCATATCTCCCTCTGTGATGAACACTTTTGTGTAAACAGCCTTGAGATCCGTGTTATTTTCTTGGTTGCCCTCAAAAATATATTTTGCTTTCTTCTTCATGTTGTTTTTGTGAGTTCTCAAGAAGTTATGCATCTCTATGAATAAAAACACATAAATACGATTGACAAAAAAAGCATTAAACAAAATGTATATATACTTTTTCCTACCAATATGATCGTTATAAATAACTGTTGCAGACAGATTCAATTTATACTTTACAGTCTACCCCTAACAACTTGATTTTTAATTTTACAACTTCTGAATATGTTTATGTTCTTGCCAGATGACTTGTTGGATTTATTCAACCATGATGACCAATGTTAACAAAAGCAGATGAATGCTGGAGTTATATTTTCTCGTTTCCATTTACAGTCAGTGATTGTTATTTACTTCAGATCTGACCTGAATTAGCTCCAAAACGGACAGATGTGTTCATATTGACATCAGCCTGAGCCGTGAGAGAAACACTCGCTGAGAAACATAAATCACACAATCAAACCGTTAGTCAAACCGTCAGACTGGTAAACAATCAATCATATTACAGTCAGTGATTTAAACATTACCTTTCTTGTGTTTGTTCTCTAACTGTTCAGCCAGCTCATTATGATTCATCTTCCTCAGGGTGTCAACCATGATCTTCACAGCTTCTTCTGGTCCAAAACACGCCACTATCTTATCCACTGTTTTTAACCTATTTGCATTCTTAATTTCAGACTTTGATATACCCTCATAATCTTTCTCTAAGTGCCACTGAAACTCCTCCAGTTCATCTTCTACCAGCTCCTTCAGTGATTCCATGAGCAGATCTTTAAAAGACGCCATCGTCCTTCACCAATTAACAGCTGCAGAACAAGAAGATATTATTAGGATTATAAAGCTGTGAGCAGAGGCAAATTGAATATTATTAAATGATTTATTTTTGTTAGCAAAAAATTAGAAATGTATATGATACTGTAAGTGTAGAATAAATAGTATTGATTCACTGATTTACGATTTGCCCGGAAAACACAGAATATTCCTGGTGGTGTTTATACACTGAGGGTGCTGTTACCCAGTGAAATGTTGATCCAGGAAGTAGTAAAGGACTGTGTAAGCTTTGGATGTGCTGATGGAAGCCATCTACTGTATCTTTGCCTTGATCATTGTACTGAAAATGATCTAAATGTAGTGTTTGATTAAAAGGCGATGTTCTCATCCTGTCGCTCAGGTTTTTTTTAAACCTACCCACATTGAAGAGTTGATTTTAAAAAAAGAATGCTTGAATGTAATAAAACTTCAAAAATGCTTATAAAGAGTTAAAAAAATAACAAATCACACTTTTTTCCCCCTGAAATTAATCATGATTAAGATTAATTCTACCTTCTCTAAAGTTTTTAAATAGTTTTTTATTGCAATAATTTCAAAATTTTCAAATTGATGTAGAAACAATATAAGACTGAAGTTAAGTATCACTGATATCAATACTACTGATGTCTCTATGATTTTTTTCCCTAATATTGTACCATTCACTATAGTCATTCAACTTTATAATATAATTGTGAGCTATTAATCCGAACACTTTTTAAACTTTAAATAATGACAACTTTTAAACCCCATTTTAATAAATGTCATATTTATCTGTACTCTTCACCAAGTAGGAAATAGAAATAAATTGAATTAAGTTATCAAACACTAAATTCTGGATTAAATATAGATGAATACTTAAAGCTACACAAATTATTGAATTCCTCTTCTTTCTTTTGTTCATCACATCACAGCTGCTGGTTATTATGTTATTTTGGCTGCTTTAAATCCCCTTGATATTACTATTTGCGCCATAAGTTCACAGGTCTGCGGATAATTCTATAGGTAGACGATTTTAAGGCCAAATCATCTAGTGTGTGGGTTCAGAGGATTATAAGGCTGAAAATCACTTGAACTATCTTCATGTCCGTCGTCTCCCATGGTTTTAAAATCATTTAAGATTTGAAAATTATCAATGTATTATATTTTACATTTATTCATTTAGCTGACGTTTTTATCCAAAGCGACATACAATTGCTATATATGTCAGAGGCCGCACGCCTCTGGAACAACTAGGAGTTAAGTGTCTTGCTCAGGGACACATTGTTGTCTCACAGTGGATTTGAACCCGGGTCTCTCACACCAAAGGCATGTGTCTTATCCATTGCGCCAACACCACCCTTATATATGTTATTACTAGTGCTGTCAAAATCAATGTTAACGTATGCAATTATAAAAATTTTATGGTTTAACATGTTAAAAGTATTTTACACAATACAGTTAACGCAGGGGCAGAGGTAGAGTAGCACTCCTAATAAGAGATCGACCGATATGGGTTTTTCTATAGCCGATGCCGATGTTTAGAGGTCAGGGTCAGCCGATGGCCGATATGTGCTGCCGATTTTTAGGGCCGATATCTTGGAGTTTTCCCCTTGATTTGCATGCTAAAATGTCACACTAATAATAAGTGGATGCACAACACATTTTTTCTAAACCTATCATAATTTATTGAGCACTGACTTGAACCATCTCTTCATTCATCTTAATTTAGTGCACTAAAATTAATAAACTGACCAAGTATTAAATATATAAAACAGGTAATATATATATATGTCAATCATTTACATAAAAGTTTTAGAGCATTTACATTTATCAAGTATAATTTTTCAAGTTTGTTGGAACATAAATGTAAACTTAAATATACATTTAAATAAATACAATTTTAGAAATAAAAATCAATTAAACTGAAAAATATAAAAAAATAAATATATAAAAAATAAATAACAGTAGTGCTGCAAAGACACTAGCAACCAGCAACATTTGTGTTTGGTATAAATGACACAGGACATCTAAAGTTCATTCTAATTTCGAACTTACATCGCAGTCTGTTCATTATTAAAATAAAGTAGAGTCAACCAAACATTTAAAAAGTTACACTGGTCAGTTTAAATACACCCTATACCGGTCCTCTTTGCTGTTATGCAAAGGACGTTTTTGCTCATGTGAAGAGGATGATTTTTCCGTCTAGTTTACATTAAAAAATATTATAGTTTAACATTCAGATACATTGCGAATATGGAAACATTTTGATATGTGCAGAACGAGACGTGAGCAATAACCTCCAAATACATCTAGTCAAACCCGCGCTCCCTCGTCCTCGAATGGACTTAGTGCACATGGCATAATATCTTCTTTTTTACATAATAATAAGGACTTCTGATCTCCCAGTCTGCTGTGATTAAGTGAGCAGTTATCGTCACAGAGCTCTCCGTCCCCCTGGACGTCCACCCGTCTTTCGTGAGCGCAACAGAGGATGCTCGGGATAGCTCATCCACAACTTTTTTCTTCTCCTGTTCATAAAGATCTGGCACAATCTTTTCACTCTAACCTCTTTCCTTCATCATTATATCTGACAGGGAAGCCAAAATGCGCGGGGCGTTCAAGCTCCTCCGCTCGGCATTATCACTGAGTGTGGACTGAACTTGAACTTTTTTTTTTTTTCATAAATCAATCCGCGGGTCACGCGTATGCCGAACTGAAGATATTGATCTGAACGGATCAAGGATCAATGATGATCCGTTGCACCACTACTATAGTGTCATTTGAAAACATTGCAGTTGCGTTTCAAAATACAACAACGAGCACCACGAAACCATTTAAAGAGGCGCATTCAGCGGTCTCCTTGACAGAAAACATTCAGCAAAGTAAAATGATCTCAAACGTATGGCACGCTCTCTTCATTTTATCAAACGATCATAATCACATTTATTCATTTTACAGTCCTGCTACTAGCATTTTATTAATACTAAAACCCCTTTAATTCAGGTGAGAAAGCTTTTTTTCCAAGTGGCTTTTGCACATAATAATAATACCGCTGCAGACGCATTTTGCAGCATTAAGGTTATTGCTTGACCGTTAATTTAAACGACGATCGATCATGGAAATTATCAAATATTGACATCCCTAAATACAAATGATTTGGATGGAAAACTGGTTATTGTCTGCATCAAACCATGCTTCCGAACACATGTGATTCACCGTTCTGGGCAGCTCCAGGACGTCTGTCTCTAAGAGCGCGGTGCTGTCTGTGAGTGGGGCGGAGTAACGGAGCCCTCAATCACGCTGCAGTGTTTGTAAGAGCTGACAACTTCTCCACCCCATTTACAGAGTGAAATTCTCTGACTACCTTTATCTCGCAGGTCTGTTGTTGAATCTTCCAAAAGCTTCACATGCAGTGGCAGCAGCAGCACTTTCCACCGCGCCAATAACACGGGGCTGTCCGCCGACGTGCCTGACTTTAAATCGGCGCTACTAAACACGGATATCGGCCGATGCCGATATATTAAAAAATGACAAATATCGGCCCGATATATTGGCCGAGCGATATATCGGTCGACCTCTACTCCTAACTGCTTCTTCTTGCTCTTTTTTCTTGAGAAGAATTGCATTTATTTTGACGCTGAATGTCTTAAGACCTCATCTAAAGGTAGACGTGCACTCCAACTTCATAAAGTTATTATAAAAGCAATTAAAGCTGCCTTAGGGGCCGTTCACATATCGTGCCTAAAAACGCGTGGAAAACGCTAGGCGCACCGTTTTCTCCTTCTTTCCAAAGCGCTCGGGCAGTTGCGCCCCTGAGGCGTCTGCCTTTCCTAAGCAACCATAACGTGCTCTCTCCATTTTGACGCGGAAATTTCAGCAAAGGATAAATGGATTTGCAGCTCTAAAAATCGCTTGCAGTAGCTCTGCTACTAAATTTATTTAAAAAAGGCAATCCATATACAACTGATCAGGTGTTCCTTCATCTTGGCTGAGCTTTCAACATTGTTACGGGAAAGGATGAAGTTGATTGGTTAGTTCTTGTCACATGATCCGCGGTGCACTTGCGGCATTCTGAAAAGTTGAAATGTTTTTAACTCGATGCGGTGTGGACGCGTCTGGAAAAAACGGGCGTGTCGCACCGCGTGCGCGGCGCTTCCATTATGAGCGTACCTACCGCGCGCCTACATTGTAAATAACGAATTTGAGCACGCAAAAGACACGATATATGAACAGCCCCTTAAACTGTACATGCATGTAAGTATTTCTTACATATGACTCACATTTAGGAACATGTGCACTCCAATTTCACCTCAGTACCAAGCACTAGTCAAACAAGCACAGAAATGGTACATATGATGAGGGAGTTTCAGTAGAACAACAGTAAACAAATTAACCTTATAATTATTTACCAAATTATATTGTGCTGGAAGCATATGCTCTTCAACTGCACGTCATATTAAAGTGCAAAAGAAAATGCAAGCATGCAATATCATAGTAATGTCATCATTTACCAAAAAAGTATTTAAAGCTGCCTTAAATTGTACATGCATGTTAGTATTTATTACATATGAGTCACATTTAGGAACATGTCTCTAAAATGCAATGGTAAAATGCAAACTCCCTGATCTAACTCACCCAATTTAACTCATCAGCTCATTAGTAGAGACTTTACACCTGAAGTGGGTCAGAAAAGATAAAGAGTTGTGAGGAAATATGATGCCTGTCAGACCCGCTGTAATAGATCTTAATTTCCCAGTTTTAGAGTGGTTTTAAGAGGAAGCAGAGTATAATGGATTCTGCGGTTATTCTGGAGGCTGTGAGACAGTGTTTGAGTCTTGTAGTAGAGGTAGTAGTAGAGTTGTCTATTTTATTAAGAATTGGTTTTCTTTCTGTTACTTTTGAAAGATGAGCGATAACCAGCCCCACCCCACCTTAGTTTTTCTCTCCATCTTAGCACTTTTCATGAATGACTACACTATTTTTAATTGTCATTTGTGACCCTGGAGCAAAAAAGCAGTCTTAAGTCTCTGGGGCGAACAATACATTGTATGTGTCAAAATTATAGATTTTCTTTTATGCCAAAAATCATTAGGATATTAATTAAAGATCATGTTCCATGACCGTTGACACTCATGAGTTAAGCACTACCACAGTTAGACCTCAGGAGTCAAGTCAAGTCACTGGTGATCTTCAAGGACAAAGTCAAGTCACCAATGATCTTCATGGGCAAAGTCAAGTCACCAGTGTTCTTCATGGGCAAAGGCAAGTCACCATTAATCTTCATGAGCAAATGCAAGTCACCATTGATATTCATGAGCAGAGTCAGGTCATCAATGATCTTCATGAGCAGAGTCAGGTCACCAATGAGCCTCATGAGCAGAGTCAAGTAGCCATTAATCATCATGAGCAAATGCAAGTCACCAATGATCTTCATGAGCAGAATTAGGTCACCAATGATCCTCATGAGCAGAGTCAAGCCACCATTGATCTTCCTGAATCCAGTCTAAACTCTGTGGAACTACCAGAGCTTCTCCACATCTCTGCTGAACTTCCAGAGCCTCTCCACGTCTCGGCCAAACTCTCTGAGCGCTCGACTGATCCTGTCGTGGCCACGGAGGCCACCCTTAACTTGTTCATGTTCTCTGTTTCAGACTTGCCTATGCAGACTTGCTCTCATGTATCATCGATCCCACTGTGGTGGTCTTCTGTGCCGCCCTGGTGGGCTTCTGTCTCAGCTGCACAGCTGTGGTGGCCTTCTGTGTACAAAAATATTCTCGTAGCTTTCTAAAATTATGGTGGAGACCCTGATGTTACATAAATTATTTTAACAATTCCTTGCTACAGTTCTGAGCCTTGATTATATCATTAACACTGCTGTCTATGGAGGGTCAGAGAGCTCTCAGAATGACATGAGGGTGAGTAATAAATGACAATTTTCTTTTTGGGGTGGAGCAGCCCTTTAAAAATCATAGACTCACTAATAAACAGTAAAATGGGAAACAGGTTTTACAGCATTTGACAACAATATCAGACTGAGCAGCTTTCTGTGTTTTACTTAGACACTGTCGGGTTCGTTTGAACTACCAA
This sequence comes from Carassius gibelio, assembly GCF_023724105.1. NCBI lineage: Eukaryota > Metazoa > Chordata > Actinopteri > Cypriniformes > Cyprinidae > Carassius > Carassius gibelio. Next base: position 2,618,380 of record NC_068399.1, on the reverse strand, counting down.
TTTAGAAATTAGATTTCTTACAATATTCACAATCGTTTGTCACTGGGTAACTGTGATAATTAACCAGGTAAATTAAAGCTTGATTTTGGTGACCTCCTTTTAGAAGAGATTCAAAAAGGAGCTAGAGCAAGAAAGTCAAAAGACAAAAGAAGAAAGTAGGAGTGGGCGAATCGATCTAAATATCGATAGTATCTGTCACGATCATTAGATGGAGTGCCCATGAACTTCAGTAGAGGGCACTCCAATCAGGACCATTCCACATCAACCACCAGATGTCACTCGAACTCTAGCACCTCTCATCTGTTGCACCACACCCGAACTACATTCCCCTGCATCACAATCACTCTGCCACACCTGCACATCATTCATCAGCCAATTTCCTTGCCACACCTGCACCTCATTTACACACACATATAAGCAGCACACTCACTCTCACTCTCTGCGAAGTCTTGATTTGCTGTGTCTGTCATTTCCGAGCGTTTTCCTTGTGTTTGATCTCTCTGTACCTGACCTTTGGATTGTTTATACCGACTCTGATTATCTGCTGCCTGCCCCCGACATCTGCTTGTTTCTGTTATCGATTCTGGTTTTCCCTATATACCTGACACCGTTGCTGATCATTGCCTGTCTGACCATTCTCATTAAAAGTTCTGCACATGGATCCTAACCTCTCTGTCTCATCATTACAGAATCAATGCCAACACTAGTATTGGTATTGGATCGATACAATTGTAATTGAATCGATATTTTAATTTAAATATCTCTCATCTACGTTCATTATACTTTGCTTGTGTCTTCTACCTCTACAAATTTAGAAAATACGCTGCTTTCACATCCTGGCCCACTTTGCTACTCCACCCCCTCCTGCTGCTCTGCTGTGATTCGTTGTTGTGTCGTCACGTGACTCACTGACACAACGCGCCAAGGAGCAGTGAACAGAGTGAGAGTGAAGCTGATAGCACATTCAGAAGGGGGGCTCAGGGAATGTAATTGCACAGGTATATTTGTTCTTTGTTTGTTCTTCAGTAACAATTCTGTGCACGTTATTTCATTTGCTTTTAAAACAAGAAAAAATATTTTTTATTTTAAAAGGTTGTAAAGAATTCATTCAACAGTGCCTAATAACTAATAATTTTTTGGTCTTCAATACATTAATAAAAAATATTGGCTAAATAATTGATCATTCATTCACCTCAGAAATAATGACATAGACCTACTGCACTCCCCTGATTGAATTGGTTAACTTTAATTTGGAGTTGCAGTCTCTTGCAAATTATATAAAAGTTTTGAAATTGCAAACTTCTGTTACAAAACCAGAAAAGCCTTAAAAGCTAACAGTGAGATTTACAATTTGTTAGATGGGACACTTAAAAGGCAGTAATAAGGAATGCATGATGTTAAAATTTGCTCAACAGTTAAACCGGTCAGGTATTCCTGCTTTTTTGCTAGCTGAATGATGATTGTGGAAGGAAGCGCATTATGCAGCTATGTTGTAGTATGGACTTTCTTTCTAAAAGTTGTATTGCGATATGTTTTATCCTATCATAAAAGAAATGATGCTATAAAGTTTAGAAATAGTTATTTTGCTTAGCTTGTAACGGTTTAATATTAAAACTAGATATAGATTAATTTACTTTAATGGAAGAAAATAAAGCAGCAATTACTTAACATAAACATCTGCTGACAAAGGGTTGATACAAACGGAAATGTCACACTTCCTGTATCATTAGAAACCTGTCTGTGAGTGCGTGCGTGCGGATGTGTGAGTGTTTTTTCACCAAAAAAGGCATCCAGAAAAAAGGCCGTGTTTTTTTTGAGACTATAAAATGTAATGGTTTGAACATCCCTCACTGCATCTTGGGGGTGAATACTTACGCTTTTACTATTTGCTTCAATTATTGTTTAAATAAAGCGAATGACCAATGACACATATTTGCTTCAATTATTGTTTAAATAAAGCGAATGACCAATGACACATATAAGATGACACACAAACAGTACATGAAAACAGCTAAAGATGAAACACTCACCTCAAATAATATAATGCAGGTCTTTCTAGTTCCTCCTCTGAAACCGTTGTGTTGAACAGCAGCTCTGAAATGTCTTTTGTCCCCGTTTTCCTTCGAGGAAGCGGGGTGTGACTCCGAAGACAGTTTGACATAAACAGTCACACACTCACTCTCATCTGGTTTGTTATTCAGAAAGATTGAAGCAAACTGCTGCTGAAATGCACAAATTATAAAGTGTAATGGCAACTACATATTTGTAACGATACTCAGCAGTGTGTTGAAGTGTCTGACTTAAATAGTCCTCCTGATTGTTCCTAGGCAGGGGTTATGAATATAAATACACAAAGTAAACAAAATAAATACAAAATATAAAAGGGTTACTTCACCCCGAAATTAACATCATCTTATTAATTAGTGCTCTTATCCCATCCAAAGTGCACAGACACACCCCATCCAAAGTGAACACACACAGCAGTGAGCACACACACACACACACACACACACACACCATGAACACAATTTTTTCAGCTGAGGGTTCGGTGCTTTGCTCAAGGGCACCTCAGTCATAGTATTGAAGGTGGAGAGAGCACTGTACATACACTCTCCCCTCACCTAAAATATCTGCCAGTACTAGACTCGAACCCACAACCTTTTGGCCAACCTTTAAAGTAAACTTTAATGTGATAAAAGTCGAAGTTGAATAGTCGCTTATGATGTTATTAATGAACAAATAAGTCTGGAGCTGTGACAAACACCTTGTGCACAGCTATGGCATATGACACAGCACTGCGTACATGGCTATTGCTCCTATAACAGCTCATTTTTGTCTTTGGGTCACTATATTTCTCACAGATTTCAGCTTGTCATAAATCAGATACAGATAAAGTAGCACACAAGATTACATTCATATGAGAGAGACTCAAAAGCAGACCCGAAACAAGAATAGGCAGGGTAAAAGACTGAAAAGCAGAAGTCAGTGTAGAAAAAGAGGAAGTCAAACAAAAAGAAAGTAAAAGATGAATACAGATGAAGTTAATCAAAGATTATTATTTCAAAATGCAATTTTGGAAAATTTATCAGAAATTCCACTTACAGTTTACATTGATATTTTGATATCCACAAAGAATAAGTAAGAGCACTTGAAACTGCAGTTTGTTTTGGTGGTCTGTTTTAGACATTCTGCTGGCGGTGTTTAGCTTTGCATAAAATTAAAGAATTAAAGAGAGCGCACCCAGATGGGAGGAGGGATTGCACACTCCATCTGTGGAAAGGAGCGAGTAAGAAGGGAGGAGGGATTGCAAAGAGGCAAACTCAGTAATATCTGACAGAGATCATGATATAATCTAACAGTTTCCCCAATTTGTTTAAATAATAGACAACATAAAGGCCCTTTAATTCCCCTTGTCTTAACATTAAATGATCATTTTTCTCATTTGTCACAACCTGGCTCAAGGGTCATGACAGAAAAGGGAACGAGGCAGCATAAATAATCAAAAAGTGATTTATTTAACAAAAGAGTCACCAAACATAACTATTTGAATGCAGACGGTAAGTCTCCGTAACACAAATAAACCCAAACAAAATATAGTAGTCGGCGTGATCAGGCCATGGATGACATCTGGATTGCAGAGAAGAGACCTCCCGAGTAGTTTGACCAAGTGGAGCTTTATCTTCACTAGTTCACAGGTTCCAGGTGCACCCAATCAGCGATCACCTCAACAGAACAAAGATAATTAATCACACAAGGGCCGTCACACATTCCACTTAAGATCAGCACATTCAACAATTCTATTTATCAAGGCACTTTCGAGCATCCTTTACCAACTTGTGAACCAAGGCAAAAATCATTCTGAGTAGTCGCTACTACTAGGGTTGCCACCCGTCCCTTAAAATACGTAATCGTCCCATATTTGAGAATAAAATAGCGTGTCCGTTCTGAATCAGTACGGGACAGGGTTTGTCCCATATATTCGGAGTTGTCTTCAATGCAGCATCTCATGCAAGTCATTCCACCGGCATTCTGTGAAGACTCGTCCTATTCTGCCCAATTGGGTAAGACTTGCTGCCATCGTTGGATTGATTGGTTTGTTTCAGGTTCACGGCCAATCAGAGTCGGAGGAGGGCGGGTCTTTTGGCAGAGAGTTGATTTCAAAGAATGGCAGAGGCTGACCAGATACCCTTTGCGTCCAGCGCTATAACGAAAGCGGAAGCAGAAGTACCGACGAAAGTGGAAAGAATCAAATACTTGTGTCAGCGGAAATGAGTATCAAGCACAATTTGTTGGTGAGTGTTCTCTGTTGTGCACGGTGGCTTTTCAGATGTGTGACAGCATGCCTCGGGAGAACAATATTCATACACTTTACAATTAGGTTAATTTATTAAACATTAGTGTATTAACTAACATGAACAAACAATGACTAAGAAACACATTTGTTACAGTATTTATTAATCTTTGTAAATGTTAGTTAATAGAAATAAAGCTGTTCATTGTTTGTTCATGTTAGTTCAGTGCATTAACTAATATGAACAAGATTTTAATAAAGTATTGTTAAATGTGGAAATTAACATGAACAAAGATGAACAATTGCTGTATAAGTGCAGTTCATTATTCGTTAATGTTAATTAATGTAGTTAACTAATGAACCTTATTTTAAAGTGTTAGCGATTCGTTAATTACGGTTAAGGTGTACAGTCAGACACATAAGCATTATTTTAATAAAAGATAAGATAGATATATTTAATAATAAAAATATAGTGCCTAAATGAAGCAAATAAACAACTAATTTAAATGATTGCATTCTTCAATAGGCTACTGTAGAATTAACAATAGACTATAGAAAATAGATTAATTTACCAATAATAATAATAATAATAAAAATTGAGTTTTACATGAATTTAGAAATGTTTATAGATCAGTTATTTATTATGTGATTTCGCTGTTGGATGGTGTTACTGTCTGCAAATAATGACAAATATTTTATCCAAAATCTGTGTTCACGCCACCTTATACAATTACTTAAGTTCATTAGCAATTAATATTTTTATGAAAACATGTTTTAAGTTGTGATTTACCACCACTGGCACGTCATCGGACCTGTGGTTATCGTGGCCCGAGGTGTGGCCCGTGGGGTGTCTCCCCACAGGCGTCCCTTAATTTTCTGTATTGAAGGTGGCAACCCTATCTACTTCCTTTGCCTTATAATTCTTAAGCATTCCTAGACATATTCAGTAAACCTTTATCAATCAGCATCAATCCACCTTTATCAAACATTTACCATCCGCCTCATTATGAGTGTTATCTGTGCAACATGAAATTCCCACTATATCACATTTTCCATTTTAAACATAACCTGTTAATTTTGCAGTGCAGGTAGTTGTAAGCCTTGTAGCTTATATTTGGCCGCAGTCTTAACAATATGGTTAGCTAGTCACTATCAAATGTTCATAGCAAATGTATGTTGTATCTTTTTTTATCCTTATTTACAAGGAGACATGTACAGATGAGCAGGTATTTAACAGCCAGGCATATTACCAGTTTAGTATTATTCTTACAAGTTCTAGATTCCTTCAAATAATTCTCTATCAAAACATAATAACTTAGACTGCGAACAAATTAAATGGTTTGCATTTCACTGTTCACATATTTGGTTTTTTAAAAATATCTCTTTATCCCCAACCGGATATGTATGTATGAGACCTTAACAAGGACAGTCAGATTTGGGCTAATATAAAAACTAACCCCTAATGTCACCAGCTCTCAGATTTTTTTTATGTTAGGTGGACATGTGGGCCAATATTTCAATTCATCTCATTTGTGCTACACTTTTAATTTGAGCTAGTTTTATTAATAATTATGTTGTGAAAATCAAGTTAATAAAAAAACTTTTAAAGTCTTTATCAGTGCTATAGACCTATGCAATAACTCAAGTCAACTAGAACAACAACATTATCAGTAATGTCAAACAAATACACAAAAATACATCTTCTGATACATCTAAACCACATGGTAATCTGTTCGTTTCATGCTGTATCAGAATGAGGTCAGGATCAGGATGATTTAATTAGTCTCTTTTTCCTGCTAAGAGTTGCTCCTCAATCTTTCCAGCAGGCTCTTAATCAGTTGGAGCACACAACAGGCTTTTAATCCACCAGTTGAGTTTAGTCATTCTCCTCACTAGTCCCCATAAGGGACTCTTCTTAGGGACTCTTCTGCCCCTGCCAGGGTTAGAGGCACGCCTGATGTGAACTCAGGATGTTCCTCCTTACAACGACATTGAGGAACACCGAAGCCATGTATCTAGTTTATTGAACACAATTTATCTTTGGCAATATGGTTCCTTAGGGGGGTTCTTGCTCCCAGAATAATTGAACATACAAGAGCTTTAACATTAACCCCCTGGAACCATGAATTAAGAAATATATAACAATTAAGACTTTTAATAAGTCTTTAAAGCAAACAGTGATAATCATATGGATGTGGCAGTGGGACGTCTATCCTTTAGCCTGGTTATGAAGATGGGTGTCTCTCAGCAGTGAGGTCCATACCAGCTAAGATTTTGGAAGCCTTAGTGATCTGAAACAAAGAAGATGACAGACAAAAGGTGCACAGTAATGTGCTCATGCTTATAATGGGGAGGGAGGGTTGCGAGCCATTGAGCATACTTACCGAGCAGTAGTGCCACATATATATATGTCCCGTGTCTAATAGGAGAGAGGTGGTGATTGGAGCAATTTGACAGCTGACCGCATCAGCTGTTCACAGCCTTGCCTCCATGGCCTGACTGAACTAACGCTGCGCTCGATTTCAGACAGGAACCACTTTGGGAAGTTTACTTGAGATTATTAGGTTAAGAAAAAGTAGGTACTATCTTACAGCGGTCTCCTTTCCCCCACAATGCATTGCATCACGTCACGTTGGGGAGAGAATTTACCAAAGCCGCCTTGAGAGCATTGAGAGTGACTAGAGAGACGAGTAGTAGACGAGATAAATAGATATATAGATAGATAGAGACATATCGACCAACAGCGACCGAAACGCACTCACTTTTTAACGCACAAGCTTATATATATATATATATGTGTGTGTGTGTGTGTGTGTGTGTGTGTCGTTATTGTGCACTGCTGCTTGTAGACTAGCTACAGTGCTCATTGCTGCGATGGTAAATAATAGCAACTCACCAGAACACTTCACCAACTCTCCACTCATTCTCCTCGGACCAAGCATAGGCTTTGACGGACATCAGTCCTTGGCAATTCCTCATTTGCTCTCTCACGGCTGGCTCTATCGAAATTACACGGCTGCGGCCCATCATACATGTCGGCTCTTTCCACCTCTTCCTTATCCAAGTCAGTCGCTATAGTTCTGATGCTGTGTTCCAGGCAGGTTTTTGAGCTTGTAATCACTATTTCATACCACTACTAATGACTTTGTACCGTTCCAGGCAAGTTCCGCCAAACTTTCTGAGTGCAAGGAATTGTAACTAGATTAATTTATTTTATTGCAACGTTACATTGACCTAAAATAGTTTTTTCAATGTGTACCACAGTGCATAAAAACTGCATCCGTAGGCAGTATTTTTCGTAGGGGCTGTCATCGTTGTTTCACGTTATGTTTGACCTCGGAACTCAGAGTACATTGTTCTTGAAGTACAAGACACGAGTTCACAGGTGGGAAGTCACGGGTTTGACTGTCGTTCCAGTGCACTTTCACGGGTTTAAGGTTGGAAAAACATGGGTTACGGTTTGCCTGGAACGCGGCATCATATTAGGCTGAGGCTACCTTTCCTCGACTTCTCCCCAACGTGACGTCATCACCGAGTTGCGTAAAAAAAACGTTAATACCAAAAACTTAAAAAATAGGTCTTTAAGACCATTTTAAAAATGATATACATATCTTGAGGTATTTATGTACCCATTAATCTAAAGTGGTGGTTAACCTGCAACATGGCCTTTAACATAAACCCCAAAAACGTAATGAGAGTATTACTGCCTGAAGAAGAACCCCCAAAACCAACCTTGTTCCAGTCCTGCAAAGAGAAAAGACAGTGTTATTGAGATATCCTTAATGTAACCTACTGGCTACGAAGGGGTATCTCCCTTCTAATGAGACAGAAAATAGTGGGCCTCTCCATAATTAAGGTAGCTGGTAATAGCAGCGTGAGTATTTTTTCTACCGTGAGAACCACAAACGAGCAGCATGTCGCTGAGCTTGATATGAGTGGTAGGAGAGTTCGTCCCTCGCTTGAGGGATAACAGCGGCCCCCTCAGGTATCGCAGCAAGAGGTGATCTCCCAGCCAGAGAAAACAGCAGCCCCTTTTCCTTTATAATTGTTTCTTCATTTTTTCTTCATCTCCTTCTCATCCAACTTTGCCTTCTCCATCTCCATTAACAAAACAGTAGCCCCCCTTTTTTTTACATAGCAGCAAGGGTTTTCTCTCAGCAGCAGTTCCTTCCATGTTCTTCTCATTCTCCTTCTCCATTCCTTCTAATCCGCCTCCTCATTCTTTTCATCCTCCTTCTTAATTTCATTCTTCTCCTCGTTCTACTCCTTCCCCATTTCCATCTTCTCATCCTCCTCCTCATTCCTCTCATCCTCCTCCTCATCCTTATTATCCTCCTCCTCATTCTCATATCTTTCTCATCCTCTTCCTTATTCTTATTATCCTTCTCATCCTCCTCTTCTTTCTTAATCACCTTCTCTATCTCTTTCTCTTCCTCCTCCTCATTCTTCCCATCTTCCTCCTCATTCTCCTTTTTTCCTTTGCGGTCAGTGTCGTATTTTATTATTATTAAATGTAGTTTTATAACAAAGTTCGGGAGGAGCAGTCGCAGTTCATTAACCTGATTAACACAAGTGGAGACCAATCAGTAAACAACTCATGACAAGGTATAAAAAACAGCAGAACCTACCTCTGTTCATTGACAGTTTTCAGCAGTCAACAGCTCTTCAGCTCTCCTCTCTGCAAACCGTGTTGAAAAAACCAAGCTCTTCATCTGATGAAGAAGTGAACATCGCCAGGGATGCACCTTCGCATTCCGATGGCCACACGAACATTCTTCCTACGCCGGACGTCACACCTGAGCCCCAGGCTTCTCCTCGCGGCCGCACACCGGCCCGATCAGACCTGCGCTCACCAAGACGCCGAGGCCAACCTTCACCACCCCCGCAAGACTCCCATCTTCTCCAGCATCCTCCTACCGCTCGGCCACCCCGACGATCCCACCTATCGGGAAATGGACCGTAGCTGGACTAAGGAAAGCACTGGAGAATGCAGACATACAGGCTTCAAGGAAAATGCATAAAGCGGAGCTGTATGGTCTGTATGTCTCGTTACAAGCAATGCCTAAGACGATCCACAGACAAAGCAAATCCCGCACTGCCCGAAACTCACCGGTCCAGTCACCACCGTCAAGTTCGCTTCAATCGATCCGGAGGAACAAGCCTTCAGCGAGCCTGGGCCGCCCTCTCCACCACCGCTTATGCCGCAGCAGCGCAGTATGCCGCTGGGCCCAGCAGCCCCCCCACAGCTACTCGCTCAGGCACTCCCGCCATTTATAACCCTTTTCCCTTTCAGTGGCCTCCAGCTCTTCTCGCAGATGCTAGCGCGAAGCTACCGACGCTAGCAGGACAGGCCCAACCATATCAACAATCCCACTCACCAGGTCATAACCCCGCTCACTTCCAGTGGCCTGCAGCTCCTGTAGCTCAGACAAGCACGGTCTCGCCCCCACTGCCAGCTCGTGCCTATAATCATTCCTATCACCCTTCCTTTCCTCCACATCATCCAAATAATTTTTCTCTTCAACCCTCAACAGGTCATCAAAGCGCGAGGCCTCCGATGACAGTTACAGACCCGGCCCATACCCTCCCCAGCTATTCGCTCCAAACTAAAAACCAATACTCTCTTTCCACAGAAATACAGATGCCCATTCCGCCCAATGCCATCGCAATGGAGCCCACCTCCCATGTCACAAAACATCCGGGCACAGATCCTCACAGGTATGGACGTAGATCTTTCATCTCTACTCTCTCTGCTCCCCGCAGCCCAATCAGACGGACAAAAAGACTGCGGGGACTTCTCAGTCACTTTAAAAAATCCAACCACCCACTCATCCCACCTACTGTCATTTCCTGAATTCACCATCGCTTTCGCTAGATACACAGAAATTATCTGTTCAGTTTTCCCCCACAGGCGGCGCGAACTGAATGATTATTTGGCAATACTAGCAGAGCTCACGCTGTCCTATGGGGGCAGGCATTTCTACACCTATCACAAACTCTTTTCAGCTAAGAGTGCAGTGCGAGTCGCCAAGTGGAACCAGTGCACATACTGGGATGCTCTCGACCAGGATCTCCACAGCAGGGTATTTCTGGGCTGTAAAAACATTTCCTGTGCAGTCTGCAGGTCAGTGGCACACTCAACCATGTTGTGCCCCCAAGTTAATCCTTCTGTTCCACCCTACTCAGGAACCAGCCCAGTGAGATTCACCAGCTATGTGCCACGTCCTGCAACAGCCTTAGCAAAAAAAAAATTAAAAACCCCTCCTTTGAAGGAAGCAGGCAGCCCTGCAACCAGTTTAACTCTGGCAAATGCACCAAATCTCGATACACGGTACCTACATTTTTGTAGCTTCTGCGGTGGCGCTCATGCCCGCATCATGTGCCAAGTGTACAAATCTGCAAATAAAAATTCAAAAAATTACTTATCGACTCCTGTAAATATTTCACGCATGCACGCTGAACTAGCTCATCACCCGGACCCTGAATTTACCAAATATCTGCTGACAGGCCTCGAAAACGGCTTTAAACCCGGCGCAGAATGCCCGCTCTCACAGAACACTATCTGTAATAATCTTCAGTACGCCCTAACAGAACCTGAAGTCATCGACAATCTGATTAAAAAAGAAGTCGAATCTGGTTTCATGATCGGCCCTTTCGTCACTCCCCCATTCAACACATTTCTTATCAGCCCCATCGGAGTGGTTACAAGAAAATTTTCAAATAAAAAAACGTCTCATAATCGACTTGTCAGCCCCGCATAATTCCCCGTTTCCAAGCATTAACATCTTAATTCCTCTCGATGAATTTTCGCTTAAATACCAAGACATAGATCAAGCAATCGACATGGTTAAAATCGCAGGTCTGGGTGCTTGGCTCGCAAAAATCGACATTACTTCAGCCTTCAAAATTATGCCTATCCATCCAGATTCATGGCATCTTTTGGAGTACGCTGGCGTGGGAAATACTACTTCGCCGTACGCCTAACCTTCGGGTGCAAAAGCAGCCCAAAAATTTTCGACATGCTATCAGAAGCAGTTTGCTGGAATCTTGTCGAATAATTCAGGCCCGCATTTCTATAACTCAAGCATGTCGCGACGACGTTATGGTTAACATTCCTAAATAGGCATGTGATTGGCTAAGGACAAAAAAGCAGGAAAATATACTGAGACCAAATTTGAATTTGAACAAAAAAATACATTTTATTTTATAGCTAGATGTGCAACGTGCAATTTTTTTTGTACAGTATGAAATATAAATTATTTGGTGGATGCATTTTTACCCAACTTTAACAGCTAAATGTGCAACATGCACATTTTCATGTCAAAAGAAGGCCTCAATTTTTGTACGACTCTTTAGCCTTTGTAGCAAGCTTTTTTAGAGCCTCTACACGTTTCTTTTGGAATTTGCGCCTGGCACTCACAGCTGCTGCCACAATGGCATCTTTTGCCATTTTCTTGCCTTTTGTTGGCTTCTCAGAGTGATAAGGCCTTTTGTTCAGTTCTTCTTTATCTCTGAGCAGACCTCTGTACCTTTGGCTCGATCGTTTTACATTTCTGCACAGCTGTACATTAACAGGACTCTCCTTTGTCTTCCGGGAGTAGTGCTGAATGGCTGACACCTGCATGGTCTTCAGGTTGTATTTGACCACTTGATAGGACTCATATGTCTCAACACTTAGGTTTGCAGCTTTGGCTTGCAGGATGTTTTACATTACACTGAATGCTGATTCCACTTGTGGACCATGAAATGGGCATAGTGCTAGGGTGACCACCCATCCCGTGTAGCGCGTGCGCGCACAGCGTTTGAAGCCCAATTCATGCGTCCCGCAAATTGAGACTGTGTCACACATAATCAGTGCTTGCTCAAAAAAAAAGTTGATTGCTCTATATCCTCGAGCCCCAGGCAGCCAAACGAACATTACTTGACAGTTCAGCACGCTACTGCGAGAGCGGGAGCGAGCGAGTTTGAATGAGAGATAAAGTTTACATCTTTATTATTTCTGTTTCAACGTTTTTCCTACATTATTTATATTAAAATATGTTATGTAGGCAATAACTCAGTTTACTATTTGACTAATTTACTGAGGTGGCATCGTTGTTAACTTACAAAAATGATGATAATTTGGTGGATAATTTACATTTTCCTTTAACAACAGGTAGTGTATTCTGATGTAAAATTAACGGTCGCCTGAGGACGCTCTACAACCATCTTATCTGAGCTCAAAACCCTGCTTGAGCGAGTGTAAAGATACTAAAAGTAATAAATATATAATTATGAACGTTTATGTGTGTTTATTTTTGTTCTCAGTACGTTATTTTAATAGCAATTAATGATTATGAACATAAAAGCATTACAAAAAAAAAATATATATATATATATATATATATATATATATATATATATATATATATATTACTATATCCCATCGATGAAACCACAAAGCTGACGCGGGAGGTATGTGTAACTGCAATATAAAGTAATTTTGAGTATTATTGCTATTAGTATTATTTTCTCAAATTAGGTATACATGTAATATAAAAGTACACATGGCAATGTTTTTGCAACAGCTCCAAGTCTCACGCGAAGTCTAGGCTATACGTCACTGTCCGAATCCGTTCACTTATTTATTTGTTCACCCTTGAGCAAGGCATCAAACCCCCAACTGCTCCCCGGGCGCCGCTGCATGAATGGCTGCCCACTGCTCCGGGTGTGTGTTCACAGTGTGTGTGTGTGTTCACTGCTCTGTGTGTGTGCACTTTGGATGGGTTAAATGCAGAGCAAGAATTCTGAGTATGGGTCACGTCACTTTCACTTTTTTATTTTATTGCATAAATACTCTTACCTTAGTGGAGCACATGCACAGATACCCCACGGACACCCTTACTTGTAAAACGTTTGGATTTTAAGGCACATCATCAAATTGCCAACAGGCGGCGCATTTGGCCCGGTATAACGGTTTCTATGAATGTCCTTATAATAATGATGTCCTTAGATTTTGTCACAATAACGATTAATGTTTGTTGGAGAATGACAAATCATGTTCATACATACAATATCGACAGCCTTGACCACAGATTAACGAGGCTAGTGGGTATATTTAACTGTGTTACCGGTGTGGTAATATGATAGCATGCCTCACAACGTAACTGAACAATAGCTTTTTAATAAACAATGTCTGAAGTATGTACGCCAAATAGCACTAGGCTGAATGAAATATGAAAAAATTAAATAACTTTGCTTAGCTTCGTGAAGACGTCCAGAGATGAATTAAAGTTGAAATTGGCAGTTGTTCGTGGATGCTTTGATTTGTTGAATATATAGCTTCTTCCAGCGGGGAGCAGATCTCGTCTAAGTTGTGATTCGGTCGTATTAGTACACTCTGACGATGAATCGCGTGCGAAGTGTCTATATCAAGAGCTCACTTGTATCAATTCAGTCTGTTGCTTGACAAAAAACAAGGCGAATTCGCTTAAGTCTGTGACAGAAATCTGGTGAGATACTCTGTGGGAATCCTGCCAAACCTGATTTAACGCTTCCTATGGAGATAGATTCGCCCTCTGATAGTTCCTGAGCGAGCAAAGGCTCTCGTGAGCAGTTTGAGCCTTGCGAGCCATTGAGCATACTTACCGAGAAGTAGTGCCACGTATATATAATGTCCCGTTGTAATGATGAGACAGAGAGGTTCGGATCCATGTGCAGAACTTTTAATGAGAATGGTCAGACAGGCAATGATCAGCAACGGCGTCAGGTATAAAGGAATAACCAGAATCGAAAACAGGAACAAGCAGATGTCGGGGGCAGGCAGCAGAGAATCAGAGTCGGTAGAAACAATCCAAAGGTCAGGTATAGAGAGATCAAACACAAGGGAAACGCTCGGAAATGACAGACACAGCAAATTAAGACTTCGCAGTGAGTGAGAGTGAGTGTGCTGCAATGTGTGTGTAAATGAGGTGCAGGTGTGGCAAGGAGATTGACTGAGGAATGATGTGCAGGTGTGGCAGGGTGATTGTGATGCAGAGACTCATGGGAAATGTAGTTAGGGTGTGGTGCAACAGATAAGAGGTGCTAGAGTCCGAGTGACATCTGGTGGTAAATGTGGAATTGTCCTGATTGGAGTGCCCTCTACAAAAGTTCATGGGCACTCCATGTAATGATCGTGACACCCGTGTCTAATAGGAGAGAGGTGGTGATTGGAGCAATTTGACAGCTGAACGCATCAGCTGTTCACAGCCTTGCCTCCATGGACTGTCTGAATTAACGCTGCGCTCGGACTAGGACTAGAACCCATATCATCCCAATTTCAAACAATATTAATTATTTATTTATTTTTCATCTTATTTCTTTCATCTTCCCCCTTTATACCACGTTGAACAAAATCCGTTACCATGACTTCCCTGCTAACACATGATGCATCAGTTATGTAACGTGTTGGTAATTTTTGGTAATTCCGTGACTTACCAATTGACAATGTAACTACGACGTCACATGCCTGTAATTTAATTACCATCACATTATTAACTCACAATGTTGTCAGTATGTCGTCCTAACGTTTTAATGTTACCAAGCACGTCCCAGATAGGTACTTTATTGGTAATATACTGGTAACTTCGTGACTTCCTGCCAATGTTATTATTGTTGATTGTATTGTAAAGATGCAACATTTATTTTTTATAAACAATTGATGCGATATCAATTCAAAAGATGGGTCAATAATTTATTGTGAGAGGCAAAAGTACTTGATTGAGTCAGATGTTCTGTCTGACTCAAACTTAGCTAACCACATGTAGGTTAAGCTGCTCCAGTCTTCTCTTTACCCGCTCTGTCTCGCTCACTTTTAAAAAGAATTACATTTTTATTTTTATCTTGTTGTCTGTCTTTAACTTGCGTGACATGGCTTCTTCTGGTAAGACTCCTTGCATTTAAACATACTCCACATGGTTTCTGGACATTAGAGTGATAATCACAAGTGTCTGTGATGTAAACACACAAAATAAACATTTATAATAGGCATGCATGTATGTATGTATGTATGTAAATCTCTAAGTAAAAAGATTTGAACTGCACACTCACTCAAGTATTTTGTCAAATAATGCATAATAAAACCCACATTAAAAACTTTGGTCACATATGGTTTGAATGTAGATTTTGGTTTGAGTTGTTACTTCTTAATGAGATGATCTAATTATGTAATGTATATCTTAATATAGTTTTCTTTAAAATAGCTTACTGATCTGGACAAATGTATGTGCACTTAACGTGTGTTTTATCATACTTCGTCTTTAGTTCATTAGCGTGTATCTCATAAAGGTGTGTGTTTGCTTTAGCTACTTCAGAAAATTCAAATCTCTCTTTCTAAACTTGTATAAACTAAAAACACCCATCTCTTTCTCTCTTCAGGGGAAGAAATCATATCTATACAGAGAGGTTGTAACTTACCTGCACTCAACAGATACACCTCCTACTATTCCCTATTTTACTGTCCTTTCTATACTTCTGATTTTTTCAAGTCCTAGAAGAAAAATAAAAGTACAAACTCATCTTTAGCTTCCCTTTTCTAGGGCAGTCGTCCATGAAGGTAGCATAATTTATGATTGATTTAGTTTTTCTAAAAATATTGTAATGAATGTTAATGTTAAATGGATGCATGATTGATGTTATAGTTTACTCAAATAAAACACATACAACATGCCACACACACAACAATTCAGGGAACAAATCAATCTGTATAAAGAACAAAATCTAAAGGCTTAAGTCAGGCATATTAACACACAAAATCAGTAAGATTTGACAGATTTTACTTACAAAAATAAAATATGTATATAAATAAAATAAAAACAATAAAATCTTCTGCTAAAAAAAATAAATAATAATATTTATTATTTAATTAAGCTGAAAAAATATAGCTTTATAATCTGCAAAATAAAGAAAATAAAAACGGGCTGCTTTTTATTCTTTCTAGCAACTGATGCTGTATGTCTGTGGCCATGGCCGTGAAACAATTTGTTCTCCCCTTTTCCACTTTAAAAATGTCTCCACCTGTTTCACACATACTCTGTCTGCAGTGCGTCTGCAGTCCATGTGCGTTATGTATGTAGAGCAGAAGCAGCACGGACTCATTGTGCTTTCACACAGGACGCGTTTGCAGGCTGTTTAGTCCACAAACACAACATTTGTTCATTATTTTATATTTCAAATCATGTAAAAAATTGTTTTATAATAATAATAAATTAAAGCTTTTTCATGAATGTGATTCTCTTTTATCACAGTACAGTAACAATCTTTCATAGACATCAGTATAAACTCAAATATAAACAATGTATTATTCATGCACTTGACTTCTTGGTATGTATAATAATACGTTTCAGCAAGAGGCAACACATTTAAACACAACATTCAGCCTAATTTTCTTTTTAGGCAATCACAAACATTTAAAATTAAAGCTCACCACTTACAGAAACAGTTGGCTTTCTTGTCTTGTGCATTTGAATCTTTATTACAAGCAATCCCACAGGTCTTAATGAGCTGTTTTTTGTCTTCATAAAAGTGCATTGCGTTTCCTTGTTTATCTAAAGGTGCTCTTTTTCTTGTTTTAAACCTAGCCAAAAGTAGGCCTTAATTGAATAAATGTATTGTGAAATGACTGCATTTCCGTGTCAATCCATGTTCATTTTTACTGTAAACAGTGGTGCTGTCACTTTAATTCAGCGTGTAGCACAGGAAAAATAGACTCGGTACAGGCTGATCAGAAGCACAACGGTAGGATTCGCGAGACCACATGATTTACCTATCCAACACTACAGTCTATGGTCCAACATTGTTTTTCTTGATTTGTGTGTTCTAACATGGTTGGCTAAATGTTAATGCTTTGTCCGGTTTAATTATCTTTATTCCAGTCATGCAACTCCTGCAATTAAACTCCATGCCACTTCCTTTTTTAAATTGTCCTTGTAAAAAGGATCTGTGGTAATGTGAGGTTTTTTAACTTTTAGGATGAACCTCTCGTCATCTATTTCTAGCCTCCTAGCATGAATATAGTAATGTGAAATACTATTGGGAGTCTGCACAGGGTGTTTATTTTGAAACATGATTTTGTTGTACTTCTCTTTTGTATTTGCTGTGCGGTTTGGACGCGAGGTGCATCAGGAATAGACTAGGCGCCTATCTTTAGCGAAGCGATGCAGAGAACTACTTCTGGGACGCTTTTGAAAAGTGCCACGGAGCGTCTGGTGTAAACACAGGCATAGACTAAAGTGACTAAAGACTAAAGTCTGCAACGCGTCAGAGCCGTAACGCGTTGCAGACGTGTGCAGTGGAAATCAGGGGTGAAACAGGCGTAACTTTTGCTTCAGGCTACGCTTGACTGAGTGTCTTCTTCTGCTTATTAGTGCTTGTTAAACAACTGAGGCATTAGTGCCACTGGTGGTGGGATGGTGTATTGTAACTGTATAAATTCACAACACCATTTATCAGCCAGTCTCCTGTATATAAAAACAGTTGATAAATAAATATGAATAATACAATTTACAGTAGGCCTAAGGTCTGCAGCCTCCCCATTGACGTTTTGGAAAAATCCGTATCTAAAAGGTTTTAGAGCATGTCTGAGGATAACCAGCTACAGCTGAACTCATAAGCATACAACATATCATTTTGAGTGAAAAAAAACTAAGAGAAAATCCCTAAAAAAGTAAAAGAGCGAAGAGCCTTTTAAGCGAATCTGACGACAGCCACGCAAACTTTTTCCTCCAGTGAATTTTATATAGTGAATGTGCAGTTAACAGCAGTACTTTCGGTAGTAATCGTGTAAATAATAGTGTTTTATATAGGTATTGAGTATTGAATTTTAGATTTATCATTGTGTATTTTATTGTGTATCTTATATTGTGTGTGTGTGTGTGTGTGTGTGTGTGTGTGTGTGTGAAAGCAGTTAACGATAACGTTAGCAACATGATGCAGTGCTTTGTACCTGACTGCAATCACCGCTCAGTCATCAACACATGTCGTTTCCATCGATTCCAAAAGAGTGATGCCGTGAGGAATCGTAGATAAGATTTATCAAGTTAGTACATTATTATAATTTTTTTTTTTCAAATGAATGTAAGAATCAGGGTTTTGTTTGTTAATAATAACATTAGGGTCACGTTGAAGGGGAGTAGCAGCTACCAGTGTTTTTTGCTGCTCACATGTGCTCTTAGGATGTCCAATTTATCAAGTGGTAAGTGCATTTATGTATATTAATGCATTTGTTCAGGCATTTATGTACTATACACATTACCTATCTTATGTGTTCATGTTACGGTATAAAGGACGTCGACGAGGTGTACGTTTAAAACCATTAATGCACATTTATGGCAGTAGTGCATTAAAACATTTGTTAAATGCATTTGTGTAAAAAAAAAAAAAATTCAGGTATTAATGGGAATGGCTGCATAGACCATGCAGCTAGTGATGTTTGCCTCTTAAGCTTTTACTTAGCTTTGATATTTAGTAATTCAATAATAATTGAATAGCTGTATTTGCTTAGGCTTTAATTAATAACTCTATTGGTTTATGCATTAATGCATACATGTACTTGTTTAGGCATTAATGCATTACTGTGTTTGTCTATGCATTAATGCATAAATCTATTTGCTTAGGCTTTAATGCATACATGTGTTTGCTTATGCATTAATGCATACATGTGTTTGCTTATGCTTTAATGCATACATGTGTTTGCTTATGCATTAATGCATACATGTGTTTGCTTATGCTTTAATGCATACATGTGTTTGCTTATGCATTAATGCATAAATCTATTTGCTTAGGCTTTAATGCATACATGTGTTTGCTTATGCATTAATGCATACATGTGTTTGCTTATGCTTTAATGCATACATGTGTTTGCTTATGCATTAATGCATAAATGTGTTTGCTTATGCTTTAATGCATACATGTGTTTGCTTATGCAGTAATGAATACATGTGTTTGCTTATGCTTTAATGCATACATGTGTTTGCTTATGCATTAATGCATAAATGTGTTTGCTTATGCTTTAATGCATACATGTGTTTGCTTATGCAGTAATGAATACATGTATTTGTTTATGCATTAATGCATACATGTATTTGTTTATGCATTAATGTACTTGTTTAGGCATTAGTACGTAAGTTTATTTTAAAATGCTTTAGTGCACACATTTACTTGTTAAGGCATAAATGTATTTGATTATGCCTTAATGCATGTAATTAAACCAGGAGTATGAATAAAAATTGTTTTTTGTTCAATCAGGTGTGCAGACAGTACACCCAATCCCTACTCCAGAGTGTGCAGCTGCCATTTTAAAGATGGACTTGAAAGGGGTCCAACATGGTTCCTAGGGCGTATTCACAATGAACCTGTCGAGTACAGCCCAAGTCAGCCCCTGGAGCCCAGCACAAATCAGCCAAGCACAAGTCAGCCCCTGGAGCCCAGCACAAGTCAGCCAAGCACTAGTCAGCCCCTGGAGCCCAGCACGAGTCTGCCAAGCACCGGTCAGCCCCTGGAGCCCAGCATGAGTCAGCCAAGCACTAGTCAGCCCCTGTAGCCCAGCACGAGTCAGCCAAGCACAAGTCAGCCCCTGGAGCCCAGCATGAGTCTGCCAAGCACCGGTCAGCCCCTGGAGCCCAGCACGGGTCAGCCCACACAGGAGAGCCTGCCCATGACGTCCAGTCCCATTCGACATATGCATCAATGTTCCAGGTACTCTGCATCAATCCTTGATGAAAAGGTCCTACGGATGGAAACTGGCTTCCCTGACAGAACCATTTTTTACATCTTTGTTGGCTATGTGTTGCGATTCAAGGAGTCTATTGTGAACTATGCTGGGTGGAAAGTAGAATGTCTGTCAATTGATGACCAGATCCTGATGACTCTGATGAAGCTTCATCATAATTACACTAACCTGCATCTTGGTCAGCTTTTTCAATCTGGCTCATCCTGCGTGGCTAATGTAGTACTGACTTTTATCTATGTTCTACATTAACTTTGGTTCAAAGACATCATGGCCGCTGTGCCAAGTCAGGAGAAAAACCAGTCGAGCGTACCATTGTCTTTCCAGATGTTCCGTAACTGCAGGATGGTGATGGACTGCACTGATGTTGAAATTGCTACTCCAGCAGATTGAATCCTGGGTCAGTCTCTGACAAGGCCATTGTGGGTAAGAGTGGCATCCTCAAAGTCTTCAAGTCGGGTGATGTCATCCTTGCTGACAAAGGCTTTATGATTCGAGATCTTTTGCCAGAAGGAGTCAGCTTGAACATTCTACTATTCTTGCACCATGGCAAGTTAACCAAGAGTGAAGTGAAACTCACAAAAGACATTGCACGGACAAGAATTCATGTCGAGAGGGCAAATGCTCGTTTGAAAGAATATAAAATCCTGCACTTTATTCCTCACTCCTCACAAAGCCATGCTGATGTGGTGGTACAGCTCTGCTGTACTTTGGTGAATCTCAAAAATCCCCTGATAAAGGAAGTTGCAGTGTACTAGGATGAGTGACCTTTTCCCTTTGGTGCTGAGTCCACCTACTTTCCACCTCCTGCTGTCCCATGGCTCCTGTTCACCACTTCCTCCTGTCCACCTCCATATCCAAAATGGGCAAAGTGAGTATAATGACATAAGTATTGTTACAGTAAATGTCTATGAATTATCTCTTAAGTAATTTCATACATAAAATGCATCTGATGTAATTTCTTATATCCTTTTAAATGCATCTTACATACTTGTCCTGTTGTGAATGTCTTTCAGAAATGATGTGACCTCATCATGCTGCATCTCCTCCTGCTCATTTTCAGTGACTCTCCCTCTCTCACACACACACACACACACACACACACACACACACACACACACACACACACACAGTAATGGATGCTGGGGAGCAGCGACTCTCTCTCTCTCTCTCTCACACACACACACACACACACAGTAATGGACGCTGGGGAGCAGCGACTCTCTCCCACACACACACACAAGCACACGCGGAGGAATGGTCTAACTATATGTATGTGACAAATAAAATCCATATAATCTATAGAATAGCCTAATAAATTCTTGTTTCATTTATAAAGAAGTATTGTCTTGTGTGGTGTATTTTAAGATAAAACTTTGCCCAGATCCTGTGCTACCTAACCTTTCAATTGACTAGTAATTTTTTTTGTTTACTCGCCAGATTGAGATATATATATATATATATATACACACACACACACACACACACACACATACACTGCATATGTTTTTATAATGGCACAGATGTAAGATAAAACGAAAAATAAGACCGTTCTCATTGAGTGCGGATCATAATTTCTTATACTAAGTAATTTAACAGATTAACACAGCAAATAAAAATTAAGTAACGGAAGAGCACAGTATAAATGGCATTGTTGAACAATTTATTGTAAGGAATTCAATTTACCATTGGGAACACAAGATTGTATTATTTGTAATTTTAGACATTACACAAGTGAGGAAAAGAAAGAAAGAAAGGCAATATCTTAGATCCTGGAAGAGCTTTATAGGAAAAAAAAACACAAGTAAATGATCCAGAACATGTCCCAGGGTTTCAGACAGACACTGATGATGCATTAAGTTCTATGGAGGACCACCTGTCCACTAAAGCATCTTGTAATTTGGGGACTGGGATAATGACTTGTGGAAGATATAGACCTTGATGAAAATGACATAACTGACCATAACAACAAATCATCACTGGGAACAGATCTAGCAACCTGGGCATCCCAATTCCATGTCAAAAACAATGCTGTTGATCATTTATTAAAGGTCCTTCAGAAACAGGACCATACAGACCTTCCATCCACAGCCCGTACATTGCTGAAAACACCCAGGCATGTGACAACCATACAAAAATCCATTGCATAAATGTTCTCTGCATTGTCTGCTCCAGGCACAAAGCTCTACTCAGGATATTACGGCTGCGATAACTGTGACCAAAAGAGTGAATGGTTCAACAGAGTGACTTTTCAGGACACTGAAAACCTCACTCTAAGAACAGATGCATCATTCAGAAGCCAGGTTCAGCCCGGACAATACAAAGACAGCACACCACTGGCCCAGCTTTTCATGGATATGGTCAAGTTCTTCCCCATGGAATCAATGCATCAATCGTGCCTGGGGGTGATGAAGAAGCTGCTGCTTAGTTGGACCAGTGGAGCTCTTCAGCACTCAAAAACTAGAAGTAAGCACTAGGCTTCTTCAATTCAGCATTGAAATACCACCCATCTTCTCTCGAAGCCTGGTTGAGCTGAAGAGGTGGAAGGCTACAGAATTTCGACAATTCATGCTGTACATGGGCAAGCTGGTTCTGAAGGGAATCGTTGAGGATGACCTCTATCAACATTTTCTGGCTTTCAGTGTGGCCATGTGCTTACTAGTGTCACCAACACTAGTAAAGAGGCATGCGGAGTACGCAAGAAACCTGCTGCAGTACTTCATCTGAAGAGGACGAGAGCTTTATGGTGAGGAGTTTAATAGTATACAACATCCACTGTATGCTCCACATCACTGATGATGCTGTGCAATTTAATGGGCTTGACAGCTGCAACGCATTCAAATTTGAATCATACCTGCATACCATGAAGAGGATGGTGCGAAGTGGAAAACGCCCTTTGAGACAGGTGGCCAAGAGGATAGAGGAAAGGCATCTCCTCTCGAAAAACAGAGAGAAAAAAACTTAAAGTGCCAAGGAAAAAGCCTTCTTGATCAATGAAAATGGCTGTGAAATCACAGATTAAATGGAAAATGATGGAAAAGTCCTTTGCAGGGTTTATCATAGTCCTCTACCAATGTTCATTGAGCCATGCCACTCCTTTCTTGTGGGAGTATACAATTACAACAAAAAACAAACATCAATGAGTCGGATCCCTAGAGAACAAGTGGAGAAGAGAGCAATCAGAATCAATCATGGGGATACAGTAATGTTCATGGCCATTTTGCATCAATAGTGAATTTCTGACATAGATAACGTGAGATTTACATATAGATGTATACATACATATATATGAGTTAATTTGCAAAAACCGATAAACACCACATTCAAAAGAAAAGAGGTGATTGCAGTGCATTATTCTCCACATACAGCGCAATCTGAACTATAAACACGTTTTGTCCACTTTCAAGGCATCATGAGTTCACATTTTCCTGCAGAAGCTGGAATGCGCCCTTGTTGTTTTTGAAAAGAAGCTGAGAAGTCCATTTTAGTGATTCAGTGCACTGTATTCAGGTCAGGGTACAAGGCTACTTTCACTTTGAAAAGACGTGCATTGTTCCAGCATTAAATGATCCTGTAATATCATTTTCAGGGAATCTTGCAAAAGCAGTGCGTTACAATGGTGAGGGAAAAGGTAATCACATCCATACAATCCATGATCACGTTTGTCAGGCATTTACATTGTCATCTGAGGAGTTTACCAAAGATTAAACAAGTGTTTTTATTAACTCTAAAACACAAAATGTGGAGTTATCTGCTTTTGCTGTAAAACTTTTAATATGTAAAAAAACATACTTTGAAATAAACTTAAATTTTGTACAACACCTGTATAAGTTATTATTACTTAAAACAACACAACTGCAGTTTGATTGATATTACATGGAATGCACAATAAAAAAAAGTAATTTCTGAAAGAAAAAAAAAAATTATATATATATATATATATATGAACTGAATATACACAAAATGCATATACATACATATGTGACCCTGAACCACAAAACTAGTCATAATGGTAACATTTTCAAAATTGACATTTATACATTACCTGAAAACTGGCCGAGATACAAAAATTACAAATGTCTCTGTTAATGAATGGCCCGTTTATAACACACATATGGAAGCGTGTGTGATGGTCACCGTGAATTCAGCATCTGCCTTGTCACCAAATGAGGACGTAAACACAAACAACATCTCCAGAACTGCTCTGAGAGTCACTTCATGACGTAAAAGTGTAAAATTGGAGCTTGTGCTACTCCATCATACATCGGGTCAAAGTTTACTCTTCCGCGGTAACTCACTTTGTGTAGTGGTTTACTGAAAGCTAATTTATAAGAATTTATTAAGTTTTAAATATGGATATTTTCTCACAAAAACGTGTCGCTTCACTACAGAATGATTTTATTAACCCCCTGGATATATATTATTTATCTTGACTGTGTTTCTTCGAAAGGACAAAGTCATATACAACTAGGATGGCTAAAGGGTAAGTAAATCATGGGACAACTTTAATTTTAGCTGAACTATCCCTTTAAATCGCATTTGTTCAATAAGTTATGTTCTCCTTAAGCAACAAAAATGCAGGCTTCCCAGAAAACTAAAATTGAATGTATGATATTGCCTTCCTGCTCAACAGTTTTTTCAATTTTTGTCAAAGATTGTGTAGGAGTTGTTCACTGTGAAAGGATGCATCTCAATTATATAGTCACTATTGGAAAGGGTTCGAACTTGCAGAAGAACTTGCTGTTTTTCAACTAAATTAAATAAATTCAAGAACTTTCAATGCTATAAGAGAAAAATAAAAAATTAAAACTCAGCTGCATAATTGTCTAACAGAATTGTGATGTTATCTTTTCAGCAGAAACAACCATGGACAAGGCCTCCATGAGATTCTTCAGAGCCAAAAGACCTCAATTTCATGTGGCCGGCGCGAAGTTCAGTAGCGAGTCGCATTATGAAGTTCCTCCGTGACATTCTCTCATTTGTGCATTTCTGGAAAAGGATGGAAGCATTTATCGCAGCAAGATCAAGGATATTATAAAACACAGCAACTGGCCATCTGCGTGTCGGCGCTTTCACCGAATATTTTCTCGCCATTTGATCAAGCACATCTATCCCGACCTTGGTTCGGTTGTAGTTTGTGACTGTCTCTGGTTTTGCCTTTTGGCCACTTGTGATGGCAACATCTGTGTGGACAGTGCTGAGAATGCAGACGTTTTTCTTTGCTTTGCCTTGGTAGACTGTGAGTGTTGCATTTTCACTTTTCAGCACTTTTGTGGTGAAAAGTGCTGGGAAAAGTGAAAAGTGCATGGAAAAGTGCATGGGGGCAGCTCTCGTCTGCTCTTATTTATTGTGCCAACGAGGCTGGTTTTTTTGGCCTGTAGTGTCTTGGCCAGTTCGAGGGAAGTTCGAACCACACTGTCTCCAAGTCGCTGACCTGGTCTCCGTGTCTCGTCTTTGCCGAGATATGGCGCACCATTCAGCATATATTTGGTATCGACGTCAGCAGCTAGCCAGAACTTTATACCAAATTTATCGGGTTTGCTTGTTATATACTGGATAAAGCTACAACTTGCTTTTGTTGGGAAGAGCTGCTCATCAACAGTTATATCGGCGCCGGGTTTGTAGCAAGCGATGCTGTTCTGAAAAAATTTTACCCAAACCTCGGCCACCAGGGCAAACTTGTTCTCTTGCAGCCGTGTGCGTCTGGTCTCCTTTTTATCAAAACGCAGGAATCGCATGATTTCCTGAAATCTATTTCGGGACATGGTCTCCTTGAAAAATGCATAACCCCAGTCAGCTGACCAAAAGCTCGCCAGGTCCATGCCTTTTCCACCTTGCGCACCATGAATGTAGATGAGGGCAATGAAAGCCTTTAGCTCATCGACTGTTATATCCCATGAGCTGTCCTCCTCTACTCTGTGTGCTTCAGCAATGGTGCAGTCCCTGATATGCTTCAACATGCCATCATCAACCAAACAGAGAAATGCGGTGAGGGCATCTTCAGTGTTGCGCTTTGCATATGGTGTGGGTCCTGCAGCTTCTGTCATGACATTCTGGCTTTGTAACCGTCCCCTGTTTTCACTGCACTGTATAACAGTCCACACAGTACCGTCTTTCGCTGTTTGGATCTCTGCTGAAGGTGGATTTAGTAAGATAGCTTCGTCGTCCAGTGGCGGGCTAGGTGCTCTTGTGGTTGGCTCAGCAGGCACAGCTGATAATTCAGGATTTTGCACTGTCGCCAAAAAATTATAGCCTAATTAGTTTGTTTATTTCATGAAATATCAGTTTCATCAGGGCTAGCATAATAATAATAATAATAATAATAATGTTGTTGTTGTTGTTAGAGGCTATCTTATTATAATATTGAAGTGGGTAATTATTGATAACAGCCAGGATAGTATCAATAACATACCCAAAGTAGCAGATGAAATGACAGTTGTCAAATTTGAAGTGTCCACTCTCCTTTTTTTTTACGAACCAGAATTATCTCTGAAGCACTCTCAGAATCAGTGTCAGACGAACTGTCAAGAGACATCGCTCTCTGCTCCTCCATCAGACTCTGCATCATCAATGTTCTCAAGCAAGGATAAAACCTCAGTGACAGTCATTTTCTTTCTTGTTGCCATTTTGACGGTAAAGCTAAGTTTTAGCTTAGCAAAAGCATACAAAACTGCCAGAGAAAGGTTGCTAGGCAACAGCTACGCACATCTTTAACGGCGGGAAAAAGCGCTGAGGAGATACAACGCCTGTAATATGTGCGGTCAAATTGACCGCTATGGCCATTCGAGGTAGAAATACTCAGAACTCTTTTGTGTTTTGTAATTTTAATAAAATAACAATGTTAAAATAAAATTTACATTAATTTAATAAAAGTCATGGAACCGTAGTTATATCGGTTTTATTTCAACAAAGTTATTACATTGCAAATCTTTAAAACGGTCAAAATGACTGCCTTGGTAGTTTTTGTGTTAATCTTGTCATGGTACAATTCCTTTAACATTTTGCTGTCAACACAAAAGAGCAGAGAAAAAATAAAATAAAATGTTTGTCCAAATATAGCCAGTTAGCTATTTTTATTCGTCTTGTCAAAATACTTAATTGGTGAGAAAAGTGTCACAGAAAAGAAATAAATATGACATCTGTCAATTATTATAGGACGTCCTTCGAGGACAGCGCATCCACACTTTGCTCCATCCTGATTCTGCTCAATATTAAGTGATCAACAAGAATAAAGCACAGATATGTTGCTCTGAAAGGACATCGGGAAAAGATATTGTTAGACCAACCGCTCATTCAAATTACACCAAATTTAAAACTACTGCTGCTTTTTATTTGGGAATTTAATCTCGCGTCGCAAGAAATCTTGTCAGGTCCCGTGGTTGCCAGGACCCCTTCCTCTACTCCTTAGGTTAATCTATTTATTTTGTTGTTGGTAAATGATTCTGTTCATATTTAAAATGAGAGTTACCTCTTTTCAACCCTTCAGTTATTTAAAGAAACCCTTTTATTGTAGAAACACTGCAGAGGTAAACTACTTTCGGAGGAACCAGGAGGAAGGAGGAAGATATCCTGGACCTCAAGACAGCTCAGTGCAAGGAGGAATCAGAGGACCTTGAGGAACACCTTGGCATTTAGAAAGAAAATGGTGGGTGCCAACTTAAAACAGAGAATAAAGATAAAAGTATTCAACTTTCTCTTTACTGATTTTATATCAAGACCAGTATCATTTTTTTTAAGATTAGGTGACTTACTATGAGATCAATTTTACATCTACTTCATAAAGCTACAGATTGTCTTGACCTTCTACAAGTCCTTTCCTCATTTTCACAACTTTTTCTTTTCCTTTTTACTGAAATTAAAAATGTAAATTTTGACACTGTAATACTTTCTGTAAAGATACTTTAATTAGTTGGATTTTTATAGTATGTCAAAGTAGTATGATTAATGAAATAAGTGTATACAGTGTATTTAGATGTCATCATGAAATGGAAAGCTGGACTTGGGGAGAAAGAGATTGAAAGATGAATTGCTGTGACTCTTAAACATGAGCCGGCGCACATAAATAAAAGTGTTGAGGTATGAAAATCAGAGACTGTTCTGTAATTAAAAGAGAGAAAAAAACACTGACGATTACATATAACACGTGAAAATCTGTCATCAATACATTAAATAACTTATGAATTATACCTGTGAAAAAATACACATGAATTTGACATGCACTTTTTAAAAAGCACATAGATCTTCTTAGTGTGACCGGTCTGTATCTTCTCTCTGCGTTGTGTTTATATTTTAACCAGACCGGACAACAAGATTCTTCGGACCAATTTTTAATTCTGAATTAATAAAAAGTAAAATTTATGAAAACAAAAGTCAATCCGTGGACTTTCTCCACAATTTCAACATTGACCTCCCAGTCAAAACAGAAAATTTAACAACACGGTTAATAAACACGAAAAGAAAATACATACTTCATGTTACCCAACCTCTATTAGTGTTACAATAAGATTAAACTGTATTTTTAACAACAAAATACATTAGTCACAAGAAACAAACTAATTTAAAGCTTTTTATTGAGAGCTCCAGCAGAACTCACCTTCCCCCAGCTGCACTTGCCACGAACTGAAGGAAAGCAACCGGAACCTAACTCTTAAAGGGGCCACGTACTATATTTTAACATTTACAAAATAACACTGAAAAATGTACATACAAGGATAGAAACAGCTCAAATAACATCCCAGATGAAAGAAAAATTCCCATAATTGAAAAAAAAATTATATAAAAACATACATACATACATGTATATACACAGTAGGTGGCCAACCAGAGTGTGCTTTCTACCGCGAGCGCCACTTGTGCTGCGTCTGTAAAGTGCATTTGCAGCTTTTGAACACTGAGTGGTGCTTAAGTTATCAAAACAAACTCATTAAAGCATTTTTTCACAACACACCTCGTGGATAATAAAAGAAAAACACTAGTTAAAATATTAAATATTAACAGATGAAAATTTAGAAGGCGTACTTATGAAGTTACGTGCGTTTCTTAGAACAAAATTCAAGCAGGATAAATGTCAAGCCTATGAACCTGTGCTTATATTTACTCTAAGCTACACAGTATTAAACCATATTTTCGATTTGAAACATTGTGTGCAGTATTATTGCGATTTTATAATAGTTCATTATTAATTTATAATATTTTATAATACGAATTATAATATGAAATTATCTGTTACATTATCCTAAAGAAAAGGTGGTTTACTTTTCATTGAAGAAATTAAAAGTGGTAGCCTATTTTAGTGAGCTAGGCTACATAAGCAACCTAAATCCAGAATGTCAATATTCTCAAATATTAGGTTTATATTATAATATTAGTTTGCAAAACCAAAGAATTTCTGCACAAACTGTCAGAAACTGTCTCAGGGAATCTCATCAGCTGCTCGCCGTCCTCATCGGGGTCTCCACCTGACTACAGTTCGTCATTGTAACCGACTTGAGTGGGCAAATGCTCACATTCAATGGTGTCTGGCACTTTGGAGAGGTGTTTTCTTCACGCATGAAACCAGATGTTCATTGTACTGCGCAGATGGCAGACAGCATGTATGGGGTCGTGTGGGTGAGGAGTTTGTTGATGTCATTGTTGTAGATCAAGTGGCTCATGGTGGCAGTGGAGTTATGGTATGGGCAGGCATATGCAGGGCTCGACAATAAGCTTTGACATGATCTTGACACGATCTTGTAAATCCATCAGTCACTTGTCCGGGGGAAATAACTTTTTTTTTCATTTGGCAAAAATGTAAAATATTTTGAAGCAGTTTCATCAGTTACTTTTTTGATATACAAATATGAAATGTTAGGAAAATGCAATGATACGTTTAAATGTGAAATTAAACCATCAGTAGGTGGTGACAAGTCACTTTCTTAATTAAGCAAGTAACTTGCTTAGTTAAGCAATTAAGCATTTTTATAAATTGCTCACTGAATCCATTGACTCATTCAAAAATTAATCGTAACGTTGCACAGAGATGCCCAACTGTTCTGCCGTGGCTTTGCTTAGAACGATTTTCTTTAGCAAAATGGAGAAAAATTATCCATAATGTGTCTAAAATGTAAGTCAGTTAATAATACAAGCCTCAACTGACGCAACCTTGATACTGTCAAAACATTATCTGTTATTATTCACCATTTAAGGGCAAAATAAGTTGATTTTAAATTTCATAGCATCAACACATCTCAAAAAAGTTGGGACAAGGCTGTGTGGTACCCCCTCTTTTTTTTTTTTTTTTTATAACAGTCTGCAAACGTCTGGGGACTGATGAGACAAGTTGCGTCAAGACGTGCTGATAATCCACAAATACGTGGACTGCCCAGATAATTCTGTTGCTCCATTAATGTTTAATATAAACCTGTATGTTTTTTTCTGCAAATACTCATTTTGGCCAGGGCTTAATTTGTTGCTGAATCAGCCGGATCCGGCACCTCCAAAATCCGATCCGGCACCTCATTTTGGCGGATCCCCCATTATAATTCGTCATTATTATTTTAACAAATTTGGTTTTTACAAATATTTAACGAATGATAAGTATTTCAATGAGCTTGTCAGTAAAACTTTATAACGCCGTTGGATCCTCAAGCTCTTGTGAAACCTCGTCACTACGCGACAGATAGCTGCTTATTCACAAAGCAAGGGTAAACAAATAACTGTTTGAATAGTACAGCATTTTCTTTACTCAAACACTATGTCTGTAAAGGCTATTGTTTGTGTTTGCTTGAAGACTGGAGGAGTAGGTTTTTTTTTTTAGTTGCCATCTAGCCAATATACTTTTGTAAGTTTTAAATATCCTGTGAATAAGCGCTTTATCGTTTATATCGTGAGATTTTGGCCAAGTGTATTAAACAGTGCAAAAAAAAAAAAACTAAGTGCCCATATAACAACAATAAATGTTGTATAACGGCATATAATGCACTGCACTGTCCTCAGATGGGGACAAAACACAGATCTCCTCATTCGCCGTCCAAAGACCTCGTTAACTCCATTTAAGGTTGTTTTTCATATAGCCCAATGTTAATTGGACATGTCCGATACAACACCAACACTGATGACGCAATGTTGTTTAATTATTGATTTTTTTTATTTTCTTTCTTTTTCCCCTGTATTTTAGTAGAGTGTGCCATTTGTCAAAACCCATCAGACATCATATTGTTTGTATTTGGTTGCTTAAACTTAACAAACTATGAAAAACATTTTTTAGATTATACTCGCGAGGCACCTTTATACGTGCAAGCTTTAGATGTGACTGTGAGGGCACATAACTACTGTAAAACAGCCTGTGGAGCGCGCGGGTACCAAATGGCTTAAAATACTTAAAATGTGTGCAAATTATACATTTTTGTGACAATGCAACAATTGCCCGATTAGTCAATTGACATTTCTATAAGCTGTCCCGATCGAAATGTGCAGCATGCAGCAGGTCGCTTTATACAGACAAAATGCGCCGATGAAAACCGCGCAAGAGAGTTTATGGATTCGAAGACTGGTTTAATCTAATAATTTGTGTTGATTTATTTTATTATTCAAACCAAAGTTATGTTGAATAAATGCAGGAATTTCCCTCATTAAAAACTTGAAAGCTGCGAGAATTATTAAAACCATGTGATATAGCTACACATAGTCCCCCACAGAAATTTAGGAAGTGATTAAATATAACTCTATTACACAGAAATTTGAAAAATAAAATTCCACAACTTTTTACAAAATTTTTAGTCCTGGAAATCGATCTTTTAAAATTGCATGGCAATTCCATGTTGTTCCATGTTGTTCGTGTGCTTACAGACTAAATGCAACTGGTGCACACTCTTAAAATCACTTGGTCCAGCCCGTGATTGGGCGAGTGCTCCCTTACCTCTCCCTCCTGTAATCACATGCCGGATCCGTTACCCCGCTTTGTTTGGTTTGACCTCGCAATTTACAAATTAAGCACTGATTTTGGGGCAGTGAATAGCACACTTGTTCTTAAGGTGTGACTTTAGCCCCATTGTACACTAGAGGTTGAACGACTACTGATTTTTTTAAAGTCGACTTTTATGTGATGAAAGTCGAGTCGAAGTTGACTAGTCGCTGATGACGTCATTAATGAATAAATAAATCTGGAGCTGTGAAAAACCCCTTGTGCACAGCTATGGCACATGACACAGCGCTGCGCACACAGCTATTGCTCCTATAACAGCTCATTTTAATCAGTTATTTTGCCTTTGGGTTGTTTTATTTCTCACAGATTCTGCTCTTTCTAAATCAGATACAGATAAAGTAGCACAGTACAGATTACATTCATATGAATGCATTAGGGAGAGCGACTGCTAAAAAAAAAAATTCAAAGAGCCAAGATAGTCTTTACACAATGTCTTTACATGTTTTCATGCCAATCGGTTCACTCGCTTGTCACGTCATCACACGCCGTGGTCCCACGCTGTATCCAACATTCACAGAGGTCGCCATGAGCTCAAATCGGCGGTTCAAAAAACTCTTCCCTCCTTTTTTTAAACGAAAAAGTCAAGCAGCCTAAGTTGGCATGTGGTATCTGAATTGTTGCACAATGTTGAGTAACTCTGCCTATTGCTCTTGTTGTATAATTAGCTCATTTTTATGGAAATTATAAGGTACAAATAGCTACTTGGACAAACGTTTACTTATTTTCTGTGTATTTTCCGTAACTCTTTTATAACATCTTTTGTCTTAACAAGTATGTTGTCAAAACCCTTCAAATAAGAATAAAGATAATGTTGAACAGCATGTTTAAGTCTGAATTATATTATGTAAAATTGGCAATAAAGTATTCTTGCATTGACGATCTGATAGGAACGATCTTAATTTATGGGCTGCACTTCCATTATTGCACTAATTTTACATATTTATGTGTTGTCAAGAATGAGCTAGAAACAGACAGCCTAGGTTTGTCAGGGCAGTCACAGAATCAGGATGTCACAATAAAAAGAAACTTGGCTGGAGAGAACAGATGTGGCTTTTAAACCCTGGCTGCTGTTGTAGTTTTTTTTTACATTGTATAAACTCTATTAAAATTAAAAATTAAATTAATGCATTTAGCAGACGCTTTTATCCAAAGCGACTTACATGGGCGCATTCTTTTCATATATTTATTTTTAATATAAATACATAATATCTTTCCTGTATATAGTTTATAAACACAGTTGTGTGTCATGTGTCTCGGGACAGAACTCTGAACTTGGTACCGTGGACTCACTGGTACCAAGAATTAGCATGGCTTCATTTTGAGCCTGGTATTGATGGGGCATTGTGCTTCTACTGCCACAAAGCCTTTAAAAACAAAACATCAGAACTTACCAAAAATACAGAAACCACCTTTATCATCCATGGCTTTAAGAACTGGAAGAAAGCCAGAGAGAGGTTTACATCACATGCAGGATCAGAATATCACAAGACGGCCATAACAACACACATCTCTGAATCAAGACCAATAGATGTTGATCTGTCCAGTGTACTGGCATCCCAGCAAGAAGAGGCATGCTGAAGATAATCAGTGCTGTGCAGTTTCTGACAAGACAAGGTTTATCTCTTAGAGGAAACTTTCATCAGCTTCTAAAATACGAGTCAGAAGATGCCCCTAGTCTGAGCAAATGGTAGTCCCTCAAAACTGATTATTCTTGCCCGCAAATTCAGAATGAAATCCTCAATTTATTCAGGAATTCTATAAAAATCTATTCACTTCCGAACTTGCAGTTTTGTGTCATCATGGATGGTGACCAAGATTTATCAGGAAACGAACAAGAATAAGTCTGCCAAAGATATGTAGATCATGATTCAATAGTCCATGAGGAATTTGTTGGCCTGTATGAAGTCTCCGTCACCAGAAGAATTTGTGCTGTGCTGAAACAGTATCAGCCAGTGTTACTCGCTCTGGAGGAAATGGCACGTGGTCATTCAGAGTCAGCTTGCAGGGCAAAAGGTTTGTTCGATAGATTTCAAAAAGTTAATGTTTTGATTGGCCTTGTCCTTGCTTTAGGAGTGACAGAAGAGCTTGAGTGTCTCAATGCTTCTCTTCAGAGCCGCAGTCAGACAGTAGATGGAAAGCTAGCTGCTGTAAACTGTGTGAAGGACACAGTTGATGAAAAGAGAACGGAGGATAATTTCCAAAGCAACACAAATGTGTAACTCCCTAAATCTCTCTCCTATTGAAATGCCTCGTGTTCAAAACCCTCCCAAATGTCTGTCTGGTCAGGGT
Organism: Carassius gibelio; assembly: GCF_023724105.1. Lineage (NCBI taxonomy): Eukaryota > Metazoa > Chordata > Actinopteri > Cypriniformes > Cyprinidae > Carassius > Carassius gibelio. The sequence continues at coordinate 2,584,093 of NC_068399.1, read as the reverse complement.
TCAGCACATGTACCTACTTCTTCTGCAGAATACTTCAGGTCCTTGATGTTGTTAATGTGCAGTTTCAAGACAGATCTGAGCAAGAGAGTCCCCTTAGGCACTTTTGACGGGAGAGTCTGATGGAGGTCTATTGGAGCAGTATCCAGAATTGCACAAGGCTTCACTGAGGGTGTAGTTAGCGATGTTTAAGTCCAAGTATAAGTCCAAGTCCAAGCATTCTTCAGAACATGTTGTCAGAAGTCCTCCAACTCTCTGACCGAGTGGAAACACTTGTGAGGTTGCTCCTGGTTTTCCCCGTTTCTTCAGCAGAAGATTAAAACACAGTCCCGATTAAACCGTGTTGCTGTGTGACACATTCACAGTGACAAAATTGACATTATAAATAGGGAAATGGTTCCACAGCAGTTCACAGATGGGAAGGAACGTCACAGAAACACTTTTGGCAGTTTTAATTAGCTTTAAATATTGAGATATGTGTTAGCTTAAACACGGTGAAAAAAGCTACTACTTTTAAACAAACCAGCCAGGAAGCTTAAAAGAAGTGACACTAAAGCAGCGTTTCCACCGCAGGAACTTTACCCAGGAACTAGGGACTTTGGCCTGGTACTTGGTGTGTTTCCACCGCAGGAACCAGGAACTAAATAAAGTTCCTGGTAAAAAAATGCCCCTCATAAAGTCCCTGCTGGCGAGGTGGTACTTTTTCAAAGTTCAGGAACTTTCAGGGGCGGGACTTTGGCGCTAAACATCCTGATTGGTTGAGTTCACGCAGCATTGGTTGAGTTCAACCACCATTTATTCGGATCAACATTTTCAAAATATAACTGTTATTGTGTCTTGAAATGTAATTTTAAAAGTATTTCAGGCTAGAATCTATTATTATTATTATTTTTTTAATTTATCTGTTAAAATGAAAATAAAAAGGGGCAATTGATATAATATTTCGCTTCATTGTAATGTCTGTATTTATACACATATCCCTGAACTAAGTACATTTCTGCAGCTGTTATTATTTTTAAATTAAAACGAGAGGAGGCAGTGGTATTTGATATCATAATTCGTTTTATTGTAAATATACAAAGAGAAAAATAGCAGTAGCCAAGGCGAGCTGACTGAAGTTATCAAGTACGCTGCTGTTTGCAGAATTACTGGACTTGCGTCATCATGGACATCACACTCCCGAGTCGAATGCACAAGTCTGAACTATAGAGTTGTTCTGGGTAATTTCATTGGAAACGAGCCATACATGTTCAATCTCATTGTATAATTGATATAGGGTCTACATACCTTGACATGTTTGTCAGTTAGGTTCAATACATAATTTATTTTGCAATGATTTGTTTTGAATTACTTTTTTTTTCATTCCTGAAACAGGGACTGTAGAATAGAACAGAATAAAGTAGTATGCATGCCATGTACTGTGCTTACTACATACAAAAAATACAATTAGAAATATGTAAACAATATACTCTCAGTACCCTTATAAGGACATATTTGTACTTTTTACTCAAAAAGGTGAACATAAGTACCTTTGAGAACCAATATGTACCTTAATGTGCAACTATGAAACTTTTTTGGGTAAATAAGAAACAAAGGTGCCCTTGTAAGGGTACTACTGTCCCAGTGGAAAACTGTTGTATTTCTTTCTTTCCATCTGTTTCATAATCATATATTATCATAAAGCATATAAAGCAAAACATTTACGTTTACTGTCATTTTTATTAATAGTATTCAATAATATTACCTGAAAAACTGTATTTAACACAAAATTGCTCATTTGACTGAAATCAGTAAAATCTGTGTGTAGTATACAATAATTATATTATTATATGTATGGCGGTTCAGCGGAGGAAGTTATGTTTGTAAATCAGTTTCCTTTAATTGAATTTAATAGAGGTACCTTAAATATAATTAAAGATAATTAACATTTCATTTACATTTAGAAAATATACTTCAATCATATTAATTAAAGATTTCTGTTCACACAGTCAGAACCAACAGTTTTAAACAGTGTCAACGTAATCATTTACAGTCACAGACCTCTAATGAAATCATCCTTAACCAAATAGCCAGGATATTTATTGGCTTAAGTATTAACAAACTACAGATACAGAGACAGTTGTTTAACAATATGTTAAGGAGTAGTAACATTTGTAATGTGAACGTGAGTTTGGTATATGGTGATTTCGGATAGAGCCTATGATTTTAGTTAACAAGACTTTTATTTTGGCCTGGTGGTGTGACGTCATCAGCGTGCGCCGTGTGTAATTCGGCTGAAGAAAGGTGAGTGTATTTAGCCATTTAGTATTTAAATCGATACAGCTCGTTTAGAATGGATATGGAACTTCGAAATAAATCGATTGTAACGTTTGAATGCCTTGTCTAACGCTAGTGACAAATAATAGTCTGTTGTAAATACAAGCGCTCACGAACTGTGTGTGACAGAAAAACGTCTCATTTCGCTCCCAATTTCGAAAAATCACCCGTGCGTTCCAGTGTTAATACCACACACCATATCTGCCCTAAAGAGTACTGAAAATGACTAATATCTCAGAGTTATGGATGGATGGATGGTATGCGCATTAGGACGCGGGCTCGGTTTATCATAAACACGAATTCAGTCACTGGCAAGAATCGGAGCTTTTTAAACTCCGAGTCAATTGAATCAAATGCTTCTCAAAATGATTCATTGTTTTGAATCGCTCGAATCAGCGCGCGCTGACGACTCTTCTGCTCGAAACTGTGTAAACACAACGAAAACAAACACAAACATGTGTAACTACAACTTTACAAACCAACTGTAAACGTCTTAATTAAAGTGGAAGCTATTAAATATAATATACAATTCAGAAAACAGCAAATATTAATCTTAATGCAAATATAAAGCTTGTATATAATTTTAGTTGTTTTTTTCTTTCAGTCTGACTGACTCCCTCACCAGAGATTTACTTTGGGTTTATATTTCTATCTTTTAAATTCTCATCTTAAACAGAACGCAGAGAAAAACTTATTCTGAATGAATTGAGATCCACGTGATAAAGATGGAGTTTATTAAAGAGGAGATTGAAGACGTGAAGATTGAAGAAGCTTTCAGAATCAAACAAGAAGATACTGAGACACAAACAGGTTGGTTTTCTCACTCATTTGATCCTTAAAGTGTTAGTCTACAACAAAATGAAAATTTTGTCATTCCCATAGACTGCCAAGTAAATAACACTGTCACCCGTCACTTCATAACATTACGGTTGATCCACTGACGTCAGATGAACTACTCTGATTTTGTCATTTGAGTCTTGCAATTTAAATTTATTTTATTTTTACATGGAGCTAAATATATAATCAATATACACTTTAATGCATCTGAATATCAATATTTAATACATAGTTATTGAATCAGTCCACAAATAAATCTGTAGTTTTTAACCTCTCATCCTAAATAGTGCTGACATTAAGCTGATCTAGTGTTTCTTCTCCTGAACTCCACGTGTGGGATCTTCGTCACAATAAGACACACGACAGAAATAGGAGGAACAAACTGAGCCAGCAGACAGGGGCTTCTGGCCTGACCAACATCTTGGTCCAAAGTGGACCAACTGGGGCTTGAGGAGTTCTCATGAACAAAGTTAATCTGAGTCAGAAGTTTAAAACTACTGCTTGTTTCTCATCTTCTGCCATTTAAGACATTTAAAACTATTTTCTTCTCAAAACTCACTTTCAGGGAGAAGTGAGTGTCTGAAATAACTTCCATTTGTGATATGATGGGGATTCTGATCACTGCATGAAGCAGAAACATCTATATGCAATGCTAAAAACTACTTGGACTACCGCTTTTGTTTGTCGTTGTTAAAGAAATTCTGATTTCTATGGAAATGAGACATAAACATGCAATTTTATAAATGTTTTTTCTAAAAGTACAAGCCTTTGGATTTAAATGCCTTAATGGAGTTGTGCATTTCTGTGATAGCAAAATAAATGCATGCAGGCGTGACTGAACAAGAGTGTTTTTCTTTTTGATTCAGCTTGACTAATGTGCACTTCTGGCACAAATTAATAAATTACCATCTCTAACTTTTAAAAAAATCATTATTATAAGTATTTGTATACTTCGATTCAACATTCTCCATTAACTTTGTATTGCATGAAGCTGCCTCCTTGTCATTTCTGACTTATAACCGAAAACAAAACAATGTCTAAAAGATGCTGTGACAAGGTGTACAGCAAACAAGCTAAAAAAACAAAAAACAACGTTTTTATAAGCTGTCCACAAAAAAAAAAACAACCCATTAAACTTAAAATACTCATATTTGGTCATACAGAAGAGAGTAATACAACCTTTGAATCTGTATTTTGTTTTTGTGCACTCACAATAAAAACAGAACATTGTGCTTTTGTAAAATAAAGAAAGCAAACAGGATGTGCTTTCTGCCTTCTCTGTGAACTTCAGAATGAGATTCTGTGTATGTTTGTCTTAGAGACATCAAAAAAAGACAGATAAATGTCAGCTTCCAAATAAACCAATTCAAATTAAAAACAAATATTCTCAGATTATGTAATCCATATTAAATGTGCAGACTGATGCGTCTACTATATCTTAAGATGAAAACAAAGCACTAGTTCATCAATAAATTATTAAAATGTTAATGCAACCTCCTTATTGTTTTTTTTTTTTTTCGGACAGCTTCATAATCATTCATTCTTGTTGCTGTGCTGTGGCAAGCTTATGCATGCACTAGAGGACATAGGCAATGTAGACATTTAAAAGCTCATTATTATAATTTAAATTGTATATTAATAAATGTGCAATTAGTAGACCCTATGCTTCAAATGATCGACTTTTAGTCGGGGCAGCCCTATTTTAAGGACACAAAAGTAGAGCACAATGTGTCATCTGTAATACTTACAAGAATAGACTAGATCCTAAAATGTAATTAGAAGGCAAGGCAAGTTTATTTATATAGCACATTTCGTGCACAATGATAATTCAAAATGCTTTACATAAAAGAGAGTAAAATATCTAAAAAGAAGTACAATTAGCATCAAACTACACTTGAAAATGTATTTAATGAATTTGCTTACCCACTTTAAACCATCATCGAGTGCTTGTAAAAACTTCAGATTGCGATCTATAGTTAATTTGATTCATATTATAAGCAGACAACATGCACTCTGTTTAACAATGCTACACTGCTAATATTTGTCATTAACATGTTTTATTGCTATGAAAATACCATGAGCTGCGTACAAATTAAATAGAAAATGTTACAAATTTCACTTTGAGTGAAAGCACTCTGACTCATTACATTTGCGCACGTTAAAGTAAATGGACGGTGCTCTACAGATCATAATTGAGTGGAGAATTAATAGAAATGTTATTCTGTATAAAGAACATAATGAGAATAAATCTGTTCTCAAGTATTAACAATAACAAGAACTCAGCATCCACTTTCTTCTCTTATCTGGGATTCTCTTCTTCTGTGTTGTTTACACTGGTTTTCAAAACGGTGCCACCACTTTTACCCTTTTGCATCCCTTATTTTATTTTAGCAATAGAATATAAAAACAACTAGAACAAAAGTTGCTTGGCAACAGATGTGCATCTTCAACCGGGAAAAGTCGCAAAAGTTGAAATTATACACCGTTAGCAATACGAACCATCAGTTTGACCACTATGGCCATTCAAGGTAGATGGACTCAAAACACTTTTGTTTAGTAATTTTAATAAATTAAAATGGTAAGAAATGTACTTTAATTTTAGAAAAGTCAAGAAATTATAGCTAAGTGGGTTTTATTCCCTAAAAAAGAAAAATTTAAAAAGCAAAAAATTGACTACCTTGGTATATCTAGTGTTAACACCATCAGAGGTACAAGACATTAAGGAAATATGAGAAGTGTACTATAAATCCCATTTGTGCTATAAATTATGTTGCTAAAAATCATCGCAACGTTTATAAATGTAAATGTGTCTCTTGCATATACTTGACATTCAATCGATTGAAATGCTTCTTAATTCCAGGTGTAGAAGGGGCCTTGGTGTTAGTCAATAGTCCAAACTCATTTACTGTGTAATTCATTGTTTTAATACATTTACTTTAATGTAATTCAAAGTTTATTCCCTCCTGCTTCCTGTCTCCTTTCTCAAACTTTACTTTCTCCATTGCCGCAGCAGCTTATTTTGTCCGAGCCAGTGAAGCTCTCCTCTGTCCAATGCTTACATACTGATACAGTCAAATCTGTTCACGGTCATTGGTCAAGACCGTATGAAATGTCATGGGTGAAATTGTACTTGTCTTTTTTTTCCCCTTAGACCTGATGCTGCTGAAAATGGAGAGTCAAGAATTCGATGAAGTGGAAGAGAAAAATCTGTGCGAGATAAAACGTGATTTCATGACGGGAGAAAAACCCAGACCGACTGAAAAGATTTCCTCCCGAAAAAGAGCTCAGAAGACCAAACCTAATCAAACACAAAAACAAAACCCTGAAACCCACAAGAGCGTTCACACTAAAAAGATGTTTGTATGTGATCAGTGTGGAAAGAATTTCTCAAAAAAGAAATGCCTTAAAATACATGTATTTATTCACTCCACGGAGAAACCTTTCACGTGCAACGAGTGTGGAAAGACTTTCAAATTAAACAAATACCTTTCGACTCACATGAGAGTTCACACAAAAGAGAGGCCTTTCACCTGCAAACAGTGTGGAAAGAGCTTTTCACAAGAAGTGCATCTGAACACTCACTTGAAAGTTCACTCTGGAGAGAAGGCGATCACATGCGACCAGTGTGGAAAGAGATTCACTCGTAAAGGAGACCTTAATACCCACATGACCCTTCACACAGGAGTGAGACCTTACATCTGTCAAGTGTGTGCAAAGAGGTTCTCATGCAAAGGAAATCTTAACACTCACATGAGAACTCACACTGGAGAGAAGCCCTTTATATGTGACCAGTGTGGAAAGAGTTTCAGATTTAGGGCAACTCTTAGCTACCACATGACTATTCACTCAAGGGCAAACTCTTTCATCTGTCATCAGTGTGGAAGGAGTTTTACAGACAGAGATGATCTTAAGACTCATGTAATGACTCACACCGGAGACGAGCCCAACATGTGCCATCACTGTGGAAAGAGTTTCTCAAAGCAATTCCTCCTTAAGAATCACATTAGGATTCACACTGGAGAGAAACCCTTCACCTGCAAACAGTGTGGAAAGAGTTTCGCCATTAAAGTAAACCTACAGTCTCACATGAGGGTTCACTCTGGAGAGAAGCCGTTCACCTGCCATCATTGTGGAAAGAGTTTCAAAATTAAAAGAAACTTTAACAGTCATGTGAGCCGTCATGTGTAAAATGTATTCAGCCATCGCACTTGATGCATCTGTGCATGTGTTTGAGACGCTATATGTGTCGAAGGAGGCATGGGGAAAAGCCCTTAGAGAAAAGAAAAATAACTTAGTTTTTTCTTTTAGTTTCAGTGAATCTTGGCTTCCGTCGACATTTAACTGAATATACTTGCTTTGCTCCACTGCCTCTAGCTTGTTGCATGAAGCTAGATTAACTAATTCAGAGTAGGTTTAGAGTTGACAAAACCAAGCAAATCCAACTTCCAACACTCGATAGGTCTATAAATGTTATGTCATCTCAGCGTTTGGACCTGATTATGTGATTAACACTGGAGTGCAGACACCTGAAACTACGGCTGGGAATCGATTACAAAAAGAATAGATTCCGAGGTGTTGGGAATCAAAGGGGAATTGACTCTTCATTCAGTCTTTTACAGTTCAACAAAGCTTATATAGAGTCCTTTAAAAGAAAGGCTACATCTGACAAAGGCTGCACACATTTAAAATCACAAAAATAAACCGAAAGAAAACGAGTCGGTACTGATCATTTGAATTTTAGGATGTAGTCTTCCATTTCAGAAGCACAATTCTCAAAAGCCGTAATTACAACAGTTGTGAGATAAAAGATTATTTTTACATTTTATATAAAAGAAAAAAATGTATAGATTCGGAGGATATTTTATGGTAGAACTGGTCCAAAATTATCCTCAATATTGAGCCCTGCTCGACAGAACAGATCTTGACATCATTGAGGGTCTTGATCTTATTACCATCTAAAATACTATTATTTAAAACGTTTCTATCAGCCAATGAAAATTATAAAAGAATGTCAGTGGCCGAGAGCGCATCTGATTGACAAATAAACCATGAGCTCTATCAGTCATTAATATTCAGGTTATTTTGTTTCAGCATACAGTTTGTTAATATTGTGCAAAGTATACAAAGTGAACTTCATCATTTAGCTGAACTGTGCACATTTATTTATTTTTTTACAAACAAAGCTTCCTGTTAAAGGAAGGATACATTATTTGACCTATTCTGCAGTCATCATGGTGAGATTAGGTTCCTTCATTCTGCAAATAACAGTGAGGAATCGATTCTTGCAATCTATTCCCATCAATTCCAGGACCAGGAATTGTAATCGATTCCAGAACAGCCCTACCTAAAATAAAATGGAGAGCCTCAGTTTGATAATCTTCTCTGCTGAAGATTAGGAGATATTATTACCCATGTAATTGACATTCTGCCCGTTTGCTTTTAATTTCATGGACTTTTAGTATGTATATCCTCTTGTAACCTGTTGTATTTTCCTCCCAGACATTAGTCACTATGGCTACTCATTAACTAGTCCTCTTTGAGACCATGCATTTTAAGTCCAGGATCGTGTATTGTTTCTGTTAAGAGATAGTGTGGTGTTCTACATGTTGTATCGTTTATTCTTTTTTCTATTGGATTTCCTGAGTTTACTTTTAATAAACCAGTGTATTTATAATCTTCTTCTACCTTCATCTTCATTGGACTGAAAATGTTCCCAAACATGAAAAAGAAGATGATCACCTCCTTTAATTTTGGTATTTTTCAAGATGGAAGGAACCTGGAGGATTATGTGTTAGAGTTTGTCACTCTCTTCCATCATGGCACTTCTAACGACCTGTTCCTCATGAACTGATTTTCCACTGTTGAGTGTGCCAATAGCCTTGCACTTCAAGCTGCAAGCCCAAAATCAAGCTGTGTTTCCACTGTTTGGACTAAGACTATTAAAACCTGGGGTCATCAGATGCTAAATTCACTTTTACAAGAACATATATTGTGCAAATCATATGTGATCCAGCTTTACTTAAAACAGAAGACAGTTTAAGGTTTTTTTTATGAATCTATGTATTCGCTATTCCTAAAAATGTGTTAGTTAACAAGTTATGTGGGGTGGGGTCAGCAGCTCTTTAGCATTTAAAGCAACATGCAAAAAATGGGTTGATTTATGCAGAGCTGATTTTGATAAGGTAAAAAGGGTGAGTTTTACACTTAAATTGAAAAGTTTTAACCAAAGTATATTACATGTTATACCTGCGTCCTGTTTCCATGTTGCTGGTTTGTGATTGTAGCTCTGTGTAGCTTTGTTTTTCTGTAGAATATTTATATTACTACAACTCTGTCATTTAAAGTTATAAAATATAACTTAATTCCCACCATATTTCTGATATTATCCATCAACCTATTCTGATTCATTTTACCGATTGCTTTTAGTCTAAAACCGTGAGTGTAGCATGTTAGCATTCGTTACCTTGTCATTAGCCTTTCTATTCATGCCTTTTGCTATTTTTTAGTTCATCAAACAATTGGTAAGTCTGAATAATTCTTAAATCATGGTGAGTAATGGCTACTTCTCCTGCTATTGTTATTTGCACTGTTTGACAGATGTATATTTTATCTCCAAACTTTAATTGAGGACAGTAAGAGTGTGAGGGCTCTAGATACGGCTTTGGATGCGTCTAGCTCAGGGAGAGCTGTACATTGTTCGGTTCCAGCAGAGCCCCTGCAGCAGGGCAACTGGGTGACGGTGAGGCAGCGTAGTCGTGGGTCAAAACACCGCTCTTCTGTTCCGATCAAAACATTAAACAGGTTCTCCCCACTCAGTGATGCACCCACTGAGAAACCTGATGAAAGTGCTCTAGTTATTGGTGATTCTGTTGTACGGACATGAATATAGAGACACCAGCCACCATAGTCAAATGTTTACCGGGAGCCAGAGCGCCTGACATCTTGGCAAATTTAAAAGTGCTGGCTAATGCTAACCGTAAATACAGAAAGACTGTTATTCATGCCGGCGCTAATGATGTTCGACTTCGCCAGTCGGAGATCACTAAAAATAACTCTAAAGAGGTGTGTGAACTTGCAAGCACGATGTCAGACACTGTAATATGCTCTGGGCCCCTTTTATATGTATCCACACATAATGACAACAATTATTCAATTATTATTCACCACCTTCTTCTTCTTCTCCCAAATGAATCATGGATGGTAACACCTAGGAGATTGAAAAAGGATTTCCAAACCTGGGCTATAAACTGGGGCCCACGATGGAGATGATGTTCTGTGGGAGGCCATAGTTGTGAAAGACGTGATGGAATAAGTATTTTGTGGTCTCTTAAGTTCAACTGAGAAAGCAGGTATGGTTGTCCGAGCCAGGACCTTTTTTGAACCTGAAGACTACTTCTTGGGTACTGATTATTGTGAAGGGCTACCAGTTTGATACATACTTCTTAAATAACAAATTTGCTAAATTTACCTTTAATTAAATGTAACAAACACATTTGCCACATTTGATACGATTTTTCAAAAAAGAAATAAAACAAGCAAATGAAATAACTCATGTGTCTGGTCCACTGATGAAAGCCTTTGTAAAGTCAAGTGAATTATAAATCATCTAACAACAGGCGTCTAATACTGACTTCAGGAAAAGGGGAGGAACCAATGACATTTGAGGTAACAATTAAAACAGCAAGCCCCGCCCCACGACTGACATAAATAAAAGTGTTCACGCGAGCAGATCGAGTGCGCGCAAGGGCTTGTATTTGGGGGCAGAGGACGTCACGCGCGAGAGTTTGAAATGAGCTGGCGAGTTCCCGTTTTCTTTCTTCAGATTTGGTTTCACTTCCGTAGAAGTGATTTATCGCACACATAAACATCAGTTGTATGCTCGGTTATTAATGTCTTCAGAAGTAAATCATCTCCTCACTGCAGCAAAGGTTGTTGTGGAGACCAGCTAGTTCTACTCTTATAAGAAACTTTTATGGGGTTTTTTATATTGTCATTTTCAAATTCACACCAAAGCAAGTGTGATTTAAAAGAGAATAGCAAAAAAAAAAAGAAAAAAAAACATTCAGATCATTGTTAAGTGGTGCTATAGTGAGCTGTTTTTAGATCAGGCCTCTCATGAACAGGACTCATGTGGTCCTTGCGGGCGCACCATGTTGGCAACCCCTGCGGTAGAAAGAGTCTGCTTTGATATTCTTGTGACCTGGATGGTAAGTGATGAAGTTGAACCGAGTGAAATAGTTGAGTCTTTTAGCATTTTAAATGTATTCTAGATTCTATTGATCTGTGAACGTGTGTTAAGCTCTCTCCAGCCAGTGAAGAACTCTTCAAGTGGCAGTTTAACGGCCAGTAACTTCCTGTTCCCGATGTCATAGTTCTGATATGGGTATGAGATATGGATATTGTTGATGTAGACAGTGCCGTTTTGCATCTCTTTGGTTTCTGAATGAATCATCCATGTAAATGATTCAGTTCAAACGCAATGAATCACTTAACAGTGACTTGCTGCCACCTATAGGCAGTTTTAATTTTGTGTGTCCGTCAAAGCTGCATTAAACAGTGTGTAAATGCATCTAAATGACACTTCTAATGCTGTTTCAGTGTTTCCTCTGCATTGCAATTTTGTTGATACTGATTTTCATTTGCTTGGTAAAATCTCAAATGCAAGTATTTGACTTAAAAGATGGTGCACGCTTTTAGAAAAAATGGCTTAAAAGTTAAAATGGCCATAAAACTAGTTGATAACGATTGATTTCTATTATTGCTGTGAACTTACCACACAGAAGATGAAGAATATAACAAAATTCAGGAGCCAGCTGTTAGCACATTTAGAGATAAGATATCAACTAATTACCGTTATCAATAAAAACCCAGAAAACGTTATACATAATTTTTGGTTGGTATCGCATACCCCTAATTTATATAATTGTATTGATATTTTATCAATAATTGTTGAAATAAGTATAATAAATACTTCTGACTCATCCATGTAACGTTTTGTTTTTGTGAAAACTTGTATCTTGAACTGTAAATTATGCATTTTTACAGTTTAATATGGTACTATAGACATTGCCCAGCCCCGCTCATATGGTATTAATTTTATTTGTGCAGGTCTTAAAAAAAGTCTTCAATTTGAAACCCTGATTTAAAGAGACAGGCGTGAAAAATAGTGCGTTTGTGCCTCATCTCAAAATAGGCATTTTCAAAATGATATAATAAATGATCTGTGGAGTATTTTGAGCTGAAACTTTACAGAGACTTATATTACATGTTGTAAAAAGTATGAACATTATTTTTCAATCAATTTATATTCAGTGAATAAAACATCTTGTGAATAGTCACTTAACGTTATTTACTTCAGAATAGACAACAATATTACTGAAGTTCAGGAGCTGGAACACACTTGTAGAACATTTTATTGCGGTTTTCAATATATGTGAAGAATGAAAGGATGGACGCCACAGATATTTATTAATTGTTTTGCAGTGTAGTTGGTTGAGCTTTCACATTATCATTTTTTTTTTCATGCTTTTTTCAATACACTGGCTTTGCTATGACTTCAACCTCAAAATATTTTAACATTCATGTCATATTGATATGAAATACTTTTCACAATTAAATTGTCTTTCAGAAAGAATGTGCAGAAGTTTATAGAAATCACCCCCTTTTCTAAACCTCGTCACTCTGGGGAAAATGATTTCTTCCCAGAATGAGTTTGCAAATGCAGTTTCATGCTGTTTTTATATGTGAAACTCTTCTCACAGCGAGGACACTTGTACGGTTTCTCTCCAGTGTGAACTCTCATGTGAGTTGCAAGGTTTCCTCTAGCAGTGAAGCTCTTTCCACACTGTTGGCAGGGGAAAGGTTTCTCTCCAGTGTGAACTCTCAGGTGAATATTGAGGATATCTTTTCTTGAGAAACTCTTTCCACAGTGATGGCACATGAAGGAGTCGTCTCTGGTGTGAACCATTACATGATTCTTGAGTTCATTCACGTCTGTGAAACTTCTCTCGCACTGATAACAGTTAAAGATTGGTCTCGAGTGAAACTTCATGTGATTATTAAGGTTTACATTATGTCTGTAGCTCTTCCCACACTGTTTGCAGGGGAAAGGTTTCTCTCCAGTGTGAATTTTCATGTGGGCATTAAGTTGTGTTTTTTGTGTAAAACACTTTCCACACTGTTCGCAGGTGAAGGGTTTCTCTCCAGTGTGAATTCTCATGTGGGAATCGAGTTGACTTTTCCATGTACAACACTTTCCACACTGAGGACATATTAATGGCTTCTTATCAACGTGAATTTTCATGTGGACTTCAAGGCTTTCTTTCCGACTGAACGTTTTTCCACACTGTTGGCAGGTAAATGGTCTTTCTCCAGTGTGAATTCTCATGTGGGAATTAAGGTTTCCTTTACTTGTGAAACTCTTTCCACACTGTTCGCAGGTGTAAGGTTTCTCTCCAGTGTGAGTTCTCACGTGGTCATTAAGGTGATTTTTCCGTGCAAAACATTTTCCACACTGAGGGCATATTAATGGCTTCTTTTCCATGTGAATTTTCATGTGGACTTCAAGGCTTTCTTTGTTAATGAAAATTTCTCCACACTGTTGGCAGGTGCAAGGTCTAAGGTTTGGGTTTTGTGTTTTTTGAGCTTTTTCTGGTGGGGACATCTGTGAGCAACTAATTGATTTTTCTTCCGTTTTGAAATCATGTTTCTCATACTGATCTTTCTCTTCTGTTTCATTCAATTCTTGAATCTCCTCTTTCAGTGCGATCAGATCTGAAATTAAGAAGGAGAAATACCAGTAAACACCATTTTATCACAGCAGCTAGCGCTCTTGCTAATCACACTGAACACTCTCTGCATCATCTTAGTCTGGGGACTGATTGCATGTGTAGCAACGTGGCATCACGCAACAGAAACTGCGTACAGACAACTACGCCACCCTAGGGCTTGCACCCGGGGAAATAACATGCACCCTTCAGGTGCTACTCCAGGGAACAGGTTCGAGACTACTAAGAGAGCAAGAGACGTGACTTACCCAGATAAAACGTTTAATTTTACAGTCATTAATCCTAAAACATTAAAGAATGGTCTCGTCAACAGTTTACCAATTAAATATGCACAGTTACAAAGTGATGGCCCACTGTTAGCTGCATCCAAAGGACAATACTGTCGGGCCAGTGCGAGCCAGGGCTTAAAGCGGGCCGGGCGGGGCTCATAGCCTCGGGCCAGTAGCACCGAGGCCAGAATAGCACAGGGTTTCCACAGTCAGGGCCTGAAGGGACTTCCACTAAAACACGTCCTTTACACGCCTCTCAGAACAACGTCACGCAACCCCATCATTTCACCAACAAAAGAGAAGTTATCAGAAAACTAAGAAATAAGTCACTGGAACATGCGCGATCACAAAACAAACATGATAAAAGCGTCCGTTTGTTTGCATGCTTTGCTTAAATATTCAAACTCAAAAGTATCAAAGTTTTACTATAGAATAAGTGATACATTGATCATAATGAATTCATTTATCAAGACTCAAAATTAGTCACACAGAAATAAATGTATTTATATTTTATTTATTTATTTTTAACGCTTATGAAAATAGCCTGCTTATTCAGTCAAGTCTGTTTCTGTTCATTTGTAGCCACAGTGGCCTATATATCACATTAAGAATGAATGATAATCTCTCTATTTTTATAAATGCTCCCAAACATAAAACATTATATTTCTATGATAGGCTACGTGGAGCTAAACTCTCAAGACAAAGACTTATGACAGATAATATAAGTTACTAAATAAATACACATCGGATTAAGTTATTTCAAACACTCGCTGCTGACTAAGAGTGAGTTCTGAGCTCAACTTATTAAAAAAAGTCTTTAATACCGGTGTTAAAGCTGTTATCTTTCTGAAATGATCCACAGCACTGATATAATGTTTAAATATAATGTTTATCTCCAGACACAGAGAAACTTCGCCTTTGTTCAGAACCCCTTCTCTAGCCCCAGCTGGCCCACTTTGGCCCAAGGTTATCGTTGGGCCAAAAAACCCTGGCCGTTGTCCACGAGGAAGCCCCGACGAGGCACGGAAGTGACAGTGGAAACGCAACTGACCCTGGCACGCACTAGCACGCCCGCTTTAAACTCGACAGTGGAAACGCGGCTATTGAAGCTGTAGGATCAGATGATATTCTTCAAAACAGCAGTAAAAACAGCCGTAGATGAAGCCAGCGTGAGAAACAGCCGTAGATACTTGCTTATGAAACAACAGCTAGTGCTCAGGCTACACCTAAAATACAAATAAAAACGCACATCCACTTTAAACAATCTCCTCCCTTTAAAAGAAAGGAAACCCACAAGAAAAGGTATTGCTTACCTCATTCTCAGACCACAGTAAGCTTTACACCACCTGCGCTCATCACTTCGGACACACGTACACACAAAGGGAAAGCAACAGGACATAAAGCCCTGTGCCCGGTTGCATGAAACTCCTTAAGCTAAGAAATCCCTTATATATAAAGTTAAGGGTACCCTTAGTGAAACTTGGGTTGCAAGAAAAGACCCTAAGGGTTTCCTTAAGGAACTTAAGTCTGTTTTTACGTTTTTCCCCTTAATTATCTAAGTGTTCCCTTAAGTGTTGCTACAAAGTACTTCGTGACCATTTCACCTTAAGGGAGCTGTTTTGGTGCCTTAAATTTATTTAGTCAACTTAAACTCAAAATGCGATGGCTGATTTAGTGTTAATTGAAGAGGAGGAAATACCAAGGCGTGTTTTTAATGATCGTAATAATCCCTTGGAGACAATGAATGGTTGATGAAAGGCTGAAAAGTATTATTATTATTATTATAACCTCTTACGAAAAAAAATGCAGTTTATACATATGTATGTATGTGTAATTTAGGATGTAGCGCTCATTTGCATTATTTTACCTGCTTCGAGGAACGCCTGGAATACCGACTAGAGTAGGAGAGGAGAATCCTTCCCTAAAATATCTTGTACCAATTTTGCTGTGTCAGTGGCCCTCCTCCTTTACACAACATAACAATAACATTGTTTCATAGCAGGCGCGATACCTTTTTGAGACAATTTATCAGGCACGAGCACGAACGTTACTCATCGGTCTTTCCGGATTCTTTTTTATTGTTTGCCATTTCTTTTCTTGAACTCACCACTATGTTTTCATACTTTTTCATAACTTCTTCTACTGTTCGCTTGACAGCAAGATTTCTTGAATTTATTTCTTCTGTTATCTCTTGCCAGGCTTTAGATTTGTGCGAATGAGTGACTGATGGGTTATAGCGGCTTTGGAGAATGTTTTTTCTTTTTGTGAATTCTTCTAAAAGAATTGCCTTTTCGTCCTCTGTCCAGTTTGGTTTACGTTTTTTGTTTTCTGTTATGTTTGTACTCTCCATAGCACTAATATATTAATACAAGTGTGATTTTAGCAAAGTTAAGAGGTTTCTTGCAACGCTCTTAATGAAATCCCTTCCCTCAGGGAAACTCTCACTTAAGGAGTTTCATGCAACCGGGCACTGGACCTTTACGGTCCACAAGACCAGAATACAGAGCAGAATAACCCTGAATAACTTGCTACTTATAATGCCACTGGAACACAACTCAATAATTGAGCAAGCAGGTGTACTCAATGCATGTCTTCCCATTGGGAATATACCACATAGTTTTAATTCGTTGACCCGATGACATTGAATCCAAGAACAAAAAGGGGGTTAAAAACCATTAGTTACAATTTCTTAAGAATTTACACTATCCCACATTGGCAACTGAAAAGATAAACCCATCCACAAGCTACCTAAATGATAGCAAGGTGAAACTTCATGATACTGCCTGGTACACGAGGAGACCTACCTCCAACCCGAACTCAACACGGGAATCTAGAAGAACTTTTTCCCGAATATAATGACAGTTCAATAGAGCTTGACGCCAAGAACTAGGGCAGGTTGCATAAAAGCTGTACCGAAAAATGCCAACCCATATTATCCAAAAGATCATTATAGCATTCTCAAATAACATTTATGGCCAAAACACCGGGGAACAGGCTAGTAAGACCGGAGGAAAGGTTTTTACTGTAACTATAGAGCACGCCACGCTTAGATATCACTTTACCAGAGAATTCAACATCCAGCTCTAAACAGCCTATGTACAGAAAGTCTAGGCCATTGGCAGCCTTAAGCTATAACCAGTGAAAAGTTACTTTTTTTCCAAACCTCAAGGCTCAAAGTTCAACAAAACCATCAATTCACAGTTGACACCATATAATTTTGCCCTTTCCAATCTCCTTCGGGTGTGTTGGCTTTGTACAATCTATAACCTGAAGTGTAAGTTTCCCTTAAAATCGCCCTTAAGTTTCCCTTACACTTTATGAGCATTACATAAAATATCCCTTAAATGTTATTTAAGGGTTTCTTTAGGTAAAACTTCATTCATTTAAGTATCTCTTAAAAGCCATTAAGTGTTGCATAAACCCCCTTAATAATAGACAGAACAAGTGCGATATGTGTGTTTTGGGGTTTCATGAGACTTTAATTACTACACTTGTGTAATATTCTTCACAAATGTCTGTAGAGCTGGACATTGTAATAAGGATCAAACGAGTGAGTTCAGCTTTGTGAATGAAAACTAACCTGTTTGTTCCTCAGTATCTTCATGTTTGACTCTGAATGTTTCTTCAATCTTCAAGTCTTCACTCTCTACTTTAATAAACGACATCTTTAAAATTGTGTGTCATGTGGACCTCAGTTGATTCAGCAGGAGTTTTTTTCTTTGTCCTGTTTAAGATGAGTGTAATTAACAGAAAATTAATTATTCTCTAAAATAAACGGAAACTGCATCTCTGGGTTCATCTCAATGAGCTCCATATTTCAGTAGAGTCAGTGTACTTAAATTACCTGATTAACACATAATTATACATAAAGTTAATATTTAGGTATTTATGCTTTATACTTTGTATTCTATTATTTGTAGTACAATATTAAATAAGTTGCACTTACATGAAAACATATGCAGCTGGTTTGTTAGCATTACATTAAAGTTTGTGTTCTCGCGCTTCGAATCACTGAATCACTTTACGAATGACTCGGTTCAGATGATTCAGATTCTCGGTTTCTCTCAATTCTATGGGGAGCGAAATGAGACGTCACTTTTCTGTAACTAATATGCGGTTTACTCATAAGAATAACTTTACAAAACGTGTTACATCATTTTAGATTGATCCATTTACTTTAATCGTTGCGATCTGTTCAATCTTTTTACAAGCTATATAATGAACTTGAGCACAAACCTTTCTTCAGCCGAATCACAACAAGCGCAGGAGCGCAGCTTCGTGACGTCACAACGCCAGACCAAAATAAAAGTCCCGATAAAAGTCCCGTCTCTTCTTCTCTTGGTTAATGGCGGATCGTAACCAACGTTTAGGTGCATAGCAAAACTGATGGAACTGATATTTATTTTAGCAGTGCATCTTCTGCTATTTTGTCTGCATTTCCAAATTTTTCACTCTCTTGTGAGCTCGCACCAGACTGAACATTATGCCACCTCCATGTAATCTTAACAAACTGTGATAAAGTTTTATCAGTAGGTCTGTTCTGATAGGGGTCACTTTATGGTAATGTCCATTTTCTGTCCCTACTCAATTGTAACACTTGAAAAACACTTTAAAATAAAACGGTGTTATTTGAACATTTTCACGTTCTTGAGCCCTCGATGTGGCTATATTTGTTTTTAATAAATGATAAAGGCTTCCAAGCACCACAGAACTGCTCATCCCCACAGCCATGTCCAGAGGTCAAAAACAGGCTTTTCTACCATTTAAAATACAACGATGTATTCATAACTATCAAATATATGATGTAAATGACAGTAAAAAAAAACTGCTAAATAAATATATAAAGAAAGAAAGTTGTGTCACTGTTTAGGTATGTTCACTATACATTAAATACATTATTCTGAAACTGTTATCAATACTTCTTTTATTGTTTCTCTATAATCTGATACATCTATCTTTCTGACTAGAACCAGAAAATCTGAGCACATCACACCAGTCCTCAGGTCCTTACACTGGCTTCCAGTTACATTTAGGATTGATTTTAAAGTACTTTTACTCGTATATAAGTCACTAAATGACCTAGGACCGAAATATATTGTAGATATGTTCACTGAATATAAACCTAACAGAGCACTCAGATCATTAGGATAGAGTCAGTTAGAAATACCAAGGGTTCACACAAAACAAGGGGAGTCCTCCTTTAGTTACTATGCTGCCCGCAGTTGGAATCAGCTTCCAGAAGAGATCAGATGTGCTAAAACACTAGTCACATTTAAATCTAGACTCAAAACCCATCTGTTTAGCTGTGCATTTATTGAATGAGCACTGTGCAATGTCTGAACTGACTGCACTATATTTTATATATAATCATTTTCTATTCTTTACGGTTTTATATCCTTTTTAAAACAATTTTGAAATCTTTTAAAAAGTTTTCAATTTATTGTTATTATTATTTCAATTATTATTTTAGTGATTTTACGTAAAGCACTTTTAATTGCTATTGTGTATTAAATGTGCTAAATAAATACACTTGCCTTACATATTGCATTAGATATATAGACGATACATTTAATTACATTACATTATAATTATATTTTTTTGCCCTTTAGACAGAATCTCTTTGATAGTTATTCTTCGTATGTTCAGCACACAACAGGACACAATCTATTATGTATTTTCACCAATAATTCAACATTAAATTGTTGTGCGTGAGTGAACGGGACTTTTATTCTGGTTTGGGGACGTGAGGAAATGTACTAAGCATTCTTTTTACAAAAGCTTGTTAGTTAAGGATTCATACTAGTAAAGAAAAGCTTTATTGCCCAATTGAACTCATTTAATTATTAATGGACTTTACATACACACAACAGTGAACAATAATGTGTTTAAAATTATCATTAACTCACTAATACATCACTAAAACATTATTAAATGAATGCAACTTTATTGGGACAAAAGTCTCTCTACAGCTATACTGCTAACCATCTAATAACACTGTATTATTAATGAGACTTTATTTCCAATTTTCTAATATTTCCTTTAGTTTTATTGAAAATATATGACTTTCTGATTTAAAATGTAATGGGAAAAGGAGTAGACTAGAAGAAGTTTTGGAAAAGGGCGGCCTCGAGCTCAGGTCACTTGTGTCCAAATCATTCATCACACGTCTTTTACCCGCTGTGCTACTGATTTTACATTTTGCAGTGCTGTTTATCACAGCCAGGCATATGTGGGCGGAGTTATTGTAAATAGTCTCCCCCAACAAATTATTTATATAAATACATTACTTCTATATTTTTAATATTCAATATCTTTGAAATAATCTGTACTGTATAAAGCACTATAGAAGTCATTTGACTTGATCAGAAATGCACTGTAGAGATTAATGTACAATTTATGTCCTACTTGCGATACTGTTTTTGGATACACAGCGATAGTTTGGAGTTTACAGTAACATGTATGTATAAAAGTGTTTTATAATTACTATTCCGCACCTTTGGTTCACTCACGCGTTTGAATATGAAACATTACATGGAGCGCGTTTCGTTCTGGGAAACAGTATCTCATGCAGTGTCTTCAGATGCATACATCAAATTTTAGCAAATGTAGCAGGTTCCTTGCATACAGAACGTCCACGTACTATTCACAGTATAAACACAGCATACTGCAATATAGTAGGAGATGTGTGGCAGTATCCCATTTCTGAATTAATTTCATGCATACAGAAAATCTGCATACTATGCACTGCATACATACTGGATACCGCAGAAGTAGTAAGAGTAATATGATTGTATGGCATTTCGAACATTGTAATGAACTACCAATATACTAACATGTCCTTTTGCATATGACATCTCAAATTGAATATTGCTATCCATATGCTTCCATAAACACCAAAGTTTTATGTACAGTCAATTGTGCTTTGTGTCTAGTGGATTCCAATTCAGATGCATACATTCACAACCATACAAGCAGAAAAATATGTAGCAAAGTTATTTAAACGAAGTACATTTTACAGCAAAGTAGTGCAACTTATTATTATTAAACAATTAAATGATGCATACATCTATTTTTGCAGTTCATAGCCAATGTTATGAAGTCTACATCACAAACTAAAAAGGCCTAACACATCTCTGTTTCAACATTTTTTTTTTAAATCTTGCGTCAGGATGTTATAAAATGTAACTATTCAACTTAAATGACTAGACAAACGACAAACAATGCTGTTTACTCAGAAAGGCTTAGCAAACCTTGAGAAGCTGCATGTGTTCAAATCAGCTCTCTCTAATCATAGACTACGTTTACAAGCTGTTAAAATTCGGGTTATGGTCGGGTTAAGGTCACTATTTGGGTTTCTGAAACATTCGGGATAACCCGTTTACATGCGTGAGCAGAGAGAGTTACTCCTGTATACATGGAATGTGTAATCCGTCGCCAATATCCCGATGTAAACGGCGACGCGCGGTTAGCGTCTGGACGTAATGCGCAATATGCATCATTTCCGATTCTTCTTCCTGTATCCAAAGACTCAAAAGACCAGGATTCCTTGCGAATAGAACATGCGCAGAACACACAATTTGATGGGGATATGCCGAAACGCGTTTACAAGACCAAATATTCGGGTTAGAAAAGGGGTACCCCAGGTATAATATCCCGGTTTTTAAAAACCGGGATATGAGCATATCCGGGTTTTTGACGGTGTTTACATGGCCGTGCGCGACCGGGTTATTGCTAATATCCTGGTTTTGAACGGGTTATTGGCTGCATGTAAACGTAGTCATTGTAAGTGGCAATCATTAAGGAAATGTGTCCTTATTAAAGCCAGTTTCATTCTGTCCACATGACGAGTCCATACAGATGCTCCATATTAACAAAAAATGAATCAGTCAATTGACAAGCATATATATATTTCAGTTTTTCACTTTGTGTAGCAAGTTGTGGTGGTTTAGTGAGAGATCTTATAAAGTGGTGAATAGAGTGATAAGAGGTGATTGTGAGTAGATGGATCCTGTAAAAGTCAAAGAGATGGAGAACTTTCTCCATGGAACAGATCCTCCTGGATGTTCCTAACAGGACAAATCCATCATTAAAAGAAGAGCTGAAAGCTATATAGTGAAAGGTAAGCCTTAAAATTGCCATTTTAGTTGCACAGGTACAGCAAATAAATACCTTAGCCTTTGTCTAATTTCATATCAGATGGTCTGCTTCAGTATATATGTCAGAGGCGTAGGCGAGGTGAACATTTGGCCAAAGTGGTCACCTCACCAGAGGAGGCAAATTATGTTTTTGTTAGCCTCCATGCCAGTGATCGGGGGGTCATTGTGGCATGGAAAAGACTCGAGATGCCATCAGGACCAGATTCTTCTGGGCTGACATGGAAGAGGACATCCACAAATGGGTGAGTTTTATTCTTTCCTACTTATTTATGGCTCATTATTTTAAAGAAAAATCACCAAATCTCTAGACCGTACTTAACACAGAACATTACATTTTGTAGATATCCCCCATGCCCTGAATGCCAAGCCAGAAGGTCAACACTGAAGGAGAAGGTCTACATCCCGATTGAGGCGGGTATATCCAATGACAAGTGTTCCCAAAAATTTATAAAATGCATTTTGTCCTTCTATACACCTTTTTTTTCCCTCAGATCACAGAGCCTCTAGAATAGCTGGGAATGGATCTGGTTGGAAAAATTGTATCCAACCAGAGAAGGGGAATCAATACATCTGTGTTATGATTGATTATTTTACTAAGTGGACAGACATTGAAATCAGAAAGTGCAAGGGAAGTGTCTGACTGCATTTGAGTTTTTTTTTTCTTTTCTTTTTTCTATAAACATGGAGCTCCAAAAAGAGTTTGGCAATAAGGTCAAATGTCACCCATTTTCAGTATCCTTTACACTTATTTTCGCAGATTAGTTTTGATCTTTTGTCAGAGGTTGGGTATTAAAAGGAGCTTGTGTTCTCCATACCACCCACAAACTGAGAAAATGAAGGGAATCATCCAA
The DNA here is from genome assembly GCF_023724105.1 of Carassius gibelio. Classification (NCBI taxonomy): domain Eukaryota; kingdom Metazoa; phylum Chordata; class Actinopteri; order Cypriniformes; family Cyprinidae; genus Carassius; species Carassius gibelio. Next base: position 2,560,880 of record NC_068399.1, on the reverse strand, counting down.
AGGTATGATGCTGACCTGGATTGTTTATAGCTGCTTACACTAGGGACCATTGAATGCTTGATTCTGATTGACAAGACCAAAGCAGATGAAGGAAACAATGGAAACACTGTTTGCTGACCAAGACCACAGCGTCCTGACTAACCTGCTCTTCTACACTGAACACTGCTTTCTGTCAGCATTTACCCTTCACAAAGAAAAGAGGCATCTGTAAAGGCAGACAATTTGGCTTTGAAGTGAAATCAGACATATCACAGCATGATCTCTACCTCTGTACACTCTAAAACCTCGTGAAAATTATGAAACTTCTCCAGCTGAATCTTAAAAACTGTTTTCTTTGAAACCCAAACTCAGATGGAACAAATCTAGCTCTGAACAATTCAAAGAAATCATGAACTGTCCTACTATATTAAAAGTACTGGGTGACTTAATGTCCACTAACTTCACCTTAGACATTGCCTATCCCTGTCTTAGAAGTTAAAGCTGCGGTTAATAAACAGAACTGCTTGCGTCTTGCGGAAGAACATTGTAGCCGGAACTACTTCTCTCTGTTTATGTCTATGAAGAATCACAAAGGTACTGGGTTACTCCGCCGCGGTATCCCTGAAGCAATCTAAAATAGTCCGAATATAAACACTTATTATAGGTGCACCCTAGTGATTCAGGACAAGCTAAAAACACGGTTTGGAAAATGGATTCATGGTGTACTCGCTTATTATAGACCTTATTCTACATTTTGAACACAAACAAAGTTACGGACCGCAGCTCTGATTGGTTGTTTCTTACCGGGAGCGGATGACTTTTTGCAAATGGCAATAGGACACTGGGAGGAGCCAGAGGAGCTTGATTTTTTTCACAGATTATCGGTCTCATATTCTACTGTTTGGACATAATGACAGGTTTAACAAATATGTAAAAAATATATTTTTACAAAGGTTACCTACAGCAGCTTTAATGGAATAAACTTAGCAACAACAAATGAAAAAAAAAAACAAATCACATATTCAAAGCATTAGCAACTCTAACATTAAACAGCAAAGCAAACATAAATCAACAAATGGTTTAATAATGAATGCACGAAGGTCAGGAAAGAACAAAAACGGCTTTCTAACAAACACAAAGATACATCCAGTCGGACATTAGGGTTCACTTATTCTGAATGTCTGGGGGAAAAAAAATCACAAAAGACTACTGTAGAACAAACGAGAAAAATACTTTAAAAACCAAAATTTGGGAAATTGATGAACCAGTAGATTCAAACGACCACCACTTTCTGTAATCTATATACAAAACTTGTACTGAAATCAGTCATTTTCTAAAAAAGAAAAAAGTTTATGTTTTATAGACAAAAATATCTGCGATGCATGTCCATGATTTTTTGTAATTAGGGTCACGCTTGACGAAGGCGGAAGTACCGACTCAGTGTTTAAAAATGTGGAGAAGGGAGACCGTTCCAAAGTTGTATGTACAGTGACACATATTCAAATGTCTTTAGTTTTATCATTTAAAATTTTCACTTCGTGTGCGTATCCGGGATGTTTAAAACTTTGAAAACCTAACTTCCACCTACATAAAAGCGTGACCTTTTCAACGTTATTAGGTGAAGTCATGCAAGACATGGATTTTTGTTAATAAAGGATATACTTTTTTTTGTTTTTAGAAAATGACCAATTGTTTGGCTAGATAAGAACCTTAATCCTTGTCTGGTATTGTGTAGTGCCCTTTGAAACTGTACTAAAACTGTAATTTTGAGCTTCAACAGTTTGGTAGCCGTTGAAGTGCACTATAAGGAGAAAAATCCTGGAATGTGTTTTATCAAAAACCTTAATTTATTTTCAACTGAAGAAAGAAAGACGTAAAACTTCTTGGATGACATGGGGGGTGAGTAAATTATCAGGAATTTTTTATTTAAAAGTGAACTAATCCTTTAACACTGGTGATACTGTGGTGTATGACTCCAAGAAAATAAGGAGCTCCAATATTATTTTAGTAAAGAATGACAGATTTTTTACTTTTTGTAAAGGTTTGTGTCTAGGGCTGTCACTTTTAGTTCGAAAATCGACTGCACAATCGATCGAACCAACCCAAAAAAATTTTGAAAATGAAAATAGGGAATCGATTTTAACCAAATATGTACACAGTGACCGGCTTTTGTTATGGAAAATTGGCAGTAATACCCCCACCTTGCGCAGCTGTACCTGAGTGTCCCTGGGACATCAGTGCGGTCGGAGCGCGTCTTCTTTTTGAACAGTTGTTTAAAATGGATTGCATCATTATTTAAAATAATCTTGGAGATTTTTGAATTGCCTAAATCATAAATGCAGCCGGGTTGAAGCCTGCAGTGATGTTTTTCTATTGTTATGGCAGCCGTCCCCTCTGCATATATATTTTTTAGAGAATGTTGCACTCCTGTTGCTGTTTGTTATTCTGCACGAAACTTCATGCCAATAAATGAGAAATATTGCTGACTTGTGTTATTTGACGTTGAAAAAGGAAACAGCTTCTTTTTTTTTTAGACATGGAAAGATTCAATGAACACTTATGTCTTAAAAATCGAAAATGATTTTTTCACAAAAGTGACAGCCCTATTTGTGACTGTCCCATAGACTGCCAAGTAAACTACATGGTCAATCTTTGATGAGAGAGACTGAACTCAAACTCAAACTGATAACATTGCCTTTGCTGATGTGCGTCTGCCTTTGACTCTGGTGAATGTAAATCTGCTAAGCTTTCTTGTGAACTGTCAGGGTTTGGATCCGGATCTGGGACATTTGTATTGATTGTGCATAGCTCAAGGATTTGCCAGATATCGTGTCTTTTTGTTCTTGACAAAAGTTCCTTTGCAGCACTGATGATGTTGATGTCATCACTTTCACAGGCTGGTTTCCTTAGCATCTGATTAAAACAGGAAGTTAATAATCATGCACGTTTTATCTTTGTCATCCATTCTGTATTGGCCATGTTAAGATATTGCTACATATGAATGTCATTTGATAGATTACAAAGAACAGATTTATGTAAGTCCACCATTCCACCTCCCTTGGTTGTTTTTTTTTTCAGAGGAGCACCAGGAAGCTGCTCCTTAGAGGGGGGTAGTGTCACAGTGTCTGGTTTGTGTATCCTGGGTGTCCACTAGAGGTCTCACTTCCCCATATCGTCACCCCACTTCAGGAACTGCATTTCACACAAGCCTTTATCTGGACTCATCACTGTTCATTGCACACAGCTGTTCCCACTTACATTGTTTGCACGTGTCTATATATACCCTGTTTGTTTCTGTCTTTGTGATGGAGTCCTTGTTTAATGTCACCCTGTTATTTTGTGTTTCCTGGCTGATGTTCGTGTTTCTTGTTTTGGACTGCTTACCTGGATTTGACCTCTGCCTGGATTCTGGATTACCCTTATAAAAACTGCGCCTTCATCTACCTGTTTGTGTGCGTGCCGGGACACTCAGCAAACCAGCACAAACGTTTATTTTTGTGGCACAAACGTAACACAAATAGCATGGTTTTGGTAATCATTTTATTTTATGGGGTGCCAACTTCATGGAGGTAAATATTTGGAATGGCCAAAACCATCTATAGATGATTCAATATTCCTGTGTATATCTTTGTAGTTAGTTTTTTATAAGAAAGCTAAATTGGCAAAACGTGTTTGTTTATACATCCATTTCCTTAGTTCGCCTCATGTCCTCAGAATTATTGTGGTGGACCCATCTGTAAAAACTCATAAAGTAAATAAACCCAAAATCAGAAAAAGCTTGGATGTTTTGTAAAATGCAGTGAAATCAACAATCTGTGATTGGTTAGTTCTCTTTATTGTTTATTTAAAAGTGTGTTACGTGAAAATAAACTTTTTGATTTTGATGGCTGCAACACACTCCAAAAAAGTTGGGCCAAAGGCCAAATAAAAGTGAAAATGTTATAGAATATCCTAATGAAACAGTTCACTGTAAGTAGGTGAATTGGTAATAGGTGAGGGGATCATGTTTGGGTATAAAAAGAACATCTGAGTCTTTGCAAGAAAAGCTGGATCGTGGCTCATCACTTTGTGCCAAATTTCATGTTTGGTACTAGAGAGGCGCTGTCCTGTAGAGTTTAGATTCAACCCTGAAAATAAACCTCACCTGTCTGTAGCCTTAGTAATCCTGAAGACATTGCTTGTTCAGCTGTGTTTGATTAGGGTTGGAGCTGAACTCTGCAGGACAGCTCTCTAAGTCTGAACTTGTCTACCCTTGATGTGAGCAAGGCAGGATGACCTTTGAGCACTCGGAGGGCATTACATTCGAAACGGTCATGCTGTGGTATTAAATAAAACCCCTATTACTTAACACAGTCTGCCACTGTATCAAGAAATGCAACTTGAATCTCTATTACTGGGGAAAATGGATGTCAAGTTCTCAGTCCCAAAGACTAAAGGAAGGGACCATCCAGGTCTAATCCGAGACACATGCAAACTATTAACAAGAAGGAATACATTGAGACTGTACAGAAACACAGACTGTCATTAAGATGAGGTCTTTGTGGGAAGTCCATAGTTATTAGATCAAGACAATGCCAGATCTCATTCTGCATATGCTACAACAGTGTGGTTTCGTAGACACAGAGTGAATGTGCTTGATCAGTCCACATCTGTCTCCTATTGAAAATGTATTGCTTGCCATAAAAAAATAAAATAAAAAGTATCAGGCCGTTATGACATTGGACTGTTGAGCAGCTCAAGTCTTGTATCAAGCGAGATTGGGCAAAGAATTAGCTTGCTAATTAGTATCCTCAATTCCCTTCAATATATGACATTTAAAAAGTTGATTACATTTTAGCGCAAGCGGGTGTTTTCCCCCCTATACGCTAACACCATATAAAATATCATCATATAGATATTAACACATGCACATATACAAGTTTTACATGTTACAAAATGACATCTTTAAACACAATAATAGAATAATACTGTTATGTCATACTGTATTACTTTTATGTTCACTCTTCCTCCTGCGCTAAAATTACCGTATCTAGATGCTGCAAGTTTTACTATGGTCAGACATGATGTGCGAAAAGTGACATGTTTGCCAGTTACTGATAAGAGGAAGTGAAGACATGTTAAAACAGACTGTTGCTTCATAGACTGAAAGATATTCAATGTTAAATTATCACCGCTTGGTGTTTATATAAGTCTGTACTCAAGAGTGTCAAAAAAGTTAATGACCAATAAGTGCTGATTGAGTATTTAATGATGGACACCTGCTGTTAATGAAAATAATTGCTGAATGAAGAACAAAGAGAAGCACAACAACTACGACTGACTTTCATAAAGCCTTAGATGAGATCCACTACACTTTACATCTCAGCAGAGGATGATTAAACAACTTCACCTTTACCAGCTGCACTTGTTCCTAAACAGTTTGATTTTCGTTCTTTCACATGACTACAAAAGTCCATATTGAGAACGAACAGAGGTTTAGCTCTAGTCAATGATGAACTGAATGCTGCTCGGATTGCTGTCCAGTTTTGGAAACAGACTTCAGATCAATTTGTTCCAGTAGAAGAACAGGGAATATTTTATACATTACGTAATTTAAGTGTTTTGATTATGTATCTTTATGTTAACAGTCACATGAAAAGGGGATCTGCTGTAAAAGAGAGTTTTCCCCATGAAATTTCAAGTGAACCACCAACAGCCGGTTTTTGGAAGACTACGTCTGCAGTTTCTTCCTTGAAGAACCAGAAACAAACACCCAGTGGTTTCTCAGCTCTCTCCCTTTAGTCACAGTCTGTTCTGAGAGAAAATTATCTTCAATAAAGTCTACTTGTCCAGTAAACAGTTTCTTTCTGTCTTACTTTACAAATATCTAAAAAATGTAGAGAATTATCATAAAAACCCTTATAAAAACTGAATTTACTGTATAACGCAGAACTTCATGGAATTTGTCTTATTTTTGATGAATAAATAAAAAGGGCAGTATACACACACACACACACACACACACACACATACATTTATATAGTCTCCAGACGAGAAAGAAACCATGCATCCTGTTTGTTTTCTTTATTTTACAAAAGTACATTTTTTTTCATATTGTGAGTGTATACAAATAAAAGTAGACCCTTTACAGTGTGGAATGATATATTACTCTTATATATATGAGAAAAAATGACGGCATATTTTAAGTTGTTTCCACTGTTATGCTATTAGGGCAAAATGGCAGTGATTGCTCTGGTATCTTCATGTCCTGCACAAGCATGCTTTAGCTTAGCTTAAGTTAAACATTTTAACTTACATTGTGATGTTCTTTGTTTTATATCTGTGGGCTCTTATTGTAGCCAAGTCAAGTGTTGATTTGGGAAGTGTAAATTCATCAAACATGTGGTCAACTTGACTTTAACAACAATTTTTTTAAATTATCTTTCTAAATAAATAAAATGTAACCATTTTGATATTTCCATAATTTCTGTGTATCCAGTATATTGTTTTTGTCAAATAAAACCACAAAAATCTCATAGCAGTTCTGTAGATATTGTTCAAAATGCCCTCTTGGTGAGAAGGCTGATGTTGAAAACATTGTGAGCATCAGGTGCACTTCTATGTGTGTGTTTGTGTTGTAAATGAAACTGTGCGTCTGTGCCACAGAGACAGCAGAACATGCAGGATTCATATTTTGCAGTATAAAGTCACATAGACTAACCAACTTTTGATTTATTCATCTAATGGTTGCCATATTCCTTGTCATATTTCAGCATTATACAGTAAACTTAATTACATTCTGACTGATTTCTGGAATTCCGACTGCGTTTTGCGTGTTTCGGAGATCATAAAACTACATTTATTTCGCGTACACCCTGACTTTTTGTCACTGACTCCACTTTGAGAACACCATTTCTGCAGCGAGAATCTGCCTGTCAGGCTTGTTCAGTGATGTGGCATTTGGCAAAATAAGTAACTGACATTCACACACTCAAATGCTGTTGCCAGAGCATTTCGACAACCACTGTTTTAAGGTGTCAGAATATTACAGTCTTTGTTCTACAAAACACATCTGAAAGTAAGGCCCCGTCCACACGGAGACGCGTTTCTGTGAATACGCACAAATATTTCATCGTATAGGCATGTCGTCCACACGGATCCGGCGTTTTCGCAAGGTGAAACCGCTATTTTTTTAAACCGGGTCCCAGAGTGGATAAATTTGAAAACGCCGTCTTTGCGTTTTCGTCTGGACGGCTAATCAGTATATTTTCTGGAACGATGACGTCATCAGCCCACGTCTCCCCCCTAGTCAGAAACCTCTACGTCACGTAACAGCAACAAAAACATGAACAAACACTGAACGATTGTCTTTTTATTAACTAACATTAACACTGATTAATAAATGTATTATTCCATGTTCGATTGTGTACCACGCGCAAGGTTTATGAGCATAGTCCAAGTCTTCTTCTCTGTTTTTAGTGTATCTCTGTGTCAGAATTACAGCGCCACATACTGGTCTGGCATGTATACTACATCATTTTGTGGTTTCGTGTGGACGCGGATATTTCTTGAGACGAGGAAAAAAAAAGATCGGATTGGGGTAAGCTCCGTCTCCGTGTGGACGAGGCCTAAAAGTAGCATGTTTTATAGAGTGTAAATTTTGACTAATTTAAACACAGCAAAGCTGACCAAAGTGACGAACAGCGACAAGACCAATATAATAAATCAAATACGAGAAAATAAAAGCCAAACTTAGAATGCATTCAAGTAATATGGCAGCAACTAAAAATGATGAGAAAATCACCAAATGGCTAATAAAAAGTTGTACCGTGAGGATGTGCTGCAAATTTTGTTCACCAATTCTGACCCTGAAGGGGAATATTTGCCTTTTGGAAATGACAGTAGGTTGTGTAATAGTCGTATTTGTCCCGGTGCATCTTTGCAGTGCAATGATGCCACCGTGCAAAGCAAGAGTGTTCACGAAGCATAAACAAGTCATCATCCCAACGGGGATGCGGGTGGCAGTGGTGAACGTGGTCATAGTGTCCATAGGAGAGCTGTTCATGATCGTGCGTGATAAGACAAGTACAGGTGCAGTCTGGGTGGAGAAGGTGCGCTCTGAGCTGTGCCATGCAATGAGAGATTGGTACCATACTCTCTCAAGAACTATCAGCTGTGTCACCAAGATATCCGATTGGGCAGATAGCTGGTCAAAAAATTGCATGCATTTTACTATAGCAGTTAGTTATAATTTAATACTTTTTCCTTTTTTTTCTTGATCATTTTGAATGAGAAAAAAAAAATTAAGTTAAAAAATTCAATATCTTATCATTTCCTGAATATTACTGATGAACTGATCAAAAAGTAGGCTACTGTTCACATACATTTTACTAGTATATAGTGTAGTAATATAGTAATTATTTAGTACTTTCTCCTGTTTTATTGTTGGCTTACAAATAAGTTCAAACATCGATTTGATATCTACTATTTCCTGAATATTATGAAATCCGAGATAGCTGATGACGTCATATGAATATATTTAAACCCCAAATAAACGTTCGGTCATCCCCAATATTTTTCTAATTCTCTAGATCTATGATGTCAATATACAGCATGTTTTTCACACACACACAAAAAAAACCCCAGGCGCCTAAAGGGTTAACCTGTTTTCCAGCACACACCAATATGGGACTTACAACTAAAAGTGCTCTACCTAACTTATAATTGTAACAGTTCCTTTCTTCAGTGTGTTAAACACATAATTTTGGTGTCTTTGGAAAAAAGACTCTTTGGGCTGTACTTTTTATCCACCAGAATTGATAATACTCAAAAAAAAATTTAAGTTACAGACACTGACTGAAGTGCCTCAAAAATATTTTTACCACACTGAATTTTTTTTGTTTGATATAAAAATACAGGAAATCAGTTCTGGAGCAATCTAGAAAAGAAATGGATTGAAAGTCAAATGTCTCATGAGTTTCTATTTCAAATCTAAAGAAGATACCATGAAAAATGAGACTCCTGCCCCCCAATATTAAAAATACTTACTAACTGAATTGAAGGCTTCTACAAACCATTTTAGTCATTAAACATACCACTGCATATTTGTTTCCAATTACTAACAATAGACAGAAACAAGACACCATATAAATGATTTGAGCACTAGAAAAATACACTAAGAATAATTTAGGTAAGAAAAATAAAAAAAGATTTAACTTTGTTTGCCAATTACAGAACATCCTGAGATTGCTAGAAATGCAGCATTTACAATTATTTCTGTTCATATAGTCAATTATCATGTGTTAATGTGCTGATGGCCAGTTATAGAGATTATAAAGTAAATAAATCACACTATTCATACACACACTCTACACACTCTATGAGCTGATTTGCACTCAAACAGATGGTAATCATGCAGATACATTCATATTCAACATAAAACACACTCACATATATAAAAACTGTTGAAAAATGAAACGAACAACAAAAAAGGCGGTCGCTATGATTCCACCTCCATCAGCTGACTAGCTGCAGCTCAGCTAAATATTGACAAGTGAAAAAAAGGGGAGTCAGGACGCCCGTGTTGGGGTGCAGGTTAAGAAGTCCGCTGCTTCAAATTAACTGCCACCAATGGTTGGATATACCTTTATTTGATGGTGAATAAAGGCCTCATGTAGGGAATCCATGCATTTTTGTTAGAAAAATATTCATATTTCAAACACAATAGGCACTTTTCTCTCACTTCCTTATCTGTCATACGTGGAAGCTGTTCTGGCGGATAACACAGCACGTATACGCAGCGCCCGCCGATACGCGATATGCTAGTCTGGCGAGTTTGCTTCCATAAACAAAGGAAGTAAAGTTTCCTTACCTTAGCAAATAAAAAATCCAGTCTCCTCTTGGTTTATATCGAAATCCTCCAACATGATTCTTTACAAATACTTGGTTTTAACACAAATGTAGTTAAATAACACATTTAATTCAAATGAATATTACACATAAAATAAAACAAATAGGAAAGTAAAATTAGTCTAATAGACTAATATGCACTATGCACACTACCGTATTTTCTGGACTATAAGTCAAATTTTTTTTCATAGTTTGGCTGGTCCTGCGACTTATAGTCAGGTGCGACTTATTTATAAAAATTAATTTGACATGAACTGAGAGAAATGAACCAAGAGAAAACATTACCATCTACAGCCGCGAGAGGGCGCTCTGTGCTGCTGTAGTCTACACTGAAGACATAGAGCGCCCTCTCGCTGCTGTAGATGGTAATGTTTTCACTCGGTTCTTGGTTCTTAATAAATGTGACTTATAGTCCAGTGCAGCTTATATGTTTTTTTGCTCGTCATGATGTATTTTTGGACTAATGTGACTTATACTTAGTTGCGACTTTTAGTCTGAAAAATACGGTATGTACACTAGCCAATATGTATCTGTGTGAGATTGTATATTGATGTTTGTTAAAGGGCCACTTTTATGCTAGTTTACAGATTCACAATTTTTTAAAGGGGATAAACTAAAAAGGTTTAAAGGTGTAACACAGAGACAGTGGCGTTGGGATCCATGTGCAGCTTTATTAGTTCACAAGGCAGGTCAAACAGGCGTAGATCAGTAACTGCCATCAGGTACAACACAGACTGGGCAGATTCATAAACAGAGTTCGTAATCAGGGTCGAGACAGGCGGCAGACAAACAATAGGCAGGCAGGGTCAGAATAGGAAGGCAGCAATCAGTCGTAAACAGTCCAGGTAATTAAACACAGAAATGTATGCAGGGCAAAACAAGACTTCACATTGAGGGCAGGGAAGGCACAGCTTAAATAGGCCGGGCAACGGGAAACACCTGTGCAGGTGATTAGTCTCAAGCATGGGGCATTGTGGGATATGAAGTCTGAAAAGATAGTACTCCGTTGATAGTTCCCTCTGGTGGTGATCGTAGGGATGCACAGAGGCTGAATGTGTGAAAATATGATTTAATGTTCAAAATAGTAATTTTTTCAAATAGCAATAAATAAAAATTCAGAGATGATCTTACTATGACAAAAGTAATCAACAAAAATATTCACTATATACACAACAAGTTTACAAATGAAATAAGAAGGTTAAGTGTTTGTTAAAAGCTAATACTAACTCTTAAAAAAGGTGCTCCTTTGTCCTTCTATCGAGGTGTTTTGCACCTCTGGCTACAAAATTAGTTTTAAATCATGATAATTTGACTGAAAGAAATGACTGTAGTCCGGATGTATTACATCAGCATGTTACACACATTCAAACTACATAGATTATACTTTTTTTAGTAGCCATTAAGGTATTAATTATTAAAAACAAGTACCTACTTTAGTAAGGATAGTAATCCTGCTAAGGCAGAACACAAAATAAAACATCTGGAGAGAAGATCTCAAAGAAAGAGCATGCAACACCAATCGCCGTCTCTCCTCATTCATCTTCCCCCTCTACCCTTTCTCTCTTCTCCTCCACCACCAAGCTCGAGTCATTGACCGTTCATTAAAAATGTCATTATACCACATACCATGATGTATTTTGTGTATCTTGTTATTTTCTCTAAATGGTCTTGATTTTGTTTTGGGGGTGTACTATAACAGGTTCTCATACAAGGTTGTTCTAAAAGCACTTATATTATTACAACACCTTTGATACAGTACCTGTATCAAATAAAGGCCCGCTTTCTGAAATACAAAATGTGCTGTGATTGTTTAGCTGGGCCAGTGTGTGTTGAGTCGGGAAATGTCACACCCCTTTACAGCCCACCTGCGAACTTCAGTGTAAATATTGAGTAAAAATCTAATATGTTTGAATGTGATTTAACCCTGGATGACTGTAACCACTATAAGTTCATCTGCTTTGGGAACACTAGTGTGTCTGTGACGTAGTGATAAAGTGCTTTGTCTTCTCTAGAAACCGCATTATTTCTGCCGTTCTGAAAGCGCCTCCTGCTGGCAGAGAATGAAAGTGCATTTTCAATACGCCTGGTGAACGGTATTCCTTCAATACTGAAGTCTGCAGTTTCAGGGACATATTTCTTAGACCCTGTAGTTTATTATTATTTCTTTGTATATATTTATGTATTAGCAGTTCATATTATTTTACAGCACTTGCTATTCTGTTTTATTTTATTTTTAAGGAATTATTTAAATTGTGTAGGAATTATTTATAAATTATGTAGTTGTTTAATTGTTTAAGCTAATTATTACAACAAAATAAATTCATAACTATGACATTGAGCCTGTGACCTGGAAACTGATTAAAGTTAGCCATCTTGGAGGACATCTCAATTCTTTAAATGCACTGAAGGAGTGAAGGAACAAGGAGGAAGTCTTCTGAGTCATGAGTAAATATACACAGGTGTAAATGTTTGTTGAAAAACCTGGCGCACATATATATTCTCTTTCCCCTTCACATCTATCGTAATAGTTTTCATTTGTGTTTTTCTTTTGCACTTTGAATAAACCTTACATCTCTTTTTTTTTTTTTTTTTAAAGGGCATCTTGCTCTCCTAAAGGGGTGGAGCTGAGATGTGTGGAAAGGAAACGAGGATGCACAAATAAGAAATGAGAAGCACCGATTGAGTATTTTTGCTGACGTCTGACTGTCTTCACATTCTCCCATCTCGACCTGAAAACAGTTGATTGTTGTGTAGAAGTCAAAAACTTCTCAGAGCTGCTGTTCAACAAAACGATTCAGAGGAGAAAAAGAAGGATCTACAAATACTTGAGGTGAGTATTTCAACATGTGTCACTTTGTGCTTCTTCAATGCTGTGCTGAAATCATTTTTGATGATCTTCTTAAAAGCTCTTCATGTTGTGATCAAACTGATGATTGAGTGTGTCTTTGAAAGTGAATCACAGAAAGCAGCACATTCTGATATTTTTGTCACATGGCGTGAAATCACTGTTGTGTTTTTTTTCCATTTTACTTTGTCATGTTATGGTTGAATTAATAACATGCACATTGAACAACTCGAACAAACGAAGAACAGTCTTTAATAAACTTAATAAACAGAGTACACAGAAGATCACAGGGAGCAACACATCTATGTAAAGGCAACACAGAACAATGAACAGAGGAGACTCAGTCCAGTGTAAATTACGCAAGATAACCAGAAGGAAAGGTAGTGGCCACAGTAGAAAAAGGTTGTCGGTGCTCTTTTTTTGTTTTGTCTTGTTTTCTATCCATTCATTTTATTTATTATTGTGTAAGTTAATGTAAAACTCTGAAGTTTACAGTAATTTACAGAACTGCGGAGCTAAAATGCAGGAAATAAAAAATCATATCGTGGCCACAAATGAACAATTCATTCCCATAATTTACTTATTTGTTCCCCCGTTATAAATAGTAAAACTGTGGGTAAGTTTTACTAACTTTTTGCATACAGAGAAAAGACCACTATTTCTACTCTTCTGAATAAAGTATGACAGTACTGTACTGGGACATAGTCTGGTAACAAATTCACAAATCAGAACGGATTAATAAATTGTGCACACAGTTGACTTCAAACGAGATGAGGAATTAGTTAGTCGTGGGAACGATTAATTTGTGTCCTCTATATAAACAATCTTTCTTGTTGTGTCTGGGGCTCCATAGTAACTAAAAACCCAAAAATAGGATTGGTGAAACTAAAACTCATTCATAATTCTCAGATGAAGAAAATGGTGCCGCATTTAAAGATAATTTCCAATTACAGAGTTTGCTGGTATTTTGGTGTTGATGTTTGGTAAAAAAAATACTATTAACATACCAAAATTTACTTCATATAAAATAACTTCAGTTGTATGTGCTGCATCTCTTTGCGAACACATATTTTACAGAAGTACTCAGACCATTTTATATAACACTAAAACTTGAGCTCAATATTATCGAATTACTCTTTATCTTCTTTGAGATGTTTCTACAGATTGAATGGAGTAACTTTGTGGATAATTCAGTTGAATGAAGATAATTTGGAAAGGCACACCCGTCTATACATGCATGGTTTAACAGCTGAAAAGCAACAACCACAAGAATTATCTGCAGAGCTAAGGCTATGTTCAGACTGCCAACATAATCAGATTTTATCCTTATTTTTTATCCAAATTCATATCATATTTGGAGATGGCTTGAAAACCATCGTAAGGTTGATCTGAAACATTGTAGAAACATTGGTAACACTTTAGAATAATGGACCATTAGTTAATGTTAGTTAACTACTTTCGATTTAACATGATCTTCAATCCTTCTTCAGCATTTTTTAATCTTAGTTGATGTTCATTTCAACATTTACTAATGCATTATTCAAATCAAAAGTTTTGCTTGTTAACATTAATTAAAGCACTGTGAATAAGTGTGAACTAACAACGAATAACTGTTTTTTTCATTAACTAACATTTCCAAAGATTAATAAATGCTGTAATACATGTATGTCAGGGTTTGCAAGGGAGGAACTCAAGTGCAGACAGGATTCAACACAAAAGGGTTTATTAAATACAAAAAGGGAAAACAAAAACCCACGAGGGGGAAAACAATACCTAGGGTAAGGACTAAAACCAAACAAGACAGGGCTGACCAGATAAAGACACTAAACACTAACTATAAACAAACACTCACGGTATACAGGATACAGGATACAATCACAAGTGTGGAACACATCTGAGAAACACATAAGTAACACAATGAACCGACGCAAGACAGAGCACACTAGGAGATCTAAATAGGGGTACTAATCAAGACACGACAGGTGTTACAGATAGGACAATCAAGACACGACTAGGTTAACAAGGGGGGCGGGGCAAGGGAACGAGACAACACAAGCACATGGCCCAAAGACAAGGCCATGCGCTTGTACACAAAACATGGGTCTGTCATGATCCTGCCTCAAGACTAGGAAAAATCAAGGACACGAGGGCAGAATCATGACAGAACCCCTCCCTTAAGGAGCGGCTTCCAGACGCTCCTCAAGGGAACATCAAACACGGGACACAACTGACATGACAGACTGGGACACAGACACAAACCAACAGGACATGACAAATAACAACAAAGGCAAACATGAGTACACAACGGCAGGGTTAGGGTGACATAACAAAAAAAACAAACAGGGAAGGGGAGGGGGCGGGACCACAAAGTTCATGGGGGACAGACCAGGGCGGGGGGGTGGGGTAGGAATCTTAGGAGGACAGGACGAAGGCTGACGACGGGGGGTACGGGCAGGTCTGGGTGGTGAGGGGCGGGGAGGGGTCTCAGGACAACTGACAGGGGACATGACAGGAGCAGACAAGGGACGCGGGGCAACACTTACGGGACGCGGAGCAAGACTTACAGGACGCGGGGAGACGACAGCTGGACACGGGGGAACAACATCTACTGGACACGGGGGGACAACATCTACTGGACACGGGGGGACAACATCTACTGGACACGGGGGGACAACATCTACTGGACACGGGGGGACAACATCTACTGGACACGGGGGGACAACATCTACTGGACACGGGGGGACAACATCTACTGGACACGGGGGGACAACATCTACTGGACACGGGGAGACAACGGCTGGACATTTGGGACTTCTGGGGACAGGGTCAGGGGACAAGACAGGACTGACGGGGATTTCTAAAATTTGGACAAGACGGGACAAATAATCAGAAAATGCTTTAGCAGCTAGGACAATAGGCATCTCCTTATGAGATGAAACCGACTGTACAAGAGTCTTTGCTGCAGAGTCGGCCGCGGCTCTCTCCTCCGCTCTCACGACTGCCGACTTGCATACAGCTTTCTTTCCCGGCTCGGGCACGCTAGCGCTCACCGCTGCTGGCTCGGCCACGCTCACTGCTGCTGGCTCGGGCACGCTCACTGCTGCTGGCTCGGGCACGCTCACCGCTGCTGGCTCGGGCACGCCAGCTCTCTCCGCTGCTGGCACGGGCACGCCAGCTCTCTCCGCTGCTGGCACGGGCACGCCAGCTCTCTCCGCTGCTGGCACGGGCACGCCAGCTCTCTCCGCTGCTGGCACGGGCACGCCAGCGCTCACCGCTGCTGGCACGGGCACGCCAGCTCTCTCCGCTGCTGGCACGGGCACGCCAGCGCTCACCGCTGCTGGCTCAGGCACGCTCACCGCTGCTGACTCGGGAGGAGACAGGGTCACAGGACCGGCAGGCCCCTTCTTCTTCCTCTTCCTCCTCGGGCGCGGTGCAGAGGCTACAGCTGGGTCAGAGGCGGGTTGGGGGAGTTTGGTCTCGGACAGGGCAGACTCGGACGCCGAAGACTCTGAAGCCGACTCCCATGAAAACCGTCTCCCTCGTTTCATGGGGAGACTGCTGGCTGAGGAGGGCACCTCAGGACTCTGGGAGGGGCCTGCCTGACCCCCCAGGGTTGCCACGGCCAGGACACGACCCTCCGGGATCGCCAGCAGCTGGGTAGGTGGGGACCTCTGGGGCTCCTCCTCTCGCCCGCTCGCTCCGGAACGACCTCCCCTGGTCCCCCGGAACACCACAAGGCGAGAGCCCTCAAAACCATCTCGCTGGCTGGCTGATGCCATCCAGCATTGCCTCCTGTCTGCTGAGTTCCTTGGGGGTCGGTTCATTCTGTCAGGGTTTGCAAGGGAGGAACTCAAGTGCAGACAGGATTCAACACAAAAGGGTTTATTAAATACAAAAAGGGAAAACAAAAACCCACGAGGGGGAAAACAATACCTAGGGTAAGGACTAAAACCAAACAAGACAGGGCTGACCAGATAAAGACACTAAACACTAACTATAAACAAACACTCACGGTATACAGGATACAGGATACAATCACAAGTGTGGAACACATCTGAGAAACACATAAGTAACACAATGAACCGACGCAAGACAGAGCACACTAGGAGATCTAAATAGGGGTACTAATCAAGACACGACAGGTGTTACAGATAGGACAATCAAGACACGACTAGGTTAACAAGGGGGGCGGGGCAAGGGAACGAGACAACACAAGCACATGGCCCAAAGACAAGGCCATGCGCTTGTACACAAAACATGGGTCTGTCATGATCCTGCCTCAAGACTAGGAAAAATCAAGGACACGAGGGCAGAATCATGACAATGTATTGTTCATTGTTTGTTCATGTTGATTAATGAATTGTCTAACATTAACTAATAGACCATTATTCTAAAGTGTTACCGTAACATTGTAACCAGTGACAACTTAGATATATAATACTGACTGTTCAACAATCTATAGATAACCTTTGACAAATCAAGTAAAGATGATAATAAGTTTCCAATACTTTCCCTACACCTACCTTTTAATAAAACTAGGTTTTTAAGATGAACTTTAGAATGATAAAAATTATTTAATTTTGATTTACAAATGTCCAAATATTCTCTGTTCATTGTTGTTTACTGCAGTCATGGAATCAGTCCCCACTGAAATGGCAGCCCTTGGAAGACCTCTGTTTCCTGGAATGCTGTACGACTGCCGCAATGAATCCTTCATTCCAGGTGGTGTAACTACCTTCTACTAAATCATTTAACTTCCACCTATCCCCCACGTCTTCACCAAACTGTGGAACCACAAAATAAAAGTATGGAAACATAATAATAACTTTAGTTAATCAATCATTAACAAATATTATATAGTGTTTGAGAGATCTTCAGTTATATTTAAAATATATTCAATTAACTTGAATATAGCTTGAGCCCCAATTCGCCTACTCATACTACGTCCTAAAAGTATTAAACACTCATGTTTCAATAGCCACCTCCCACCTCCGCCACCACGATTTTAATGCAAAAATATTTTTTCATAAATTTCAGGGGGTTTTTTTACTTTTCCTATTGGTTTTAAGGCCAATGCATTAAAACCATACAATTTAATCACTGTTCTATATTAATGCACTGCTTTAATTATTACGAACTTACACAAACACACACACACACACACACACACCACTCACAGAAACAGATCTGACATCGCACTGTGCAAAAAGTAACATTCAGAAGCTCATAAACTTGCTGTCAAAGCTGCCACTTGACTTTTATTAATTTATACTGAATCATTACATTATATTTCTCAGACAGGAGGGGGGGTAAAATCGCTGTATTTTAATTAACTAAACTCTGCTTCATTGTTTCTAGAGAGAAACAGATGAAGATTATTTACCCCGCCTACCGTATTTTTCGGACTATAAGTCGCACCTAAGTATAAGTCGTATCAGTCCAAAAATACATCATGACGAGGAAAAAGTTGCACTGTACTATAAGTCGCATTTATTGAGAACCAAAAACCAATAGAAAACATTACCGTCTACAGCATAGAGCGCCCTCTCGGGGCTGTAGACGGTAATGTTTTCTATTGGTTCATGTCAAATTAATTTGGATAAATAAGTCACACCTAACTATATCTCAGGACCAGCCAAAATGTGAAAAGAAGTGTGACTTATAGTCCGGAAAATACAGTACTTTGTTTTGATTGGCCAACTCGAGTGCTATAAGACTGCTGAGGCTCTGATTTGAATGCACGCATCCATACACTAGAGCAAGTTAATTCTCACACTTTAATAGTATTTGTAGCTCCTAACAGGCTGTGTGACTATGAGAAGTTATTACCTCAAGATGTACGTCAGTATGCAGTTTTCCCTATGGCTTGCGTACCAGCGATTATCCCTCTGCGTGCCACTGTTGGCACACGTGCCATAGGTTGCCAACCTCTGTACGGTTATATATTTTTGAAAAATTAAATGTTTATAAAAGTTCAAATTGATGTTGTAGATGAAATATAATATGGATAACATTAAATAAATATTTTTATCAGGTTAAATGTTGATCATAAGTAATGCAGTCCCCTTTACCTAAATCTCATTACTTAACCATCAGTCAGTTTGTAGTTCTGAACTCAATCCTGTTCCAAAGTATATTAGTTGTTAAAGTTTGCATGGATCAACACTTTAAAATTTTACTGTAAAAAGTGGTCCATATAGGGAATTTCGACACCCTCTTTTCAGCATACTATACTACACACTTATTCTAATCTACCATGGATAGTATGCACATTGAAATGCAGGGTTAGACTCTCTAATCACGAGTTGAGTTGCGTAGACATGCGTAGAGCTGGGCTACTGCAAAAACTGTTTATACTTATTTTTCATTGTTGTTGTGTTTTGAATACCGTTAAATTTCAAACATTTGTTGTAGACTGAGGAGAATTAAACAGATGGTTTATATTTACCAGTATTTTAATATAAATATAAAAGACATAAATTAATGTAACCTAACTGTATGGAATTACTAGGTTAACATGTTTTTTGAGTAAGCTCAATTTCTCTTTCATGAGTTTACTTGCTCTTTTTGGCCGGGTTTCATTTCTCCGTGTCGTAGACTCTAGGGGCAAGGCTTATAAACCGGGTGTTTTTAGTACCGTGATATTTAAATGTATCAATGTGCAATCATTCGTATGCATGATGAGATTGGCGGCATTCAAATGTTTCATGAATCACACGTGAACTCTGTCATAAGTTGATTTCTATGCACGAATCTGCACTAATTTCTATGGTAGATAAACGCGGCCCAAAATGAATAAGCACCCATATTAAATTATTTTAGACAATAAACTTCAGTTGTATATTGTCCTCGTACGTAATTGTTAAAGCCATTTCTCAATCCAGGTGTTACTCTGTGGGATAAGACATCAATGATTAAAGATTTGGACACTCGTCCACAGCTCATGACAGATGTAAAGTTCAGTAGCTCTGACTCTCTCTCTAGTAAGTCCAGTCTCCTGGATGTAAATGCTTCCCTGAAGGCCAGTTTCTTGGGAGGACTGGTGGAGGTGGGAGGATCTGCCAAATACCTGCATGACACCAAATCCTCAAACCAACAGTCCAGAGTAACAATGTTTTACCGTGAAACCTCAAAATTTGAACAGCTAAATATAACCCAGCTTGGCCAGGTCACCTACCCTCAGGTGTTTGAGCAGAAAACTGCAACTCATGTGATCACAGCTGTGCTGTACGGAGCTCAAGCCTTCATGGTGTTTGATCGGTCGTTTTCAGATGGTGAAAACCACCAGGAGATCGAGGGAGAACTGAATGTCATGGTCAAGTCCTTTCCTGGATTTTCCATTGATGGTCAAGGAGGTGTAAAAATGACAGAAGGTCATATTGAGAAGGCTAAGAATATCACCTGCACTTTTCATGGTGATGTCCATCTTAAGCAGAACCCCACCACATACATGGAGGCCCAAGAGGTGTACAAGAAGCTCCCTACTCTGCTGGGGGAGGATTCACAGAATGCAGTGCCAATTAAAGTCTGGCTCTATCCTCTTTCTCTACTGGATACAGCAGCAGCTCAGTTGGTAAGAGAAATCAGCACGCATCTCATTTCCAATGCAGAACATATGATAGAGGATCTGGAAGAAGTCAAGAGGAAATGCAATGACCTGTCCAGAAAACCAATGGCAAATATTTTCAGCGACATCAAAGAGAGGCTGCGCTTATTTCAGAACTCTGTTAGTATTTACAGGCTGGCCCTCCAGAAAGCACTGGCCAGAGTCTTGCCTGCTATTCGAGGAGGTGGGATGGAGGAAAAGTCACTGGATGACATCCTAAAGATCCACTACCTCTCCCCTTTTAATGCTGATATGCTTAACCAGTGGTTACATGAGACAGAGTCTGAACTTCACCTGATGGATTCGTACACCAAGACTCTGAAGGAGATCAAAATTGAAGATTCAGACGGGCTCATCATCAGCCTCCTCGATCCTGATATTGATGTTGTGGTGTGCTTGACCTTCACATCTCTGAAGTACAAAGACCCATATCTTTCAACCCTGAGTTTCTGAAATCTGTCAACTTTACGGAGTTAGATGGGGAACATAAGTTTTCCCTCACATCCTCTGTCCAAAAACCGTTCAACCCCCATGACGTCACTTCAAAAATGAGGGAAAATTTATCTCACTTCAGAGATTTTTTAGAGGCCAATAAAGACGAGAAGACAATCCACTTCATTATTTCCACCATCTCTGATGCCTCCAATCCAGGCTCCTCCATCTATCTGTATGAAAAAGGGAAACTGACAGATAAAAAGTTCCAGCCCGTATCCAAGCCATCCCCACCAATAGTGAAGAATGTTCTGGACCAAACTGTGTTCCTGAAACTGCGTAGGTCTCCAACTGGAGAAACAGTGAAGTATAGAGTAGAGTACAAGGAGGTGAAAGCAAATGCTGGAGCTGAGGAACCGTGGCTTGTCATAGACACAGCTAGTGAAGACTTTAATCTGACTGGATTGAAGTTTGGAACGCAGTACTTGATCCGCTACAGGATTGTAGGTAAAGTGGGAGTGAGTGAAGCCAGCGATACCGTCAGCTCTAGACTCCCACTGGGTAAGTACAAATTGTTATGCATTATCTTTTTATTTGTCCATTTGTCAGTGTTTGTCACAAAGTCAGTGTTTGGATTTTACAACTGTGCCATTCACACAACAACGTGATGGAGTCTATAGAATACAATTGTATGCCCCTAAAATTCAAGAGATTTTCCATTGTATGAGTATCTGTCTCTTATGTGACCCTGGTCTTAAGTGTCAGTTTTTAAATGTTGAGATTTATACGTTAATCTGAAAGCTGAATAAATAAGATTTCCAAACAAAATATTGAGAACATCTCCTTTAAAGTTGTCCAAATGAATTCTTAGCATTGCATATCACTGATCAAAACTTATGTTTATATATTTACGGTAGGAAATGTCCAAAATATCTCCATGGAACATGATCTTGACTTAATATCCTAGTACAGTGGTTCCCAACCTTTTTCAACTCGCGGCCCACACAACCAAACACATATGTTTGCGCGACCCACTTCAAAAATATTAACTGACCCCGCTATTGTTGGGTTAATAACTTAGTACTCAGAAGCTAGATTTTAAACTATATTTATTGAATAAACTAGGGCTGTGCGATATGGACAAAAAAAAAAAAATCAATTTTTTGATTTTTTGATCAATTTTGCAATTGTGCTTTTACAGTCATAAATGCATTCAGGATTAATTTGAAACATATTTCCAAAAGAAAACCAATCAGAGCTTTATCAAAAAGTTGTAACATCTCTAGAACAGACATAAGTCAAAATTATCACTATAGTGAAGATGTAAAAAAAATGTATAGACTTGTGGCAAAAAAAATAAATAAATAAAAAAATCCTGTATACAGGGACTTTTTTTTCTTTTTTGCCATGCATTCTTCATAGAGCTCATTAATTGTAGCGGTGCCTCAGGTGTTTGCAGTGTGTATACAGTATGTGTATGTGGTCAGCAGTGAGAGCGCATAAATATAACGCGAAAGCACATTAAAATAATGCACGAGTGCGAATCTCTCTGTTCGCAGCAGATTTCCTTTGCTCTGTCACAAAACCAGTCGTGCTTGCTCAGATACACGCTGCTTTGCGAGGAGAGAGTGTGCACACTTAAAACGTGTCTCCTCTCACTTAAACTGCATCCTGTTCACTAACAAATTCACTCTATGCTCATGTGTTAGACATGAATTATTTTCGCAAGTTTTTATTTCTAGCCTTTTACCGCAGTGAGAACGCTCTGATCCGTCAACATTGGCTCAGAAAAAAGGCGCATCACAGACAGTGTGTGAACCTGGAGTTAGGCATATGCGCACGCTCAAATCGTGATTTTAGGATGTTTTCTTTTAATCGCACAGCCCTAGAATGGACTGGAAATGAACAGAAAATAATTGGCGGCCCACCTGCAATACGCCGCGGACCACAGGTTGAAAACCACTGTCCTAGTAATTTTTTGGCGTAAAAGAAAAAATCTGTAGTTACGAACCAAACAATGTATTTTTGGCTATTGCTACAAATATACCCCAGAGACTTATTATGAATCATATTGATATAATATAGTATTGTTAAACAGTATAACTAAAAGTGCTTTTTTTGTCCAGAATAGCCTGAGTGCAGATGTGATATTGATTTTATCCAACCCCAGCCAGCATTTCAATGTTTATTCAGCGATGACCAAGGTTGAATCAAGGATGAATTATATTTTAATTTTGCAAATTAAAAATTTATATTGTTTCACCTTCTTTCCTTTCGATGTAGGTGAATTGTGGTTTTTGCGTAGGTTTTGCATGATGTTGACTTGCAAATGCAGTCATGATGACTGGATTGCGTTTACATTACACTGAGATCTGATGATCACAATGCGTCCTCGAATACCTCTGGACCAAGACACACTGATCGACTAACATTCTGATCAGAAGCGTGTTTACACTCATCTTTTCAATGTGAATGTGGACACATGTTAATGCCAAGTGTAAACACAGCCGTTGTTGTCCTGTTCTGCTCTGTTTTCCATTCCTTTGTTTTCTGTGTTTCTGTAATTTGATCGAGGCCACATCCACATGGAGCCAGAGATTTCCCTATCCTTTTTATTTTTTTTCTTAAACATGAAGTCATCTCATTTGCATGGACACGAAACCGCTGAAACCAACTCAAAACGATGTACTATACATGTCAGTCCAGTATGTGGTGCTGTAATTCTGCCACAGAGATACATTAAAAATTGACTTGGAGCATGTGCATAAATATTGTGTGCTGTATACAAACTTTTTTGATTTTGCTTTAGTAAAACTAATAGGCTCAGTAGCTTCTGCAGCATGAAACCAAGCATGTAGTCTCTGTGTGGACAGGGCCCTAGTTTCTACATTAGCTGTGAAGATTACCTGTTTAAAAAAAAAAAAAAAAAAAAGAGATCCTTAAATGATTTTACACTTGGGAGAAAATGTCAGAGCAGATCAAAACAGACTGAAAATTGACAGTGACTGGTTTTAAATAACAAATTGTTACAGCGTCCCTACATGAAAACATGTAACAGAGAGACCGCATGTGTGCAGTGTGGTTCTCCTGAAGTTTGACTTGAACTGCATTAAACTGGATGGTGGCACTATCGTTTTCAGCTGAACCACATCTTGCAACATCAACACCGGTACTGAACTGAAATGATGCAACTCTGAATTGAAATGAAGCTTAATAATAATCAACACTGCACAAGATACCACAGCAGTTTTACAAAAGGCAGCAATGTTCACTCAACTACCATTGTCTGTCAGTCTCCAATACCATACATTCTCCTGAGTTTAACATATTTCTCTCTTGCAGCCAAAGACTCTACTGCTCCTAAACCAGAAACAGGTAAGAGCACCATAGTTGCACATTGACACCTAGTGGTCACTCCAAGAAGTATTTTCCATTACAATAGTTTATGTCTCAGGATACTGCATATAGCTGAATTTGGTTTTCTATTGATGAACTTCACACTGTTATTGATCTAAACACAACCAACACTTGAGTTGACTTGAGCTAAATACACCAATATCTTTTCCAGTTGCGTTACAGCAGAATCTGAATATCTTAATAGTTGATTTTGCAATTTTTCCTGTTTATCTCTGTGAAGTTTGACATGATCTGTACTGTATAAAGTGCTTTAGAAATAAAGGTGGCCAGACAAATTAGTTTTCCAGTACAGTTGTGTGTGAATTTAACTCTATTTAGTGCTCTAAAACAGGAATAACCGTTCTCTTAATTCCATTCTCAGAACATGCAGTGGTTGTGGGTGGGACAGGAGGTGATGTTTTCTCTTTTAAGTCTGCCTCCTACACCTCCATTAAGAAGATGAACATTACTTACAGCTCGGTGTGTGTTTTGGTTTCATTCTATAGTAGCATCATTATCTTTTATCACAATAGTTTTACTTAATTTACGTGAAATGCTTTTGTGCCTTTTAGATGTCTCTAAACTCAATCCAGGTGACTTTCCACTGTGCCCACGTGATTAAAGTGGGTAACACAGCAGGATCTTACAATCAAGAAATTCTGCTTGATGAAGATGATAAAATTGTCTCTGCAAAACTGTGGCCAAATAGTCATTATAACCGATTTGGGGGTTTTGAATTTGTGGTTGCCAAAGGAAGAGGCAAAACAACAACATTTTCGGTCAAGTGTCAGCACCTGGGTCAGCCTGTGAGTACTGATGTGAAGTCTGGGAGGATTCATGGCATTACAGGCAGAAGTGGCAATGAGATTGATGCTCTGGGCTTTTACTTCATTTAGTCTACAGCTATGCTGATATTTTTTTTGCGGACCATATCCAAATATCTAAACATTTAAAAATGACCTCTTCACAGCAGTCCTATACAATACATGTGTATCATGACTAATAGTGAAGTATCAGATTTGAATCAATGCCACTTAATAATTTCCACTATTACATTTTAAGATATATGTTAAGCAAATAACACACACACACACACACACACACACACACACACAAAAGACAAGATAAAAGTATGAATTGTATTAGTCAGTAAATAAATAGGGATTGTATTTGTCTATCTTTTAGCTATTTCTGTTCTTATCTATTATCTTGATGTACTGGTAAAGTTTCAATAAAATGTTTAACTTGACTTTAAAGGGCTTGACACAAATCTTGCTGTTTCTTGAAGATAACTGTGAACTGCATAAACCTTTTGTCAGATTCGTGGGTAAGGGTCGAGGCAAGGACTTCAATGAGCAGAGCAGTGTTCAATGTGCTTTTACTTACAAACAAAGACAAACAGTGTATCACTCCTCTTACTAAACAGTTAAGAGACTCCCAGATGGTACCTTGAGATACCGGGAATGCTCAGTGGTTCCTGAGGCAACAATGAATTCACTGATCTGCAGTCAGTCCTTTACCAGCAAAAGAAGCTTGTAGATTAATCAAATTTTCTCCAGTCAGTTAAAAAAACAAGCAAACAAAACTTGCTAGCTAGCGTTAGTAAAGCAGTCAAGGCAATCTCCACCTTTTAAAAAAATGCCATAATGTATAGTAACTGAAGAAGGGTCTATATATCAAATCAATTTAAGTGCAGTTCAAAACCAGAGGATGTTAATGGACAAGAGATTTCCAGCACAGACCTTGAAAACACAAGACGATTTAGAGCGGTATGGTTTGTTTTTGTAATTTTCTTATACATTTTAGATATTATGTAATCATTATGTTTGTAGGTGAAACTATGTTAATACAAATAGGGGTACTCCGATCGGCCGATCGTTAATGCGCATCTCTTCAGTAAACCCGGTTCTCTAATCAGCGGTAAATTCCCTCAGGTGCGTGATTTCACATAGAGCAGTTGTTACTACACAGAGCTGTTGTTAAATGAGAAGATGCGCAAATAAACGCTGAAAATGAATTGGATTTGCGCATCTTCTCAGTTAACACAAATCATAAAAAATAATAAAGTCACTGCTGGAAAGGGTTCAAATATGCAAAGATGCTGGAAAACTGAAGAATCTGCAGGACCTTAAAGATTTTTCTGAAGAACGCTGCTCAGTTTAACTGTTCAGAACAAACAAGGGACTCAAACACAACCATCACAAAACAGAAAGACAGTCGAGGATCATCAGGTAACAGAACACAGTACTAAGAACCAAGGGTTCCCAAACTTTTGAGTGGGG
The DNA here is from genome assembly GCF_023724105.1 of Carassius gibelio. Classification (NCBI taxonomy): domain Eukaryota; kingdom Metazoa; phylum Chordata; class Actinopteri; order Cypriniformes; family Cyprinidae; genus Carassius; species Carassius gibelio. The sequence continues at coordinate 2,534,452 of NC_068399.1, read as the reverse complement.
TTATTTTAATAATTTCAGCATTTCTTTTGTCTTGTGGACTAAATGTTAATATCTTTTATGTACAATATCTTACTCAGGACAGTACCAAATAAAATATAACATGCATTTAGTATGATCTCTCTTATTTTTTGAAAATTACTCGCATTTTCACAGATTCTGCAAAGGGTGCCCAAACTTTCGAGCCCCACTGTATATATGCTGGATGTGAGAGCAAAAGTCAAGTACAGGTCTCTGCAGGAAAGTAATTGGAGTAACCAGATCAGGGTGTTTTTAGACTCTGATTGGCTGATGTCATAGTGATGGTTGGTTTAGGGGTGGGGTTAGGTAAGGGGGATCATTTTGATTGCATGATTTAAAAACATCCAGCAGTTTGAAAACACCCAGAAGGTCATAAATGCACACTTTTGCTCTGCAGAGACCTAAGGTGGCGTTTCTGATGTTGTGGGTGTTTTCAAACTGATGGGTGTTTCTAAATGTGACCCGTCATGGAAACCAGTGACACAAGTCGGAAGCACAACTTTCGAGCAAAATGAGAAAGAAGCGTTTTTTTTTTTTAAATTGGTGATTTTCGTTTTTTTGCAGAATCTGTTAGTTGAGATCACACATACATTTTGAGGTTGAAATCGGCTAGTTTTTCGGAGATTCTAGCATGCAGTATGGTTGTGTCATTGTCTGTGTGTATTTCCATACTGGATAAGATTCTTTTGTTATTGCCCCTGCCCTCCGAGGGAAGCATGGCTACTTATTATGCAGCGCTCTGGCCGGCTCTAGCTGATATCAGAATTCAATGAAGATGGACGCCACAAAGATGAAGAGCTGAACCGTGGCCGTTACACCGAAAATGTTTTTAAGTACTTCTTCGACAAGCTGGATGCTTATGAACAAGCGTTCACTGATTCTGAAGACGATCTGAGCGATGATTACAAAACTACTACGGTACCTCAGCATTTCACATACACACTGTGAAATGACTGGTTACATGAGCCTAAGCTCTTTTCAATAAAATCCATGCAAAAGTTAATATCAGATCATTTTAGAATAAAGTATAGGATGTACCGAATATTCTTCTGTTTTATGCAAAACAGAAATATGACGAATAGAATATCAGACCTCTGTCATATGGCCAAAAATAAATGCAAAAAAAAGCTTTTTGCATAGTTGTCTTTGACAGATGAAAACTGTAACAATGCATTTTACAATGTAACACGATGTAACCTTGCTCTCACTCGAAATGTGTCCCCATATTAAGTCCTTGAATTTTAGTTTATCATAGTTGATCATAACTAGAGATGAAATGGCATGAAAATTTCATTTCATGATTATAGTGACCAAAATGATCACGGTTATCACAGAATCCTGTTCGAAAAGTCTTAATGTTACACAATGAAATCAATTCACCAAGTTTTATGTAGAAAACCAGCAAATAACAAATAAAATTAGCATCAATATGTACTTTTTGTTTATGTAAACATTAAAATAATAACATTTAAAATTTTAAGATTTTAAAGGAGTGTCTTGCAACGTTATTTACAATGCATAAAGTTCAAATAGAGTTTTGACAAAAAAGGTTTTATAAAAAGATAAAACTCACATATTTCAGCCTCTAAATCATTTTTATAAAAGTAAAAAAAGATAAATTACTGACATTTACAATGCACATTATCCTTTATTATTAATAGTATGCGGTCAAATTTTTCCCATTGTGTCTGTCTTTGCTATGCAAACATGCAGCTTTACAGGGGGGAGCTTTACAGGGGGTATGGCTCATGTAAATGAGATGTAATTAGATGTAAATGATTGTCACTCCCAGTAGTGAGAACAGGTGAGAACTGCACAATCTTTAGAGGCCATTTTCTGCTCTTTGAGCAACTACCTTCAAATGGCCACAAATCCAAATATTATCAGATTTCCATCGTTGGATAGCTTGGAGACTACACTTTCAGAATCTGTGAACTCAAAATGCCCCAGAACCGACTTGAAAGTGAAAGTGAAGTGACATTCAGCCAAGTATGGTGACCCATACTCAGAATTTGTGCTCTGCATTTAACCCATCCGAAATGCACACACACAGAGCAGTGAACACACACACACTGTGAGCACACACCCGGAGCAGTGGGCAGCCATTTATGCTGCGGTGCCCGGGGAGCAGTTGGGAGTTCGATGCCTTGCTCAAGGGCACCTAAGTCATGGTATTGGAGGTGGAGAGAGAGCTGTACATGCACTCCCCCCACCCACAATTCCTGCCGGCCCGGGACTCGAACTCACAACCCTTCAATTGGGAGTCCAACTCTCTAACCATTAGGCCACGGCTTCCCTTGTGTCCCTACTTTCCGTGATTCCGTGAAAACTATACCCCTTACCTATCGCCAACCCTAAACCTACCATCAATATGACGTCAGTCAATCGGGTACCATGGTCTAAAAATACCCTGATCTGTCAACTCCCATTACTTTCCTGCAGAGACCTATACTTGTCTCAACCAGACCTCGTTCACTGCAAACCATTCAGCTTATTTTTTTATTAGATTTTTATCATATTTTAAAAATGTATTATATGAAATAGGACGCTGTGCTACGGCTAAAATTAGCGATTCATCCTTTTTAATGTCCGTACACCCAGTGACTTAATGACATTTTACTGGTCACATGTCTTCACTTGATGCAAATTTTCAGGTCAGAGTACACCAAACTTGAACTTTGGAATGCATCGAAATGCTAAATATTTCACATGAGCTTTTTATTTTAATACCTCGCCCCCCAACCTCCCTTGATGTTACATTTGTACAGAAGAGAATTTTGCTAAAATATATTACAAATAAAATGGTTAACAGTTGCAGACAAAGACATCACAAAATAAGTAAAGGAATTATTTTTTATTTCCAATTTGTTTTATGACCACATGAAAGACTTACTGAGTATTGACACCACAATGTTTGATTAATGTTACGCTTTTTATAGGCTTCATCTGCCCAGCATCAATAGGGTACTGTCTTTGATGTTTCTTCCTACTATTTTACACAATTTTGACTCCTGAATAATACGTCAATGTTGTAACGATCATCCTTACCGTCTGAATGACAATATTTTAAAATGGGGTCAGATTAAATTGTGTGAGATAAGTATTTTAAAAAGATGAGACAACCAAAAACTGTAGAATTCATAAATGGTGTATTTACAGTATTCACAATGAACTTAAAAAAACACAATACAACTAGAAATCCTAGGCAACATGAGACCCTGACCGTAGGGTGCGCTGATCACATGACAGGCCAGATCAAAGAGTGGTTGCTCAATTTATGTGTATGCTGCATTATTGTCAGCCAAGTGGATGTGTTGTCTTTGGCCAAAACTGCAGTGAAATGATGTATTTACATTCAGGCATGGGGGAAGTGTGTGTGGACAAGGAGATGTTGAAAAGAAGGGCTACATGATGCCAGCTCTGCGCCAAGACAGTCATCAAACCAAGACAGATCCCATCCTTCTCCTTGGAGTGATGATCTGCGAACCCCGTAATCCCACAGGAGCTCCTCGCTGATGGCAATGTCCCGCAGAGCGAAGAAGAGAATGCATTCCCTGGGACCATCCAGAAATTTTAAAGAAACTCTCTGAGGCCACACATTGTTTTTGTTGCGGGAATGGTTCATCCTCCTCCCATAAGTCTCCTGGTCTGGGTGGCAGTCACAGGGGAACTTCTGGGCATCGATGCAGAGAGGCTTGTCGCTTTCCCTTAAAGAAAAAAAAAGGTATGATGGCTCTCCGGTGAGGGTCTACAGCCTTCACTCTCACTTCACTGTGGTAGTCACGCACACTACCTGGTTCCTCTTGAACTCCATGGTGGCAATGAACCCTGCAAAAAGCTCTTAATGTCCAGTCCTTTCTATTTCTGCTGGACCATGGAGGCAATGATCACCGGATCATTCTCTGCAGCCGATGGCTCCTGGTAGGGCACCCATGCCAGCAGAACATGTCCACGCAGGACACGTTGGAAGTCCACGCATTCTCCTTGGCAATGGCATGCTGGATGTGAGATGCCAGGGGTTTTTGGCTGGTCCTGCCAGTTGACTGCTCTGGGGAACAGGACTTGGGAGTCCAGTCCTCCTCCTGGATGTCCCTGGAAACACCTTCTTTTTCAGCAAGTCCATCATATAGCCTTTCAGTCAGCTTCTCTCGTACATCGGGTCTCTCTGGCCAGAATGGCTCCAGGATCTCGTCCAGCTCTTCAGACCGTCTCTTTTTCAGTTCAGGAGTCCAGTCAGCCGAGTAAGCTGGTCTCTTCTGGCCTTTGGGGTGGGCAGGAGCACCGCTGCCCTTTCCTTCCAGCTGCATTCTCAGCTCTATCTTTAGGTCTCGGTCTGCTACGCATGATTTTAAGTGCAGCCATGTCACTGATCATCTGGTCATCCAATGACTCACGGAGACTTTTGTTGCTTGCTTGAAGTTCGTTACTGGTATCATTGTTAATACCTTGTCACCTCCTGGTACTTCTCTACTTTTTACTATGCTTTCTCCCAGAGGGTCTAAAAATAAAGTCTTCTGTGCTGGTATGATCACCTTTCAGGGTTGTGAAATGCATAGAAACATAGTTATGCACACTAGTGTACCATTTTGGTTTAGTTTATTTAAAAAAAAAAACAAAGCAAGTTGCATCCTATACCATAACGGTCCAGTGACAGTGGTCGTTTATGATTCCAACTACATAGCGGTACACTGACAGGTAAATCTGAAAATACAAAAGGTTGTTGTTTTTGTTTGTTTGTTTTAGAACTCAAAGCTTTTGCAGCCTTATATTAATGACACGGAATAGACTTACCTTCAGCTTTGTTGAATGGCTTTTCCAGACGCTGGCCATTGCGGAACTGTCAATATAAAAGGTGCGCTCTGCTGACCGAGCATTACATTTCTTGATCTCAAGGTGCATGATTGCATTGATGACCTGCTAACAAGGAGGTTTACATGAAAGTGCGTACATGTTGTGTTTGTGCATAACAACAAAGTAAAAAAAAAAAAAAAAAAAAACAGTTTGGTTGTGTAAAAAAAAAAAAAACCTGTTCCTTAAAAATCTATTTTATATACCATCGTTTCCGTTTCTATAACTTGTGAATATATCCTCTAACATATTCTACAACAAAAACAATCAGAGCGCCTCGTTATCACTAGTTTTATTTTCATCTCCCAGGTCCGCTATCAGCTTATAGCCCGTTAGCATCAGCAGTGTGGTTGTTGCTAACCGCGCTTGCATTGCTACTACTCTTTTCACACACATTACTACTGCTTTAATCACTGTTACTTGCTTTAATGGCCAATGAATGTGTACCTTTGATTGCAGGTGAGGACACGTTCCAGCTACATTCTGTGCAGCTCGAACTGGAGGCCGTGGAGAAGCAGATTCGTGACCTGGAGGTGAGGCAGGACCAGCTGAGAGAGCGGAGAGCCGTGCTGGAATCATCCCGGGCTGACACTCACAAGTCCGGGGTAAGTATACAGTGTGCTGTTAACAGTCCCACCACGTCTACTCCGTGTGTTTCTCTGCACAGGCCCGGTGCACACAGGATGCTTCCCAGATGTCCTTCACTCCGGCGCCGGGACACAATGGACCCAGATCACAGATAATAGTTTTGATGTACTCTGCTTGACTGAAATCTGGCTAAAACAAAATGATTATATTGGTCTAAATGAGTCCACTCCACCGAACTACTCTTACAAGCACGAGCCTCGTCAGACTTGTCGTGGCGGATGGGGTTGCAACAATATATAGTGATATTCTCAATGTTACCCAGAAAACAGGATACAGGTTTAACTCATTCAAAATACTTCTGCTTAATGTTACACTGTCAGACATGCGAAATAAATCTAATATATCTCTTGCTCTGGCTACTGTGTATATACCACCAGGGCCGTATACAGAATTCCTAAAAGAATTAGCAAATTTCCTCTCAGACTTTCTGGTTAAAGTTGATGAAGAACTAATCATGGGAGATTTTAATACTCATGTTGATAATCCAAATGATACATTAGGACTTGCGTTTACTGATCTAATAAACTCTTTTGGAGTCGAGCAAAATGTCACCGGGCCCACTCATCGTTTTAATCACACTAGATTTAATTATATCGCATGGAATCGATCTTACTGCTATAGATATTGTACCTCAAAGTGATGATGTTACAGACCATTTCCTTGTATCATGCATGCTGTGTATGGTTAATATCACTGATATTAACTATATGTCGCAGCGATACCGTCTGGGCAGAACTATTGTTCCAGCCACAAAAGACAGATTCGCAAATAACCTGCCTGATCTATCTCAACTGCTATTTGTACCCAAAAATACTGACAACATGGGCACTATTTTCTCTAATACATTAGAAGCTGTTGCCCCCATCAAATTGAAAAAGGTTAGAGAAAAACTTATTGTGCTATGATATAACAGTAATACTCACTCTAACAAGAAAGAAACTCGTAGTCTTGAACAATTGGAGAAAAACTTGGAAGTTAGAATTGCATGGAAAAACAGTATGTCCAGCTATAGACAGGCTCTATTTCTTCACTGATAAAATAGATAACATTAGAAATATAATAGCGAATGTAGATTCTACACCTGCTAACTCTTCAGTTTCGTCCATTGCACCCAAAGATAAACTGCAGTGCTTTACAAATATAGGAAAGTAAGAGCTAAATAAACTTATCACTTTATCTAAACCAACAACATGTCTATTAGATCCTTTACCCACTAAATTACTGAAAGAGTTGTTACCTGTAGCCGAAGAACCGCTTCAGAAACTTCACTTGTCAAAATTACAAATGACCTGCTTCTTGCTTCAGACCAAGGCTGCATCTCATTTCTAGTCTTACTTGATCTTAGTGCTACATTCAACACCATAGATTAAATCATACTCATAGATCGATTACAAACCTATACAGTTATTCAAGGGCAGGCTCTAAGATGGTTTAGATCCTACCTGTCCGATCGCTACCATTTTGTTTACTTAAATGGGGAGTCATCTCATTTATCATCAGTAAAATATGGAGTGCCACAAGGATCCGTCCTAGGTCCCCTTCCATTTTCAATATACATGTTGCCCCTTGGTATTATTATTAGAAAATACGGAATTAGCTTCCACTGTTATGCTGATGATACTCAGCTATAGATGTCAACGAGAGCAGATGAGACCTATAAATTATCTAAGTTAACAGAGTGTGTTAAAAATGTAAAAGATTGAATGAACAATAATTTTCTCTTATTAAATTTGGATGAGACAGAGATATTAATTATTGGACCAAAAAAAATAATAAAAGAAAACAGTACACAGAATCTTGGAGATTACAATCTGCAACTAGACGGATGTACTGTTACTTCCTCTCAAGTCAAAAATCTGGGCCCGTATTCATAAAGATTCTAAGAATCCTCTCAGAAAACTCTTAATTTAGCTTAAAAACTTTTACGTAGGAGTCTTAGCTTAAGAGCGAATCGGGACCGATATGAGAGCAACTCTGAGTAAGGAAAAGACAAAAACTTTCATCTTAGTGAGGAGGCGGAGTTGACCCCGTTGCCATGTATGACACAATCTTTTGAAGACTGTGATTGGTTGGTTGTCCAAGAAGAAGAAAAAAAAAAAAGTTATTTTAAGTATAGGGTCTATTTTAATTCTCACTTTGAATTTACATGCGTCATTTTTCCTATTTGACCGTTCTCTCTCTCTCTCTCTCTCTCTCTCTCTCACACACACACACACACACACACATTATATGCATGTATATGAATTCTATTTTTATTTTTATTTACCATGCTTTTAATTTCCTATAAGGTATTTGATTGGCTTAGAATAATAAAAATTGTTCCACTCTTTCCAATTATAGTGATTGCTGTCCTATTTAAGTGGTGTTTTGAATGTTGGTTTTAATGTATCAAACATGGAATCAAAACCAAGAAGGATGAGAAAGCCAAACTGGACAGAGGAACAGTGTTTACTGTTAGCCCAGTTAGTGGATGAACACATGGCTATTCTTAAAGGAAAATTTGGGCCGGGTGTCACAGCAAGGGACAAGAAGCAGACATGGGAGCGTATAGCACAAACTATTAACGGTTCATTCCCCCTGCTTGTGTTCACCGATAAGCCTGCTATATTCATAAATGCAGTTTTTTGAGCCTGCAAGGTGGGAATGTCCAGTAGAAATGAAATGACCTGCGACACAATAAGATTACCTGAAAGTGCTGTAATTGTTTGTGTGATCACTCTGCTTACAGAAGGTTGTGAAAGACACAAATCATCACTATTGCACTGTTGCATTTTCCCAGTTGCCAAATATCATAATGTAGTGATTACTTTAATTTATATATTAAATTATATTAAATTATTATATAATCTATACCTCATCTATAACTCATTGTCATCCATTGTCTGCAACACATTTCTTCTGCCTCTTCATCTTTCTGCCATTTTCTCCTCTGCTAAAGAAACTCTTAAGCCTCTTAAAAGTCCTCGTCTGTGCTCCTAACAAGTTTGACCTTAAGACCTCTTTTAAGGGTTAAGATGCTTTCTGAATTACTTTTTTCTTTACTAGGATTTTTTTCTTTAATTTTAAGAGTAAACGCCCACATTTCTAAGAATTTTCTTAGAATTTTGTCACTAGGAGCTACTTTTTGCATTAAGATTCTTTATGAATACGCGCCCAGGTGTTACATTAGACAGCAACTTGTCTTTTGAAAATCATATTTCCCATGTTACAAAAACTGCATTCTTCCATCTTAGAAACATTGCCAAGCTACGAAACATGTTATCGGTTTCTGATGCAGAAAAGCTAGTTCATGCATTCATGACCTCTAGACTGGACTATTGTAATGCACTTCTAGGTGGTTGTCCTGCTTCGTCAATAAACAAGCTACAGGTAGTCCAAAAGAAGAGTCCTTCAGGTCAAGAAAATATGATCATATAACCCTAATAGGTAGTACCTGCAGAGACTGTAAAATTAAGTTCTGTATCAGTTACAAATGATCATTTCTTACCTACAATGCCCTAAATGGTTTAGCTCCTGCGTACCTAACTAGCCTTCTACCACGTTACAATCCATCACGCTCCCTAAGGTCACAAAACGCTGGACTTTTGGTAGTTCCTAGGATAGCAAAGTCCACTAAAGGAGGTAGAGCTTTTTCACATTTGGCTCCCAAACTCTGGAATAGCCTTCCTGATAATGTTCGGGGTTCAGACACACTCTCTCTGTTTAAATCTAGATTAAAAGGGGGAAGCTGTGGCCTAACGGTTAGTGACTCGGACTTACAATTGAAAGGTTGTGAGTTCGAGTTTCGGGCCGGCAGGAATTGTGGGTGGGGGGTAGTGCATGTACAGTTCTCTCTCCACCTCCAATACCATGACTTAGGTGCCCTTGAGCAAGGTATCGAACCCCCAACTGCTCCCCGGGCGCCGCAGCATAAATGGCTGCCCACTGCTCCGGGTGTGTGCTCACAGTGTGTGTGTGTGTTCACTGCTCTGTGTGTGTGCATTTCGGATGGGTTAAATGCAGAGCACAAATTCTGAGTATGGGTCACCATACTTGGCTGAATGTCATGTCACGTCACTATATATCAAAAACACATCTCTTTCGCCAAGCATTAGAATAATGTATCTCTTAAATTGTGACTCCAGTTGCATCTGATCAAATGCACATTCTTATTCTTTAGCTTGGGTTAAACTAATTAATTTTACTTTATTGGAACAGCAGCTTTCCTAATGATGTCTCTCTTTGTTTTTTAAGTTTTGCCACGGGATTTAACTTGGATTTAAACAAGCTCCAGTCTGGATCCAGAACACCTGAGAAGGGATGATGCTGACCCTGAATCAACAAACAGAACTAACAAATATTGCTTCAAGTGGGACTTCATCATATAATAATTATTAATAATATTAATAATGTTCATCGTCTGGCTGACTACGTCTTGTATAAATTTTTCTGAAAAATCCTGTCATACGTGCACAAACTGACAGTCACCACTTATAAGCTACTACTAAATATTGTAGAAATGTAATTTTCTGTAAAGTTGCTTTGTAACGATTTGTATTGTAAAAAACACTATACAAATAAACTTTAACTGAATTGAATTGAATTGATAATCCAATAAAAGTGAGATGCTAGAATGGCAAGTCCTTAAAAGTAACTCCTCAATCCAGCAGCAGTGATCGGTCGAAGACAGGCGGCAAGGAAGTCGACCGGAAGTTGAAGTCGGCAGTGTGCCGCCATCTTGTAGCAGAACTTCACTTGCTTTAGCATTTCCATTGACTCCCATTCATTTTGGCGTCACTTTAACTGCGAATAACTTTACATCTGAGGCGTTTAAAGACTCCGTTTGTCCATTATTTATTTTTAAAGATACACAACAATGGATAAAGGGCTCCATTACCTTCTATGTTACATTATGGCTCCGTGGAAACAGTTTTTGTAAAAAATAGGCTAACGATTGCGTCATAACCGCTCAACTCTCTGTCGCATTACCGTACAGAAAGGAGGAGAAGCTCGCAGGCAATTAACTTAATATGGATTACTGGCGTTACATTTTAAAATACTATACAAAATAATTCATCAGAATACTTACTCTTGCTCACTCACGCCAAAGAACTCCCCGCTCAAGCTCGCCGTCTCTGTGCATGCAAACTGCCATCGTTAATCTTGCAGCTACTAGAAGCTTAGTTTGAGTCTGCGCGTCAGAAACGGAAGTGCTAAAAAAAACGCTAAAAATGGGCTTCACTTGTCTCAATTGAGTTCCAATGGGGTCGCTGTGTCCATTTGTTTTACTGTCTATGGTCGAAGACCTTGTCTGTTTGCCATGCTGCCTCCTTTATACTGTTAATTTCCTATTTCCTGTCATGTGATCAGTCACAGGACAGGCAGACCCACATTTATTTAAAGACATACACACATTAAAACGTTTAAGAGGAATAAAATGGCTAAGACAACATGAAAACCTATTAAAACTCAAATATACATAAAATCATTAAAATATATTGAGCAGGTTAAAACGTGTCCTGTGTGACAGTGTCAAAATTACATCCAAATAGTATTACGCTTCAGTGTACAGGTGTTTACCAACCTTAAATACTGATGCCCATTGACCTACAAGTTTCTTCACTACACCTATAAAAGTCTTTATTCCAGCAGATTGCTGGCCCTCACCTCCAGATTGAGATTTTTTTCTCTCCCCTATAGTGTCCCCAACAATCTGGCACAACTGACTTAACAACACAGTGATAGCTGACTAAAAAGCAGGCCAATAGGATTGCAGGCCACTTTTGAACCTCAAGAGTACATTGATATATTCATTCACTCATACCCTTTTTATTACATTTTGTTCTGTTTGTAGGTTTCAATGCTGTATTCCACATCTGAGCTAATTGCATGATTTTAATAATGACAGATTCTCTTTATAATTGCTACTTTTATTTTGCCGTTTTTTTTTTTTTTACAATTTAACACATACAATCACAGACAATACAATCAAAAAAAAAAACATCAAAGAAAATACTACCCAGTGTATCGAAAAAAAAGAAAAAAAGAAGATTCTACACTACCACAGTCTGTGGGTTATCCATTATTCCACTTAAGTTTATCGTTTTATAATCTCTATATAATTTAATACTAAAGCCCATATAGATTGAAACTCTTGCAGTCTTGAATGCTGTTTACTTGTAATTTATTTGATGGGCAAGAAATCTATTATCAGATGACGAACTAACAAGCCAACTGCTGGAGCAGTTCTCATTCTCGAGTCAAGAACCGGTTGCATCGGTTTTCAGATCACCAGTACACTGAACCGAAAACCATTTCTTTCGGACGCATCCGATTCGAGAGCCGAGGAGCTGATGATACTGCGTATGTGTGATTCAGCGTGAAGCCGACTCACTCACAGAGCATCTGAACTGAACTCATTCTTTAGGTGATTGATTCTGAACTGATTCTGTGCTAATGTTATGAGCGCTGGTAAACCGAAGGCTTGGATGAAGGGCAATCTGGCGAAACGTAAGTTCATTTGATAAAAAATACATCGCAATGGATTATGTACAGTAAGTGGATCATGGTTTCTGCACTGATGATACCTAATTTATTTACTTTATATCTTCAAGACTTAAATCCTCATATGCACATTATTGCTGTTACTGTATTTATGTGCGTTGTTGCAAAACTCAAATGTAAACTTTTCATGATTATGAGGTTTTTAACTGACTAAAGTTATGATAACTGACTTATATGACTTAGATATATATATATTTGATAGACGTGACGTCATCGCCAATGGCGTCATTACATCGAGCATAAAAGAACCGCTGAACCTTATTTTTCAACCGGTTCATTGAATCGAACCGTCCGAAAGAACCGGTTCGCAGAAAAGAATCAAACTTCCCATCACTAAACTGCAGTTCTAATGGTTGCATGAGTTTTTTTACCTCAAATTAAAGAAAGTGAAATCCTAAAATGTTTATGAATGTAATGTGTGACAGCAAAAATATTGCTAATTAAAATGTTTCATAAGATTACTTTCTTTGATGATGTCATACATTCCACAACTGTACAAGTAAATAATTTAAGGCTTTTGGCTATACTCATCACTGGTCTGATATAGGGCTATAGCCAAACCCTTAAAATAAGACAACATGTAGATTGTCCAATTCAGAGTTAAATTGTGTCTACTGATAGACCATGTCATGAAATGACACTCAACTGTTGTAGATATATTACTGACATTGTGAATATGACGGGATATCAACCATTACCTGTGCAGCCTAGCCAAAACAGTTAATCAGTTTTGACTACCAGTGGGCTACAATTAGCTGGTCTGACTACGAGCTAAATCTTAGCAATGCACAGAACAAAAAATAATAATGATAGGTAATAATGTTTTATCCAAAGCGACTTACATTGCATTCAGGCTAACAGTTTTCTCCTATCATGTGTTCCCCGGGATTGTAGTGACGTAACTATGACGTATACTCTGAATTGGTCTATAGATCAAAAAGTATTAAGAAATATTACAATCTGATAACAGTAAAGCATGACTACAATATGATTCAGATTGTAAGAAAACTTACTAAAAGTAGATTTAATTTACAGAGGTCATGAATTAAGAAAACAAATTCTCCTTGATCTTTTAACATGTAAGAAGTAATAATACTATAAAAATATCCTACTAGTTTCAGAACTCAAAACTCTAAAAACAGCTTATACTGAAGCCAAGCTGCTAAAATGTAATGCATCACATGAAAGCCCACCGCTGCAGAAGAAGATCTTTACAACACCTTCCTTCTGATCCTAACATCAGGAAAGAGTGGATGAACTTTGCTTTAAATAAAGTTCCAGATTTTGTCAGTTCCTTAAGATCCTTAAGGAATGACCTTTCCTCCTCCAGGAAGCTGGATTGATAACAGTTTTAGAAAGTCCACTGCAAATAATCCTGCGGTACTTACAATTTGTTGACCTGCAACTGTACCAAACTCTGAGAAGGAGGTGAAACAAACGGTGCAGCTGTTGCTTTTAGCCCATTTTCAATGAACAGCAATACAAGATGTTTCAAAATGGTGAAGACACTACCATTGCAGCTGATGTTGACCTCAACTATTTAAATCGTTTAGTAAGGTGATCATGAGCTGAAAACATGTCTCGTTTTTGTCTATTTTTAATTTGCTGTAGGCTTTTGTTTTACTGTATTGACACAATGTTGGCTTTTTACAAATGAAGCCAACTAAACAGTGTGTGACAAAGCTCCTGGCTTACTTTAATCTCTTTGGATCTATGTAAACCTGTAGTAGACATCTTGCTTCCGGTATACAGTAGGTGGACAACCAGAATGGGTAATACGGCGAAACTACCGCCAGGTGGAACTAAAGAATGGATTAGAAACTGAATGCAATTGTAAAATTAACAGTGAGTTAATTTCAAAACGTAGGATAGTCTTATGCTACTGAAAAGAAAAAAAATCTGTTTATATATATATATATGAATGTAACCCCTCTCACCCGGGTCCTCTCTGACGCTCCTCACACTCGCTCCGAGCGGGGCTCGAACCCAGGTCTTCCGGCATGGGAGGCGGACACACTAACAAGGAGGCTAAATGGACACACACACACACACACACACACACACACACACACACACACACACACACACACACACACACACACACACACACACACACACACACACACACACACACACACACACACACACACACACACACACACACACACACACACACACACACACACACACACACACACACACACACACACACACACACACACACACACACACACACACACACACACACACACACACACACACACACACACACACACACACACACACACACACACACACACACACACACACACACACGGATTAAAAGCTAAATATTTTAATTTTGGTTCATTCTTGGTTAAAATTCATATTAACTTTCTTTGCTCTGGTGAAGAACCTGCCTCCCTCGTTGCTCAGCTGTGAACATTTAAAAATGTTTGATATAAAGGTTGCTGTCCCATTTCATACAGAAAATTGCTAATTTAAAAAAAAATCTAATTATATTGTTAGTTTTATGCTGACATGCAATCAAGGTCTTTGGATAATATATATTAAGATACAAGTTCATATAGGCTATTAACCTGCACTGTGTCATTTTCTCCTGTTTTAACTTATAAACTCCTTGAGATTTTTAAAGTCAGTTTAATAGTTTTGAAATTCAAGTTGAATCTAGTATAAAAAAGGTTTTAATTGCTTAAATTATTTCTATGAATTGATAATATGCTATGTTTATTCTTGTAGAAAATAAGGGAAAGAATAAAAGATGATCCAGATATTTGTAATGTACGATAATATAGGCCTACATGTGCCTGCAGTTAAACGGTTATCATATTTGTTTTGCTTCATCCATTTATGTACACTATAATTATATATATATATATATATATATATATATATATATATATATATATATATATATATATATATATATATATATATATAAATATTGCATTAACAAATTACTTTCTACTTTCTACATCATTAGAAGAATGGCATCTACGCTAATATTTGTCTGTTTCTCTCTTGTTCCGAGGTCACCGTGGCCACCAGATCCAGTCTGTGTCCAGATCAGAGGGTCACTGCAGTCACCCGGATCCAGTACGTATCCAGACCAGATGGTGGATCAGCACCTAGAAAGGAGACCAGGACAACTAGAGCCCAGATACAGATCCCCTGTAAAGACCTTGTCTCAGAGGAGCACCAGGACAAGACCACAGGAAACAGATGATTCTTCTACACAATCTGACTTTGCTGCAGCCTGGAATTGAACTACTGGTTTCGTCTGGTCAGAGGAGAACTGGCCCCCCAACTGAGCCTGGTTTCTCCCAAGGTTTTTTTTTCTCCATTCTGTCACCGATGGAGTTTCGGTTCCTTGCCGCTGTCGCCTCTGGCTTGCTTAGTTGGGGTCACTTCATCTACAGCGATATCGTTGACTTGATTGCAAATTAAAACAGACACTATTTCAACTGAACAGAGATGACATCAATGAATTCAATGATGAACTGCCTTTAACTATCATTTTGCATTATTGAGACACTGTTTTCCAAATGAATGTTGTTCAGTTGCTTTGGCGCAATGTATTTTGTTTAAAGCACTATATAAATAAAGGTGATTGATTGAAATTACCAAAACAAAACAAAAAATGCCATAGACCAGAGTAAATTTTACCATTGTAGAATTGGGGTAGTAATTTATGAGATGAAAATACTGTGAAATTACAAATGGCATTGGATTTTAAAGCATAACAACTGCAGGTCTATGAAATGTTAGCAATTAAAGCATTTTTTTAAACAATATTATTTCAACAATAATAAATAATAATAATAATAATAAATAATAATGAAAATAATATGGGCTGAGAGAATTAGATTTCATTATAAAAAGAGTGCAGACAGCATATCAGAATCAGAATCAGAATCAGAATCAGAATGAGCTTTATTGCCAGGTATGTTTACACATACGAGGAATTTGTTTTCGTGACAGAAGCTCCGCAGTACAACAGAATGACAGCGACAGAACATAAAACACATAATAAAAGAATAAAAAATACAAATATGTAGACAGTGAATGACAATATACAAATGACAATTGTAGGCAGGTATATTACAAAATGAAGTTATGTATGTACATATATATTGTGTGCAAAATTTAAGTGTATACTAAGTATGTGTGTTAGATAAATCCCCACGTGTGTATTGTGTGCAAGATTTAAGTGTATACTAAGTATGTGTGTTAGATAAATAAAGTGTGTGTGTATATAAATATAAAGTGTAGTGTGTTCGCAGTTATTATCAGCTGTTCATAAGATGGGTTGCCTGAGGGAAGAAACTGGTCCTGTGTCTGGTTGTTCTGGTGCTCAGTGCTCTGTAGCGTCGACCAGATGACAACAGTTCAAAGAGGGAGTGTGCTGGATGTGAGGGGTCCAGAGTGATTTTGACAGCCCTTTTTCTCACTCTGGATAAGTACAGTTCTTGAATAGATGGGAGAGTTGAACCGATGATTCGCTCAGCAGTCCGGACTACTCTCTGTAGTCTTCTGAGGTCAGATTTAGAAGCTGAGCTGAACCAGACAGTTACTGAAGTGCAGAGGATGGATTCAATGATGGTGGAGTAGAACTGTTTCAGCAGCTCCTGTGGCAGGTTAAACTTCCTCAGCTGGCGGAGAAAGTACAACCTCTGCTGGGCCTTTTTTACGATGGAGTCAATGTGAATGTCCCACTTCAGGTCCTGAGAGATGGTGGTTCCCAGGAACCTGAATGACTCCACTGCAGTCACAGTGCTGTTCATGATGGTGAGTGGGGGGAGTGCAGGGGGGTTTCTCCTGAAGTCCACAATCATCTCCACTGTTTTGAGCGTGTTAAGCTCCAGGTTGTTGAGACTGCACCAGACAGCCAGCTCTTTTACCTCCTGTCTGTAAGCAGACTCGTCACCGTCCTGAATGAGGCCGATGAGTGTGGTGTCATCTGCAAACTTCAGGAGCTTGACAGAGAGGTCCTTAGATGTGCAATCATTAGTGTACAGGGAGAAGAGCAGTGGGGAGAGAACGCAGCCCTGGGGAGCTCCGGTGCTGATTGTACGGGTGCTGGATGTGTATTTTCCCAACCTCACCAGCTGCTGCCTGTCTGTCAGGAAGCTGTTGATCCACTGACAGATGGAGGTGGGCACGGAGAGCTGATTTAGTTTGGGCAGGAGGAGGTTTGGGATGATCGTGTTGAAGGCCGAGCTGAAGTCCACAAACAGGATCCTCACATAAGTCCCCGGTCTGTCTAGGTGTTGCAGAACATAATGCAGTCCAATGTTTACTGCATCGTCCACAGACCTGTTTGCTCTGTAGGCAAACTGAAGAGGATCCAGCAAGGGCCCAGTGATGTCCTTCAGGTGGCCCAGCACCAGTTTTTCAAATGACTTCATGACTACAGACGTTAGAGCCTCAGGCCTGTAGTCATTTAGTCCTGTAATTTTGGGTTTCTTAGGGATGGGGATGATGGTGGAACGTTTGAGGCATGAAGGGACTTCGCACAGCTCCAGCGATCTGTTGAAGATCTGTGTGAAGATGGGGGCCAGCTGGTCAGCACAGGATTTCAGACAGGCTGGTGTAACACAATCTGGGCCTGGTGCTTTTTTCCTTTTCTGCTTCCGGAAGACCTGGCGCACCGCATCCGCGCTGATCTGAATTGCAGGTGTGGGGGAGAGGGGGGATGCAGGAGGTGAGAATGGTGAGAGTGCTTGATTGGAGAGGTGTTCAGGATGGGTTGCAGGAGCTGTTAATGGTGTGAACGGTAGTTTGGAGAGGCATTCAGGGCTGGTTGCAGGAGTTGTGAAGGGTGTGAATGGTTGTGTGGGGAGGCGTTCAGGGCAGGTGATGGGTGTTCTTTCAAACCTGCAGTAAAACTCGTTCAGATCGTCTGCCAGTCGTTGATTCTCTACGGTGCTGGGGGGTGGTGTCTTGTAATTGGTGATCTTCTTTAGACTTTTCCACACTGATGCGGAGTCGTTGGAAGTGAACTGAGTCCTTATTTTTTCAGAATAATTCCTCTTTGCCACTTTGATCTCCTTTTCCAATGTGTATTTAGCCTGTTTATACAAGACATTGTCCCCCTTCACGTAAGCATCTTCTTTGGCCTGACGGAGCTGTCTGAGTTTTGCAGTGAACCACGGTTTGTCATTATTGTAAATTAGTTGAGTCTTTGTAGGAATACACATATCCTCACAGAAACTGATATATGATGTTACGGTCTCTGTGAGTTCATCCAGATCGGTGGCAGCAGCTTCAAAAACACTCCAATCAGTGAGGTCAAAACAAGATTTTAAATCCTGCTCTGCTTCATTAGTCCATCTTTTTACAGTCCTTGATACAGGTTTAGCTGATTTTAGTTTCTGCCTGTAGGACGGTATTAGATGAACCAGAAGGTGATCAGAACGTCCCAAAGCTGCTCGTGGAACAGAGTGAAATGCATCCTTTATTGTGGTGTAACAGTGATCCAATATATTACTGTCTCTTGTGGGACAAGTAACATGCTGTCTGTATTTTGGCAGTTCACGGGACAGATTGGCTTTATTAAAGTCCCCGAGAATGATTAAAACAGAGTCCGGGTGTTGTTGTTCTGTGTCTGTGATCTGATCAGCGAGTTTCTGTAAAGCTGAGCTCACATGCGCTTGGGGATGGATGTAAACACTGACCAGAATGAACGAGTGAAACTCCCGTGGCGAATAGAACGGCTTGCAGTTAATGAAGAGTGTTTCGAGATTTGAGCAGCACGTCTTCTTTAACACAGTTACATCTGTACACCACCGTTCATTGATGTAAAAGCATGTCCCGCCGCCGCGCGATTTCCCAGTGGATTCTGATTCACGATCCGCTCTAAACAGCTGAAATCCCGGCAGATGGAGCGCGCTGTCCGGTATGGTGTCATTCAGCCAGGTTTCCGTGAAACACAGAGCAGCAGAGTGTGTGAAATCCTTATTTGTCCGAGAGAGCAGAAGGAGTTCGTCTGTTTTGTTGGGTAGAGAGCGGAGATTTGCCAGATGGATGCTAGGCAACGGCGTTCGAAATCCGCGCTTCCTGAGCGCCGCCGCTCCTCCGATAACAACGTTCACTAAAACATCTGAATAATTGAAATCCGGTAAAATATCCTGTGGTGTGTTCTGCCGAATGTTCAGCAGTTCTTCCCTGGTGAAACTGATGGCAGGAATATAACTAAAGACAGGACAAACTAACAAAAACACAAAAACATATGCGGAGCTCGTCACGGAGGCAGCCATCCTGTATCGGCGCCAGCTATATTTCAGCCCAGTAACAAGCGCCAGCTATATTTCAGCCCAGTAACAAGACAAAACACTGTTCCTCACAGCAAAAAAACAGACCAAATTCAGTTCAGCTGAAGGGTTTTTCTTGGGGTAGTTATGTATGGCTTGTGTGGGTTGAAATACAGGTGTGAGTCTCTTGGTATTTCATATGGACATTGTCTAATGAAGGTTTCAAACTTGCAGAGCAGATTTAGACAAAATATCATTTTGGTTTTAGGAGAACTTATAAGAAAGGTTTTGATCCACTTCAAATGTTGACTATAGCACAATATAGTTTATTAGTTATTATAACTTAATTTCAGAGGAAGTTGCCTTACCTGAAAAAAAAAATGCAAACTGTAGTGTACATTTTATTTCGTTTTGTCTAAACAGTTTTAAATATAAATGTTTTATAGGCTTTTTTAGATTTAGAGTTCTTTAGAGATATTATATTTTGTAGACTTTTGTGATTTACAATGCACAAACCAGAAGCAACAATATCCTGAAAGAAGAGTTGACCATTCTCAAAACATAAAATATAATTTTTTATTAATTTTTTTGTTTTTGTGTTTCAGAGGAAAAATCTGTGTTAAGCCATCCCTCCATTACAGCCCGTTCTAAAAGAAAAATGTATGCAAATGGGTATAAAACGCTTTAAAAACTTTAACAGAGATGTCTAGGGTATTTAATAGGTCTGTCTTCCACTTTTCTAGTTACTAGTCATTCATTTGTCTTTATTCAACTAATTGCAGGTTTATATTAAATTTACATCTATAATCCAGCCTTAATATATTCCGCACTCAAGCACATACATTAAGTTTGCCACAAAGCACATGCAGAAGTAGCCTAATAACTGTGAAAAAATACATTTTAATTATTTATTAATAAATAAAATGTTTTCTTGTCAGTTACAAGATTAATTTTACAGCGCCTTTAAAGATAAATGCAACCTTGTCACAGTGTCTTGTCTGTGTTTCCCTGGGTGTCCACTAGTGGTCTCACTTCCCCAAAGTCACCCCACTGCAGACACTACATTTCCCACAAAGCCTTTGTCCCTTTCATCATAGTTAATTGCACACCTGTTAATTGCACTCAGCTGTCTCCACTTTCATCGTTTTCACCTGTCTATATAAACCGGTCTGTTTCTATCTGTTTCATGGAGTCCTTGTTTTCTGTCACACTGCTTTCTCGTGGTTTTTCATGGTTCTTGTTATTGACCTCTAGCCTGTTTTTGGATTACCCCATTAAAACACTGCAATTGGATCTCTTGTTTCCTGTGTGCATTCGTTATAAACCTTCACCGATTACATAATGCTTTCGTTTGAATTGATTATTTTAAAAGACATTTTAAGCTTTCTGTAGATATATTTATCATGTATGAGACACTCCAATTTTAAGTTATTTCATTATCAAGAAAAAAGTGATCGAGAGGGCACCTCCCTGTTCTGCACACGCATTAATAATTTTCGCACAAACTTTTTAACTAAAACAAAGGAAATAATTAAAAAAACACGCAACAATTTCTTAGTTTACAAACAAAAATATTTTCCCCAATGAATTATCTGTCAAAATAAAGGACAGGTAACAAATAACAAAGTAGTGTGTGACAAAAATGCATGTTGTTTTATTAAGGGAATTTAAAAATATAATTTAAAAAATAATTTAAAATTTAGACATAATATAAAGAATGCTGACATTTTGCATATAAATCCATGTAGCCTAGCTCACTAAAATATGCTACCACTTTTAATTCTGTAATGCTAAGTAAACCACAATTTATTTAGAATAATAATGGTTAAAGCACTACTCGGTGGTCAAAAGCTGCAAATACACTTTGCAGACGCAGCGACGGCAGCACACGCGGCGGCAGAACGATCATTTTAGTTGGCCAGCTACTGTATTTACTTGCTCTAGGTGCACAATAACTTATCTTTAAACTAAATTGCAGCCCTCATGTTATTAGAAAATATTTTTAGCGAGAACAATGATCATTAATGCACACTTCGATATCATGGCAGACACACTAGATTCTGTGTTCGAATAGTCCATTGTCCAGTTTGAATGGGTCCAATCAATGTTAATTAATTTTACTGTACAACCGCAACTGTACTTGGTCAATGATGTGCCGATTCAGACATTTATAATAAATATAGGCTTAAAATAGCTAAAAGTAGCTCACATTATCAACAAATGTGCACACATTTGATTTGATTTGAATTGTTTAAAACTATTAAAAAATACTATTCAGCCAGTGGAAAAGAATGAGATCAACTCCGTTTAAAATAGTTTTTTAGATAAATATTTGTAGACTAGTTATATTCTTATGGATAGTTTGATATATTTCTAAAGGATACTGGATGATTTTTAGCAATTAAAATTGTGTATGACACTATTGGCATTTATAGTCTGTATCTCTTATTTCCGTAATATCGTTTTATCTTTAACAGTTTTAAACATGGTGTCACGTGGATGGGAATGTGCTTAGAAGTATTATGCAGATGAGGTTATGCATAGTAAAACTAAGCTTTGTAAGATCCATATATGGTGAGATCGGGGAGGAGGCGGGGTGGATATAGACACAATATATATATATGTAAAATCTAAATGGTTGGATTAATTCATCCATGAATAAGCTATCACCTCAAACTATAATGATTTTAAGCTTAAAATCTTTAATGCCTTAAAATTAATGGATTGTTAATAATCAGTTGGAGGTATTTGGGGTTGTTGGTTTTCCACCAGTTCATGGGGTTGATGTGGATGGATGGGGACATATCCTGGCAGTACTGATTTAGTTCAGTTGTGTCTGAGATTTGTTTGTTATAGTCCTCATCTAACAGATGTAGATAGCAAATCACTTCACGGTAGTGTTTCATTGGATTCTGTTAAATCTCATTCTCACTCTATTGAGCTGTTCGAAATGCACCTTGGCCTTCACAGTGCACGTGAACACCTGAAGTTCACAACTGTGGATGTTGTGTCTAGGATCCAGGAAGGTTGCGATGCAAGTGTTGCTGACATCTGCAGGTTCAAGTCTCCGCTCCTGTGAGGTAGACACTAGCCAGGTTTCATCCAAACTTGCGAATTTAACTTATGTGCAAAACTGGAATATTGCATAAAACATTTGCAAACAAGCATTGTCACAAAATCATCACTTCCTGATAAGCTGGCACTATAAATCACTAAGAAAACAACATAATTTTCATATATAATAAATTACTTGTGCCACAGAGTGAGCAGATGAAACACAATGAATGCCGTCATTGCTTTTGGAGGTGGAAGCTGCTGTTTGGGAACGCAGTCGTTTAACAGATCTGGGCGGCAATTTATACAGAAATACTTTGAGGAAAGTGAAACTCGTGACATTTGCTAAGTATGGTAACCCATACTCTGAATTGGTGCTCTGAATTTAACCCATCGAAGTGCACACACTTGCTCAAGGGCACTTCAGCCATGAGTATTGAGGGTGGGAGAGAGTGCTGTTCATTAACTCTCTCACTCACTTACAACTCCTGCCAGCACAGAGACTCAGACCTGGAACCTTCAGGTTTCGAGTCTAACCATTAGGCCACAGTTGCCCCCCCAAGAGATTCAGTGTTCCTTCCAAATTCTGAACTGGGGACCTTTTGTATGCGAGGCGAACATGATAACCACTACACCACAGATGACAGACTTTGATTGTGCATTTCCGGATGACCATAACATTTCCAATACTGTGAAATGAGATCAGTCCGCTGGTTAGTCAGGTTTTGCTGTCCCATAGCACAAAGTCACATGACTTATTTTATTAAAATAAGCCATTTTGGAGGAATTTATTTACAATCAAGCAATCGTAAAAACTTTTTTGCGAATTAAGGTATTTTTTTTTTTATTATTTGGCATTTCAGTTGAGATTACAAATTTATTGTTGATTAAGGTTTACGTCCGAAACTCTTTCCACATAAATCACACGTGAACAGCTTCTATTGAGTGTGAGTGATCATGTGACTCTTAAGAGCTTCTTCTCGTGAGAAGCTCTTTCCACACTGTTGACATGTGTAAGTGTGAATTGTCATGTGGCTTGTAAGGAAACATTTGTTACTGAAACTCTTTCCACACTGAGAGCATGTGTAAGGCTTCTCTCCAGTGTGAACTCTCATGTGAGTCTTGAAGCATGCTTTATTACTAAAACTCTTTCCACACTGACGACATACATAGCTGTCCTCTCCTGAGTGATTTTTCCTGTGAGAATTTAGGGTGTCTTTGTATGTGAAACTCTTTCCACACTGATCACATGTGAATGGCTTTTCTCCAGTGTGAATTCTCATGTGATTTAAGATGCTCCATTTTTGAGTGAAATGTTTTCCACACTGTTGGCAGGTGAAAGGTTTCTCTCCAGTGTGGGTTCTCGTGTGGCTCGTAAGGCTCCCTTTGTGCCTGAAACTCTTTCCACACTGAGGGCATATGAAAGGCTTTTCTCCAGTGTGGATTCTCATGTGTTCTTCAAGGGCTTTTTTCCCACGGCAATACCTTCCACACTGATGGCAGGTGTTAGATTTGATCTTCTGTGCTCTTTTTCGTGAGGATGTCTTTGTAGTCTTCATGGGTTTATCCTTCTCCTCGATCTCATTCAGTTCTCGTCTCTCCTCTTTCAGTGACAAGTCTACAGTAGGGAAAAAATAAAATGCATGTTAACTTCACACTGTAAAAAGTGTCAGTAACATACTGTTTTCCATTAAAATTGTACTTTACTGTAAAAGAAACCATAGCATTCTGGGAAATCTTCGCCATTTTCATGTACTGGTATTAACATTTTTGTAAGGAAACTAGTAAATTTAGCTTAAAAGAAATTATTACATTTATAGTGAATTTTGACAAAGTGTCTCATTTACTAATATCTGCAAAGATTGATCTGTATTTGTACACACAGGTTTACTTCACAACACATTCATTGAATTAAATTGAATCACTTAATTTTATTACATAATTTATATTTAGATTTTATATAATACAATTAATATAACATATTTCAATATAGACTAATTATAGTCATATAAGGATGAAATAGAACTTCTAGCCATGATACAGAGTAAGAGATTTTTGCATACCTGTGTTTTCAATTCCTATATATTTTTTGTGCATTTAGAATATATATATATATATATATATATATATATATATATATATATATATATATATGATTATATATATATATTAGCATTTTGATTAGCATTTTTTAAATATCCGTGAAAAGAAGACACCTTTAAATGACAAGAAATTGTATTGTGCCATCTCAGGTTATGTCATTTATACTATTGTTCTACCTAATGTCAACCCTGTTACCAACAAGCTTCATTGGGTACTATAATATAATTAATACTATGTGAAAGTGCTCACATATATCATTATAATTATAATTTTTTTGGTCACCATTGGATTTAACCCCAAAATGGATATTGGATATACGCCCTGCGAGCTAAAGGCTCTAAATGGGAA
Source organism: Carassius gibelio (assembly GCF_023724105.1). NCBI lineage: Eukaryota > Metazoa > Chordata > Actinopteri > Cypriniformes > Cyprinidae > Carassius > Carassius gibelio. Next base: position 2,509,637 of record NC_068399.1, on the reverse strand, counting down.
CTTGCGGCTCGACTCCGCGATGTACGAACACTGTCGTACACGTCACCTGTGATATTTACATCGCTCGTCTAGAAGGACTTTCAGTATTCATCAGCCATCATCTGCTGTGATCCCGTGCGTCTGGTCTAGCACCAGGGCTCTGTTGAACACTACGAACACTTGTCAACATAACTAGGATTGACTCCATGGATAACGTTACCTCCGCTGGAAGCATTGTGGAGAAACACTGCTCTCCTAAATTGTCACTCCATTTCTGAGAGAGGTTCCTACACAATCAAACTAATTCTTGACAATAACCTGGATATGTTATTTCTTACCAAGACTTGGCAATCACAATATGACTATATGCATCTGAATTTGCTTACCCCGTCCGGATATCAGTATCTATCTAAACCTTGTACAACTGGTAAAGCAGGTTTATCGTGACTCCATAGAACTTACCCAACTGGATTTTCGTAATACTACGACATTTGAGTTTATGGATATGAAGGGTGGTTTAAAACGTCCCCTCATAGTTACACTGATTTACAGACCACCCAAGCAGCAAACTGAATTCTTCTCAGAACTCAGTCGATTGCTAACATTAGCCTGTGCTGTGTCGTCCCAGGTTATCCTACTCGGTGATTTTAACATCCATGACACTGTCTGCTCTAATACTGCCCAATTATTGACTGTACTGGACTCTATCGATCTTATTCAATCGAAAAAGGGATGTGTGAAATAATGTAAACAAAGTATGAGGTTTGTGGATGGGGATGTCTTGTATGACTTAAGAGAATGTATGTTGGTCAGGAAGACATCTTGAAGAATGCCAGTAACCAAACACTCAAAATACTGCTGAACACAAAGGAAGATATCTTGAAGAACTTCAGCAACCAAACTGGAACCATTGACTTCCATAGTAGGGAAAAAATGAAATATGATTGTCATATGAAATAGGATTAAGAACTTTTAAGGTTGAGCGCACCTTTTATAATATATTGAGTGTCAAATTCAGAAGTGTATGTTTTTTTTTTTTTTTAGAAAATCATTCCTGTTCCACGGTATTAAACACAAACATGGCAGACATGAACAATAATAATCAATGCTGGTTTATTTATTAAGTTGTTAGAGTGTTAACAAATGAACAAACTAACAGACAATTCACCCTTTAAGACACGGGAAATACAACAGAGGGGGGAAACTCAAAGTCCGTTCATTTATAATGCAAGCTTTCTTTTAACTTTAACAATTTCATTGTATACAAAATACTTCACGTCTTTCCACGTCCGTGCACTTAGGACTGGAGTCTCTTTGGCAATGCACATCAGGCAGTCCTGCTTTCCTGGAACCATTTTAAGGGAGATTAACTTGGCAAGGCGTCGTTTGACTGCCGTCCTCTCCTGGTCATTCCAGGGTCTCTTACTTCGGTTCTTGACGACTCTTTCTGGAGCATCTATGAAACAAAAACCAAAAGGTGTAAAGTGAAAAAGGAGAAGTTGTATAACCTTCTGAACCCTGCTTTGATTAACTAATACAAGGCATGTTTATTTATACCGCGCATTTCGTACACAAGGCAACTTAATGCACCTTACAAAAGAAGACATGCGAAATTACAATCAGGTTAAGGCAAACCAAATACATAACATCAAGACATATAACGTCATCAAGAGAATAACGTCAATTAAAACATTCAGTTTACTTTGTCACAAAGTCTTTTTTTTGCACTTTTTTTATAAGGTAACATTCTTTTTGACCCATAAAAGTTAGTTGTAAATGTAATAATCTGTAAAAACCTATTTTGTCACATTTTGACTAAAATAAAAAATTAGGTATAAGCATTTTTTGCTCTTGTTGCTCCAGAGGCGAGCGCTGTCGAGTGTGTTTGACTAGTGACTGACCTCCATCACTGTTGACATTCATGTTTAGATGCTACAGTCGAAGCGTGAACCGCTGCTGGTGTCAGAGCGGACATACGGGGGGTTTTTACTCAACACAATTCAGTCTACTCTCATTGCAATTACTGTTATCATTGTTTGAATTTAAATGTAATTAAGTCTTTCACAACTACAGAGGTTTAATGAAATGGCAAATATGTAACCAGTAAATATATTCAAGTCCATTTAACAAAACTGACTTCATTTGAGAAAGCTTAAATGTTCACATGTTAACTCAGCGGAACGGGACACTGCAATTCACAAAAGTTCATAATTTGCATGTGCTTTAATGCCTTGTCAGTTAAACATTTAATTTGCGTGCTGATGCGCTGTTCTAATGTGTGCGTCTCTCAGCGCGTACATGTGAAGCTCATGCACTAAAAGCCTGTCTACCAGAGCCTGGATACTGGACCAAGTTATCTTTCGAGTCTTATTGTGCTAATACTGTCAAATACACACAAGGTTTACGTAAACAAAGTCAGTTATGTCTAAAGTGAAAGCAAACTAGAGAAAATTGAGAGAAAATCTGCTTGTAAAATGCGTGTATATTAGACGCGTCGCGCACAGCTCTTAAAGAGACAGTACCAATGGTAAACACGCTGCCGCTTGTCCTTAAAGGGATAGTTCACACTCTAATGTTGTTCCAAACCTGTATTAATTTCCTTCTAATATTAATATTTTGAAGAATGTGGCCATCCAAACAGTAGCTGGTCCCCATTGATTTCCATAGGAGAAAAAAAAAACTATGGAAGTCACTGGGGTACATCAACTGTTTGGTTACCCACATTCTTACAAATAACTTTTATTTTCAACAGAAGAAAGAAACTTATTCAAGTTTAAATCAACTTGAGAGAGTAAATTATGACAATTTGAATTTTCAGGAGAACTTTAATGTTTTTAACGAACAAGGCACACCGGATTGTAGCCTTGAGCTAATTTCCATCCGTCGTACCCCATGCCCATTCTCAAACATCCTGGCCTATTCAACATGTTTCTGGTGGTAGGGGAAACTAGAGTACCCAGAGGAAACCTACGCAGACGTGAGAACATGCAAACTCAACACAGAAAGGCCCGCACGTCCAGGAACCAAACCCTGGACCTTCGCTGTGAGGCCAGAGCCCCAGTCACTCAGCCACCATGCTGCCAAGTCCCACTTACCGTATTTTCCGGACTATAAGTCGCTCTTTTTTTCATAGTTTGGCTGGTCCTGCGACTTATAGTCACGTGCGACTTATTTGAAAACATTACCGCCAGAGGGCGCTCTATGCTGCCAGAGATGATGCTCAGTTCTCCTGTAGTCTACACTGAAGACATAGAGCGCCCTCTCGTGGCTCTAGACGGTAATGTTTTTTCTTGGTTCTTGGTTCTAAATAAATGCGACTTATAGTCCAGTGTGACTTATATATGTTTTTTAACTCGTCATGACGTATTTTTGGACTGATGCGACTTATACTCAGGTGCGACTTATAGTCCGAAAAATACGGTACATTGTTCACAGGAAACATGTACAGTACTGAGTAAAAGTCTTAGGCATGTTAATATCCTAACCCAAAAAAAAAAAAAAGGTTTCTTCAAGCGTCTCGAAGACGTTCCTGCAGTTCTTCTGGATTTAGTCTGTCTCAGTTTCTTCTGTTTCTTCATGTAATCACAGACGGACTCGATGATGCTGAGATCACATCAGACGGCTGTTGTCAGACTCCTTGTTCATACACAAATCTCACTGGATTATTACAGTTAATGGCAAAAAAAATGTTTGGAAATGTAAACTGATATTTCCTACTGACACACGACTTAAAACCTCTTTTTTTTGTTTTTAATTAGGATATTAACATGCCTAAGACTTTTGTACAGTACTGAATATTTCACAGAAATGCATGTAATACATCTTACCAACATCACTGCGTTGTCTTATAACTGCAGTCTTCTTCTGGCTCTTCTTAGGGGATTGCTTTAGCCTCTTAGCACGCCCTTTTTGATCCTTTTCATCTGTTAAAGAACACAGTCATGTTAAAACAGTGATAATGTAGATGCAATTTAACAAGACAGGTTTTTATGGGTCTAACAAACTTTGTTTTGGCATGTATTCATTTTTAAACTTTACATTGTTTTGACAATTTTACATGCAGGATTTTGACTATTTGCCATTAGCTGTAAATGTTCTGCATTTCAATGATTTTCTTTTGCTTGCAGTGACTGTTGACATGTCAAAAAATCTGGATGTCCACAAAAAGTTCCTAGATGAAAAAAAAAATAGTCTGATTGATGTATGGGATATAACTAGGTTTGGTTATCCTCCACCTCGCCCGATCATTCATCCAGTGCCACTGAAGTCCCGTGTGATCCGGGTAAAAACATGAGCCCCTGCCCTCGGCTGTGCTTTAGCTTTCACACCCTCAACTCAAGTCTTAACTAAATCTTAGAATCATTTTCTACCAACTAACTGATATGAGGCTATTAGACAGCATTTGGGACACTAAACTAAAACTACAACTAGTCTATTATTGTACAGAAAGTAAAGCTCGGTACAGCTTTAGTAGAGATCAGCTGACACTGAAGCCCAGGCTGAGTTACAGTGAAATCAAAGAGTAGCCTGTTGTGCAGTGACATTCACTCTTTATACATGCAATAAACCACCACCGGAAGTGTGCATAGACGGGTGTAGCCTGACAGATTTACACAGTCAATCCAAGAAAAACTATTTTAAAAAATGAAGAAGAGAATCCTGAAACACATTTTCAAGGTTTGTGGTGGCCATATTGGACTCCATCTTTGTTTATAGTCTGCTCTATGAAATATTGAACCCTAATCCTTTCACCTTAGCTTGTTAACTCTACCTTTACATTTACATTTATTAATTTAGCTTATGGAGATGATTTATGCCAAATGTCATGCTTGTTTCACCAACTGAAGTATTTTAGTAGAAACTGAATTCACCTGTAGCTCTATGGGGAGCTCCAAAAGGTTAATCACTGCGAGGTTGAACTGTGACTCTGTGTGTGGCTTATAGACAACTGCGGGCCTATGTGTACTATTTTTACATTTAGTTGGAGCGGTTTTTATTCAGGTGCGCTCAATAGTCTGGAAATTACGGCAGATATATTGTCATTTATGTTGAAACGAAGTGAAAAATCAAATCTCCCATTAGAAATGCAAGGTTGAAAGATGACCTTCTTGTATTTCTGTTAACATGGTAATAGATTACTGTTCTACAAAGTATTAAAATTAAATTCATGCAGTAGAACTAGGCCAAGATCAGTAAACCTTGTTTAAGAAGCAACATTAGCAGTAATGAGGTGAAGACGAAACGACTCCATTTAGTAAAGTGTAGCCTCTCTGCATGTTTGAGAGGATAATGATAATAATAATGAAAAAAGCACTGAAATGTGTACTTGTGCTCACCATGCTCAGAGTCAGCGCTATCTTCATCATCATCATCCAGTTTAGATGCTGTAATCCTCTTTGGTTTATCAGCAGACGAGCTTCCTGAAGTTGAGTGTGGCTCCTGTCCATCTGTGCAGCATGAAAACAGTAAACTCAACCAAAATGTTGACACCTACACATTTACAAGCAGTGACAGTAGAGGCTTAAAGGTGCATCTCAAATGATGCAGTCAAAAGCTGTGACTGGTAACATTCTCTATTTCCATTGACAATAATACATGCATGTCCAGACTTAATCATCCAAGTTCAGATGGAAGAGAAGTGTTAATGTTTTATGAGCGGTGTTCTGATTAATAGGAGTGGCTTGCAGAGCTGTGCATTGTGGGAGTTGATGTCTTCCAAACAAATCCACCCTTAAGTCACGTTCTGTCTTTCTCGGTCAAATAGGCACCAAGTTCTGAATTTGTGTTACATTTCGACTACATATATGACCCACTTTCAATAAAGATTAATGTTCCCACGGGTGAAATTTCCATTTTAAAGTACAATGCACAAACATTAAAGCAAAATATAATTTGCCATAAATTTACCAATGTTTTGTTATTATTACGTCTGTTGTTTTGTAATCTATCATGTATGGAGATATTCAGACACTTTTATATGCTTTGAGGATAGACCTTCGTATTTGATTACTGATATTTTGGAATGTAAAAAAGCAAAATGGACCCCTCCATGAAGTAAAAATACTTAAGACTGATTTAAGAACACTTAATTAGAGCTAAAGTCACAGACTTACCATCATCATGTTTTTCTGCAGTTCTCTCCATTTGTCCCTCCCCCATCTCCTGGTGCACCAGTCCATCTATAAAAGATCATGTTTTGATAAGTCCTTGCATCTGCATCTTAGAAATACACCAGTACTACAGCAAATTTTATTAAAAAAGTTAAACTGTTCATTAGGGGTGTAACGATATACCAATGGCACGGTTCGGTTCAGTTTACGGTTTTGGAGCAACAGTTGGGTCCGGTTTGGTTCGCTGTGGGGGCAGGGTTCATGTCATTTCACTAGCCATGCTAAGGAACGATAGATTCACTTAACAATTATAACAGCAAAAATAACTTGTCTTTTTCTTTATTAACTTTGGCTTCAAATTTTTAGTGCAGTCAGCTTATCTGAGTAAACTAAAGTTAAATATATTATAAGAATCTTTTACCATTTGATATGGAGACATTTAATATGACAAATATTACAGGGTGCAGGACTGCCCGTTGATAACTTTCCAAACAGTTCAGAAATTGGTGCCTTTTTTGGTGCCTACCGCCCGTTTTATACTTCTTCTAACTTTTATATTGTAGACATCCATTAATAAGTGATGAAACAAAATTGCGGCAATGGTGGAAACAACGCGAGACTGTTGAGCAGCAGTTCAAGTACACGCAATAGGCTCAATCATGCCGCAAAGCACCAGCAAAAGTATTTACCATAAATGTGTAAGTGGTAAACAGTAAGGAGATTTTTTAATTATTTACTAATAAACTAGTGTTTTCTGAGTCTGTGTCGCAAGTATGAAGTTGCCTGTCTCGTGATTTCCTCATTAGACGCGCCGAGAAGATCTTCACAGATTATGATTAACGGAAAACGGCTGCATATCTAGTGCCATGAAAACACCTATTGTCTATTGTGAAGAATAAAAATGTAAAAAAGTTTACAAATATCGCTTGTTCACTCATTTTGGTGCCCCTAGCATTTGCCTTTCCGCGGGCCGGCCCTGATGGTGCAGTGAAAGATTAAAGTCACTCTGAGAGTGTTACCTGTGTCTTCAATGCCTTGACTGCTGTTATCACTCCCATCATCCTCATCAGCATTACCATCATCTGCTTGTCTTGTTCTTGAGGTTTGACATGGTCTCTTCTCAAGAGACCATCCTGCGGAGTCGTCATCATCTTGTCTTTGTGTTGTGACGGTCTTCTTTTTCCTTTGAGCTGATGAGCTTGTGGTGGACAGCTGTCGTCCATCTGATGAAGCATACATTACAAACATACAGACGATTATTCACAACATAGGTTTTTTGGATATGCAAATACACATATAGAAAACCTTTTTTTGGTTGGCTAGCATCCATAGATTTATATGAAACATTATGAATTTAAATTCTGTTTTCTCAAAATGTATTTTTCTTTCAAAAAAAGACCAAAAGATAAACACCTTTTTCACATTTAGGTTGACCATACACAAAATCAACAAATCGTAATCCATTGTAAACGTCACGCATCAGGCTTATTCTTTTCCACAAGATTCAAAGTTTCAATTTAAATACAAGAGCATAGCGTTCCTAATATAACTATACTCATGTGATTTTTACACCATACCTTCATGATCTTCCTGTTGAATTCCTGCATCTGACGTCCTTCTCTTCTTGACACCTTTCAGATCTTTAGTTGGGGTGACTGCGTGTCTTTTGCCTACGGAAATATTCACAGTAGGAAATTGCTCAAAGTACTTTTACAGTGATATTAAAAAAGTCAAAAATATGCAGATAAATAAAGAGACATAGTCAGAAGGAGAGATGAAGACAGACAGACCAAAAGACGGATAGAAGACAGTGTAATTGGAAGAGGGAGAACTTTAAATTTTAATAATAATAATAATAATATGTTTCATTTAACATTTAATTTCAATGTTTGTTTCTTGTGATGATTGGGTTTGTTTTTAGAATATGTAAAAGATTAACCAATGTACACACCATCGGTTGTCTATGTGTAACAATGCCTAGTGTACTGTGTCCCTGTTAAATAAAAAACTAAATAAAAATAATTTAATTACCACTGATAACGGAGTCCAGTGTTTGCAGACTCTTCCCTTTTAGTGACTCTGCTCCATGCTCCATCGCAAACAGAAGTTTGCTGATTTTGGCCACTTGGACTGTTTTATCGGTCTGTCGATAATACTCGCAGTGGACTCCGATATCATGTCCCATAAAACGAGCAACTTGCTCAAGTTCCTGATTGCTGAGGTTGAGAAGCTGACATATGGCAGTAACGCGTTTCCTCAGCCTTGTTGATCTCAGCAGTTCTGGGTTTTTGGCCTTGCTCTCTTCTGCAGATCTTCTGAGGCAGTCCCACCCACGGAGATTGGATGTTGTGCTGAGCCTGGCAAACAGAAAGGGGTTCTCCTCAAGTATGCCAACTTCCCTCCGTTTTTCAACCAGGAAGTCAAGCGAAGCTTTTGTGCGCTCAAGAAGAAGGATGGGCACCTTTCTGCTTCTCCTTTCGTGAGTCACCAAACGTGTCAGTCTGTGGCTCATTTGTTTTTCCACAGGCGACAGAGTCTCATAAATGTCCTTATTAACAGGACCGGTGTCTGCTTTTAGATATGTCTCAAGGGTTAAGCGTGATGCTTCTCCTTCACGCTTATTATTGAACAGAATTATTTGTGCAAGAAGGCTCTCACTTAACTTCCTGTATGCTGTAGTACTCACACGCTCTGTTAACTCGGCCTTTGCCTCATCCTCAACGGTCCTCAGGTAGTTCTGGAGAGTGATAACATCCTCCGTCAGAGGCAAAGTGTCTTCTTTGCCCCACCGCCGTTGCTCCAATGAGCTATGAGCATTAGTCGACACATGAATGGACCATGAGCTCTCCAGCAACTCCTTGAACTTTTTGGCCTTCTCAGTTATGACATCAGAGTCCATCAAGCAGTGGCCTATCCAGGCTTCAGTGGCCCCTTTGAGTGAAAACCCAATTTTAACAGCTTTCGATGGCCTTCCATATTCGTTTTTGTTTACATCATAGTTTGACACGTGTCTGGCTGCTTCAATTGCCAGTTTAAAATTCGCTGGATCACAAATGTCTTTAAGAGTTTGGGCACGCTCATCAATCTCCTTGGCAGCCAACATAAAGCGTCCTAGTTCTCTCAGCTTTTGTCCAATGTATCTGTGCTGAGATTCTACACGGCCCTTTTTTGCAAGTAATGCATCTCCATACACACAAATCATCTCATCACTTCTGATGTGAGAGCTTACATGATCTTGTTTCATAGAGTGGATGATCTTTTGTACTTGGCCTGATTTGCGTGGAAGTAGATGCGAGGAAGATTTTTGTACTCTTTTGCCATTCTTTCTTTCCTCGTTCTGTTCTCTACATGACTTCAGATGTCTCCAGAGTTTAGTCCTCTTGAACATTGCATAACAGTGTTGACATGGTAGGTAGCTCTCTATGTCTGCCTTCTCGGAGGGCCGTTTCCATACTACGATCTCACCATTTCCTTCCTCGAAGACCATGCGATTGTGTTTCCAGTCACCCTTATTACGAAGGCCTTCTATCAGAATCTTCCTTTGTTTTGAGCCAACTGGGAAACTAAAAGCATAGGCGACATCGCGTTCCATAATATGTTTTCTTTCTAGATGTCTAGCTATCTTCAGTTGAGCCGTTTCACAGACGACACAGTAATGGACTTTGTCCCAGACTCTAGCACCATCCTTTGTTCCGCTTCTTTTAACGGTTATCTTTTTATCATCTTTAAACATCCCTCCTTTTCCTTTTGACTTTGAACCTTTTTGAACGGCTTTACCTTTGGCCTTCTGATTCTCAGCTTCTCTGGTGTCAGTTTCACTGGATGATGCATGACTATGGTGCTTCTCTGGAGTATTGTGGCAGGATGACTGGGACTCTAGTGCAAGCAACTCATCTTCAATGGATGATGGCGATGGAGATGGTTTGAAGTCCTCATCCAGTGGATCTGCATCAGACCCACTGGATGACAGAAGCTCGTCTCGGAGCTCCTCGTCTTCTCTGGATGGTGGTGGTGTTGATGGGGGGCTCCAAGGTTCATCACCATGACTCTCTTTGCAGTGGTCCTTTTTGGCCTTCACAACAGGCCAAAAGAGGGAAAACAAGTAAAATGATCAATTAGATACAAATACATTAGAGCAGGGGTCCTGAATTAAATTTCACCAAGGTCCAAATAAAAAAGAAAATATTATACACTACAGGTCAAAAGTTTGAACACATTACTATTTGTAATGTTTTTGAAAGAAGTTTCTTCTGCTCATCAAGCCTGCATTTATTTGATAAAAATACAGAAGAAAATGTAATATTGTGATATATTATTACAATTTAAAATAATTGGCTTTCAATTTATTATACTTTAAATTATGTATTTCTGTGATGCAAAGCTGAATTTTCAGGATCATTACTCCAGTCTATCACATGATCCTTTAGAAATCATTCTAATATGATGATTTATTATGAGTGTTGGAAACAGTTCTGCTGCTTAATGTATTTGATGAATAAAAAGGTTAAGAAGAGCTGCATATATTCAAAATAAAAATATTTTCAAATATTATAAATCAGCTATACAATCACTTTTTATAAATTTAACACAATCCTTGCAGAATAAGAGTATTGATTTATTTCTAAAAAAGAAAAAATTACTGACCCCAAATTACTGAACAGTAGTGTATATTGTTGTTACAATATATTTCTGTTTTTAAAACATTTGCTTTTTTTCAGCTTTAAAAATGAATCAGAATATTAGAATGATATGATGCTTTGCATCACAGAAATAGATAATTTAAAAAGTATAAAATCATTCTAATATTCTGATTCATTTTTAAAGCTGGACCCTAACCCAGGCGATTGACATATTTTTGAGCATATGACATATTTGAGCATAATGAGGGGCCAAGTTCACAGAGGTCTAAAAGAGGACCCAGTCACTGTTTCATTAAACTGTACAAAGCAACCTTAAATCATATTATGCGCAAAGAAGAAGAAGAAAAAAAAACACTTACCAGAGTATTTTCAAATTTCTCTTCACACTTTCGGTGGTGATTCCTTAAAGGTCTTCTGTCCATGTGTCTTTTCAAATCTGTCAATGTTAAATGGTGGATGTCGCAGTCAGAGAGTGAGGGTCAGAGGGGTGCGCGCAGTGAAGGTGCCTGAACACTAATTGGTTAACAACCCATCAGCGGGAGGGAGAGAGCGCACAGGAACAGCTCATCATGTCTTTTTACATTTCTCCTGATACAGCATCAGAATTCCACAGCTAACTCACAGCTTGCTCTAGTAGTGACATGATTATGACATAGCGAGTGGTGGGAAAATACGAAACAACAATGGAGGACAAAGTCATTGTCGCTGTATGTGGATACATGGAGCTGTATGATACTTCACACTTGTACAGAAACAGGAATAAAAAGAATCTTGCCTAGAAGAAATGGATAAATTGAATAAAGACCAAAGATAACCTGTTGATTATCCCAAAATGAATTATATTTTATGTTGAACCATTAAAGAGACAGAGCCAGTTGCAAATTTTAGAAGTACTAGCCGAGTTGAGAGTGCTCTCATTGGTAACATGAGCACTGAGCTCTCACTGATCGCGTGGAGTTGATCGTCTCAGAAATCAGTGAAAGCGTTTTTAAATAGGAGCGAATTCACGTCTGTTGACAAATGAAGCGATCAAACTCAAAATGTTCAAGTGTCTAACTATGCACGAGTAGTACGATTTATTTGTGCAAGTCGCATCTGGTGTGAACACTCCATTAAAGAGGTGTGTAACAATGCTCTTTCATGGGAAGGAGGAGGCGGGAACCGGCGGACAATCAAATAAGATTTAACAATAAAATAAAGACAAAACACTGCGGCAGCCCCTCACGGACGACTGCCCGCACAAACAAAAACCAAACACAACTAAAATCCAGGCCTGGTCCTCTCTCGTCCTTCACTGTTGTCACTCCTGTTTTATATCCTTCCATCTCCTCCGTGGGACTCGAGACCGGTGGGTCGAGCAGGTGTCGCTCATTTCTCAATCACTCCACCCATATTGCCCTGTTCCCACGGCTCTCGGCCCCGCCCCACTCGTCACAAGGTGCTTCCAGAAGTCATAGATCCTCTTCTGACTATTGTTAATTCATTATTGTCATTAGGATATGTCCCCAAAACCTTCAAACTGGCTGTTATTAAGCCTCTCATTAAAAACACACAACTTTACCCCAAAGAACTAGTTAATTACAGACCGATCTTGAATCTCACTTTTCTGTCAAAGATACTAGAAAAGGTGGTATCCTCACAATTATATTCCTTCTTAGAGAAAAAATGGTATCTATGAGGATTTCCTATTGGATCTTAGTGCTGCGTTTGACACAATTGACCACAACATTCTTTTGCATAGACCTGAACACTTTGTTACCTCAAGGCTCAGTACTAGGGCCGTTACTCTTCACGCTTTACATGTTACCCTTGGGAGATATCATCAGGAAACACGGTGTTAAAACATCTCAAATCCATCCTGCAATTATCAGGTATTTATTTTAATTTTTTCATTAATTAACTTGACGCTTTTATCCAAAGCAACTTACAATTGCTATATATATCAGAAATCGCACGCATCTGGAGCAACTAGGGGTTAAGTGTCTTGCTCAGGGACACATTGGTGTCTCACAGTGGATTCGAACCTGGGTCTCTCACACCAAAGGCATGCGTCTTATCCACCGTGCCATGAACACCCTATCCCAGCAGAACATTTCTCTATCAACTCTTTTCGCATTGGGGAAGCAACATCAGCAGCCCAAAAAGGCCTCTCCAAACAACAGATCCAAACTTGAGGAAGATGGTCAATCAGAGCTCAATCAGAACCAATTAGTTACACATTAAAGAAGCCCACTAAACCCTCATCGGTCACCACCATAGACTGTATAAAAACATTGATGTAGTGTCGGTGACGTCACCCGTGGACTTCTGAAGAGGGTTTTTGAAGATTAAAGTGTGCAGAGCGGGTCGTCGCCATGTTGGCAGTGCGCCACCATGTGACTCTCCTGGACAATCTAAAATGGGAAAAAAGGCGGGAGCTGGTTGCTGAAGCCACGCCTACCTAGCTCGATGACAATGACAGCAGCGGCAATCCACCTGTCATTCAAGTTACCACGCATGACAACTTTTTTGGGGGGTACTCTAGGTTCGAGCCATTCCCGAGTTCAGAGCCTTTCCACAGACAGCATGCCAAATATGCATTATTATACTTCAGCTAATTATATTTAAGTGTGAACTCGTGAAATTATGTTTTATTAACAAGGTTCGGTAGGAGCACATCAGATACTTAGCCTAATTAGCACTGGTGGAGCACACTTAAGATAGTTAACACTAGGGTATAAATACAGCTTATTTACCTCTATCCATTGGCAGTTTGTCAGCACCCCAACACCCCATCTCCTCCACTTACAGTTAATTTTACACTTATATATGGGGGGATACTCTAGGGTGGGGCCATTCCCGAGCTCGGAGCGGACAGCATGCCAAATATGCATTATAATACCTCAGCTAATTATATGTAAGTGTGAACTCGTTAAGTGTAGCACACATGAGAGAACGGTTTCTGTGCTGAATGCAACTGAACTTCCTAACTTTAAAAAGTTATTTTATATGATTTTTAAGCCCCTGTTCACACAGAGACATGTTTCTGTGAATACGCACACATTTTTTTGAATCTGAAAACACAATCTTTGCGTTTTCGTGTGGACGGGGTCATCCGTATAGTTTCTGAAACGATGATGTCATCCCCTACTGTTTTTAGTGTATCTCTGTGGAAAAATTACAGTGCCACATACTGATCTGGCATGTGTACTACATCATTTTCTGTCGGTTACACTGGTTTTGTGTAGACGCAGATATTTCTTGATACGACGCTGAGTGGATGGGATTTTTTTTTTTTAGAAAAAATATCAAATTGGGGTAAGCTACGGCTTCGTGTGAACATAATGCTGTGTTCACACCAAATGCGAATAGAGCGTCTGGTGCGAATGATTTCAATGTTTAGTCAATGCAAAGGCGCATTTACACGCGTCTGGAGGTCTCGCGGCACGGATGAGGCGTTTAGCGCGGCGTGGAAGATGCGAATTCGCCTCATTCCCACGTCTATTTCGCGCGAATTGATGAGTAAATTATGCGATTTGAGCATTTCGCGTCATTCGCACGAATGGTGCTTTTTGTGCATTTAAGCGTTTGACACGAATTCGCGCCTGCCGCCCGAGTGAACAATTTTTTACTTTGGCGTCAATTTGCGCCACATTAACCAATCAGGAGCCTGTTAGGAGTCACTCATTCAACATGGAAGAATGACTGATGTTGTCAGTGAGCAGTCAACCAGAGCTATATGACAAAAGTTCATATTTCTATAGATACAGGAATTAAAAGGACCTGTATATATATATAAAACATATTAATATATTAATTGTATAAAGGCCAAAGATAAGAAATGTTTCGTTTTACCGCAAACAAATTATATTTTATCTTGAACCACTAAAGAGACATCAGAGCCAGCGGCAAATGTCAGAAGGTCTAGCCGAGGTGAGGCTGCTCTCGGCGGATACATGAACTCACATGGAGCTCATTTCCGAAATCGGTGAAACACATTTTTTAAATAGACGCTGTCTTTATAAATAAACTGCATATTTGAGTTTAATAGAACTACATTCTCGCCTGAAATACTTTAAAAAAAACAATTCATGACACGATAACAGTAATATTTTGAAAATTATCCGAATAAAACTGGCGGTTGAAAATGCTGCATGAACCCCATGACACGAATTTGCGTCTGTTGTGAAGTTAATTTCACTCGCGAATGAAGCGAATGATCTCAAAATGTTCAAGCGGCAAACTAGATGCGGTAGACGCAAATTTGACGCTCTATTCGCGTTTGGTGCGAACAGCACAAGAAGATTATTTTCAAAGAATTTGCATTAAGTTTCTTCTTAAGAACATTCTTAAGAAAAAAAAGAATTTTTAAGAGTACAAAATATTAAACATAAAAATATTTTTTTTATTAAATTAGAAAAAAAGCAAATGGCAGTTAAGAATAAATCTTTGCTCCCTGAATCCAGCCCCAGGTTAACATATTGCTTACATAAATTGAAAGAAAAAAATTTCTATCTCGAACAACCCTTTAATCTTGTTAGTCACATATTTCCCCACTCTTGTATAATTAAGACATGATTTCTATAATTTAGTAATTGATATTAGGTTTTCATATTACACAAACAAATTATTTTGTTCAGATTTCTGTATTATTTTCCCCAATTTAATGTATCATGTTGTAACAAAAAATATCTAACTTCTACATTTTGTAGAGCTGAACATTTTAAGAAGGATCAAATTTGTTCAGTTTTGAGAATGAAAACCAACCTGTTTGTTCCTCAGTATCTTCATGTTTGACTCTGAATGTTCCATCAATCTTCATGTCTTCAGTCTCCTCTTTAATAAGCGCCATCTTTATTTGTTCCTCAGTCTCTTCATGCTTCAGACTGAATACTTCTTCAATCTTCATGTCTTCACTCTCCTCTTTAATAAACGCCATCTTTATTTGTTCCTCAGTCTCTTCATGCTTCAGACTGAATACTTCTTCAATCTTCATGTTTTCACTCTTTATAAGTTTGTGACATGGATCTAAGATGATTCAACAGTTTTTCTGTGAGTTTGGACACAGAGGTTTATATGAAAGTAATTAACAGAAAGAAAATTTAACCTCAACTACGGTAAATCTGTGTGCATCTCAATCAGCTCCCTAGTTCAGTAATCAGCACACTGTTAAGGGAGTCAGTCAAGAGTGACAAATAATGGCCATTAAAACATTCAAACTAGAGCTACAAATTAATAACAAATTATTTTTTTACATGTATAATTTACAATTAGTATTGATTTATAGATTATATTTAATATATTTCACTTTCATGCAATGATTTGCATTTGGTTAGTAAATTTTGTCATCACACGTTTGTTGTTTTCACTGCATTTTTTCAAGCAGCAGGTCTCGTGAGCGCGCGCTGATTCGAATCAGGAATAATTTGGTTCAAGTGAGAAAGTTTGGAAAACCTCCGTTTTTTCTTCTAGCCAGTGACTAATGCATCTTTATGATTAACTAATTCACGATAAAATGGAGCGAAGTGAGACGCAGATTTGCCGTTCAAGTGGATCCAAAACATCTAATTCATTTTACAGTTATTGTGAAAACAACAAGATAGACAAACTTTAAATGCTTGAAAACACAAACCTGTCTTCATCCGAATCACAACAGACGCAGGAGCGCAGGCGAATGACGTCACACCACAAAAACAAAACAAAAGTCCCTTTTAAAAGCTGCTCCCTAAAATCACTAATATGCATTAAAAATTAACACACAAATAATAAAGTAGAAGACAACAGAATTTATTTCTTGGCAAAACTGTTTCTTGGCCAAACATGTTTTGAAAATAATTGATACTACTAAGACAAAACTGCAATGTTTGGTTGCCGAATGCATTTATAACCAGTTTGGTCAGAGTTCACTTCAGCAGTCTTTGCTAGAGTACAAAAGAGATGTTAGCAGAGGTCTTGGCCCTTCACCTGTCAGTGTCTCATAAACATAAATCACAATTATACTACCTGTTTACTGCTGGTAACTCATCTTTGGAGAGAAACCATTTAATAAAAAAATGACTAGCTGTTTTAAACTATATCTTAAATAGCATCTTCATAAGATGTTTATAAACTGACACAATTAGTGAAGAATCTGACTCACAAGTCACACAATGGAAAAAATCATTGTATGCATATACTGTACAGCCTGATTACTTTAATAGGTATATACTACCTAAACATATGAATTCAATTTAAACTTCTACTTGTGCATATATATATATATATATATATATATATATATATATATATATATATATACACACACATATTTATTTATTTATTTTTTAAAAGGATGTCAATGGAGGAGAGGCATCAGAATCCTGAATAAACAGCTTTTGTGAGGAAATAGCTACTCTTCAACACATTTTACAATAAACAGTACTTTATTTTTCAAACTTTATGCAGATATTACCTGGACAAATAAAGTAGTTTTTTTAAGAGAAGGAAATGTCGCAACAGGTGGGACTCATTGACAGCATTATTACCAGCAAATGTGTTTTACTATTTTATAAAAATATACATGAAAGTATTGTTTTCTTTCTTTGGTTTTCAGTTTTTTTCTGAAAGTAAACTTTTAATGACTATATTCTTTATGCTGGAATAATTTATTTTAATTTAATTATTTAAATATTGTATTATATTGAACATTGTTTTATGAAAACAAAGTTTGTTAAATGAATACACTTGAAATGTGCCTCCTAGATATGATGATAATAATGCTTATTAATGAATAAAGGTAAATAATTAATATTTTAATAAATAAAAAGGAATCCTTTCAATGCATTCCAGATTTCTACAAATAAATGACATTTTTGTTACTAATATCAGTATAATGTATGCCCTATCATGCATTTTTTTTTTAAATAAACAAAATAAAACCTAATCTTAAATTGCAGTCACCAGCAAAGGGTTGTAAACTGTAACTAGAACTGTGAAAGCCAGGCACTGACATCACTGCCACTGTATGATTGGCTGAGGTGCCTCATGTGATCCATTAAGTTAGCCATTACGCTTGTTTCAATGGTTAGTAAAAAAAAAGACCCTCTCATCTCCCAATAATAAGACACACCTGGAGCTGGATTCATGAAAATATTTATTAAAAAGTTGTATAAAAATAACTATTTATAAAAAGTAACATCTGGCTGCATTGTGAACATGCACCTAAATCAACACATTCATCCTCTACATCAGAAATTAAAGTCGCTTCATAGGTTACACAGGGCTGAACAAATTCTCAAAATTGTATCAGTTGTAGGGGAGAGGTTAATTGAAACTGTTTAAGAAAGGACTTTGAAGTTTTTCAGTCATAATATGACCCGTTCAACATGGACACGTGCATTGGCAATGCCCCTAGTGTTAGTGGTGTCTTCTTCAGGGAGTTGCATGACTCTCTTGGTGAATGCTGGAATGACAATGTTCACCTTCCTTTCATACAGGGGATCAGTAATGGAGAAACCTCTGTCTGGCATTACTTCATCGCCTGGACAAAGGTATTCCAGGAACTCTGAATTTGCAGTTATGAATTTATCACTGCACCTCCTTCCATTCGTTGGTGAGATGAACATGATCAGTCCACAGGGTGCAATGTAGTCCAGGTATTTGATGGTGTTCTGGCTGTAGTAATGACTGTAGGTCGCACCCCTGGAGTCAAGGTTGTGTGGCTTTTGAAGGGTTGTCTCTGAACGGTTGATAACACATGCTGTATTTGGGAATTGTTCTCTGAAACACAGCGATATTGTTGCCTGGTTTGTCTCTCTGGAATCCATGGTATGTAATCCCTCGTTTTCAATGCAACATGAAATCTCCTCACTTAAAATGAACCAAACTTTTCAGTAAGATCACCCTGCAACAAATTGAGCTTCATCAGGAGCTGATCCCAAGTGTGTAGCTGGAAGCTGTTGGTGTATGTATTGGTAAGGTGTTCAGCAAATGAATGGAATGCATCCAAGATTGCCTTTCTCTTTGGAGTGTTTCAAAATGTTTGTGAATAGATAAGATCCCTAAAGTTGCAAAGACAAAAGTCACAAACCAAAAGAGATATTCTTTATAAAAAAGTTAAGACTTGTCCATGCCCCTCTGAAACGGCTCGTTTAAACATGCCCCACTTCACGAGTTCACCCTTACATCTAATCTGAAAGCGAATAGTAAGCATATTTTGGCGTGCTGTCCTGGGGGAGGGGTCCAGGCCCGGAGCATAGCCCGAACCCAAAGAACTTCCTCTATCCCTAATTTGGGATAAAAATAGATTAGAAGTGAGGAGTTGGGGTGGAGGAGGGATGCCGAAAAACTGTCGTAGGACAGGAGGTAGGAAAGCTGCATATATATATATATACACACACACACTTGTTGTGCTAGTTAAGATGGTTAGCTAAACGATATACACACGTGCCATATTGGATGATTATCTGATCGTGTTCCTCCCAAACTTCGTTAATAAAACCTAATTTCACGAGTTCACCCTTACATCTAATCTGAAAGCGAATAGTAAGCATTCGCTTACTAGCACTTGGAAGGGGAGTACCCCTTGCGACTAAATGCGAGGCATGGTGTGATGCCTCTGATGGAGGGCTCTCACTGGGACCGAAGGGAGCCAGTGGCTCTACTACACTGGGAGGGAGATCCCTCACAGCCATTGAGCATGCAACATAACTCAGATGGGGGGTTCATCCTGCGACTAAAGGGAGCTTTGGGTCTGCTGCACCGGAAGGGAGAGCCCTGTCAGATGCAGAATAGGCAAGAAGATTCGAGGCGCGGTTTGATGCATCGGATGGAGAGCTTCTACTGCGACCGAAGGGAACCAGTGGCTCTACTCCACCAGGAGGGAGATCCCTGTCCGCCATTGAGCATGCAATATAACTCAGACGGGGGGTTCACCCTGCGACCAAAGGGAGCCATGGGTCTTCTGCACCAGTAGGGGAGCCCAACCGATGCCGAGTAAGCAAGAAAAAGCGACTGATGGAGGTACTCTCACTGCGTTCGAAGAGAGCTGCCGCTCTGCTGCACCGGAAGGGAGAGTCCCCCTTGCGACTGGATATGAGGCATGATTTGAAGCGTTGGATGGAGGGCTCTCACAGCGACCGAAGGGAGCCACGCCCCTGCTGCATTGGAAGGGAGAGCCCTGTCCAATGCTGAATAAGCAGTAAAACGCGACTGATTGAGGGACTCTTGCTGTGTCCGAAGGGAGCTGCGGCTCCAGAAGGGAGAGTCCCCCTAGCAACTGAATGCGAAGCATGGTTTGATGCGTCTGATGGAGGGCTCTCACTGCGACTGAAGGGAGCCAGCAGCTCTACTACACGGGGAGGGAGATCCCTGACCGCCATCAAGCATGCAACATTACTCAGACGGGGGGTTCACCCTGCGACCGAAGGGAGCCGTGGGTCTGTCCGGAAGGGAGAGCCCCGTCAGATGGTGAGGAAGCAAGAAAATGTAAACCATATTACAGATGCTTTGTCCTTCAGCGAACTGTCCCTAATATTTAATGAACTTGCCACTTATGATTCAAACGCAAGTTTTGAGCAGTGTACAGTAGCACTTGTCGTTTGTTGTTTCTCCGATCACAAATGCAGACATGGTTTTATGTTTACATGGTGTGATGCAATGCATAAAAACATTTATTTAAAAACATAAAACATTTAAACATTATAAGTAATTATGTCCCCACTGGATGCAACAAATGCCTTGTTTATATTGGGTTTTATTGTTATTGACTCATCGAGTCAGGACACGACATCACAATATGGTAAGGTGCCTGGTATTTCCCTTACAGGCGTCTTATTTGCTGCACATACCCAAGCAAACTTGCGGACGTGTCAAATATAAATGAGCCTTTACAGACGAGCTGTACCTGGTCATCCTTCTTTGGTTTATTATCCGCCATTGAACAAATGAAAAATGAACAGACTGCCACTCAAGTACTTTCTACCATGACTTTATTTTTTTCATTTTCCAGTCTCTTGAAAATCACTCTAAATTCTCTCACAGTGTTCATGAAGCAAGTCCATATAAAAGCAATTTTACTTGATCATTCATCATTACCTCCTTGTAAGGGAAAACTTTTTTTTTTTAAACATGTAATGAGCATGGCATGGAGGAGTTACAGTCATTTACAACAGTTTGGATTATTTTAAAAAAATAACATTTTAACAGTAATTTAACACTCTTGCCAATATTTAGATAACACCAGCAGTGCTATTTTACACAGTCTTTGGAAATGCGACAGTAAAGACTTTGTATTGTGGGCGGTGTAGACATGAATTAATTTGATCAGTACACAGCAATAAAAATTTGTCTTTACATGACGGTTTTGTAGATTACAAATTTAATTATTATGGTAAATATAGATAATGATGGCACACTTCTTTCTGGTTCTCACATGATGCATAAGGTTTTTCCTGTTAGTGAAAATTATTCTACACAGACAACATCTAAAACTCTAAAACTAAATCTCTCCATAAGTGCATCTTCACGTGTTTATTAAGGTTTACTTTACGTCCGAAACTCTTTCCACACCGATCACATGTGAAAGCCTTCTCTCGAGTGTGAACGACCAAGTGGAGCTTAAGGTCTCCTTTTCGTGAAAAGCTCTTTCCACACTGTTGACATGTGTAAGGTTTTTCTCCGGTGTGAACTCTCATGTGGGCATCAAGGGATTGTTTATATCCGAAACTCTTTCCACACTGAGAGCATGTGTAAGGCTTCTCTCCAGTGTGAACTCTCATGTGAGTCTTGAAGCTTACTTTATAACTCAAGCTCTTTCCACACTGATGACATACATAGCTGTTCTCTCCTGAGTGATTTTTCATGTGAGCACTCAGAGTGTCTTTATGTGCGAAACTCTTTCCACACTGATCACATATGAATGGCTTTTCTCCAGTGTGAATTCTCATGTGTTTTATATAGTTCCATTTTTGTCTGAAGCTCTTTCCACACTGTTGACAGGCGAAAGGTTTCTCTCCAGTGTGAATTCTCATATGGTTCATAAGGTTCCCTTTTTGTCTGAAACTCTTTCCACACTGTTGGCAGGCAAAAGGTTTCTCTCCAGTGTGAATTCTCATATGATTCATAAGGTTCCCTTTGTGACTGAAATTCTTTCCACAATGAGGGCAGGCGAAAGGCTTTTCTCCAGTGTGAATTCGCATGTGGGCCTGAAGAGATTGTTTATGTATAAAACTCTTGTCACACTGAAGGCAGGTGTTAGATTTGGTCTTCTGGACTCTTTTTCGTGAGGTCTTTGCAGTCTTAATGGGTTTTGTTCCAGATATGAAACTACTATGTTCCACACACTGATCCTTCTCTTCCATTTCATTCAGTTCTTGTATCTCCTCTTTCAGTGGGACCAGATCTACAGTGGGAAAAAAATTAAATGTTAACTTCGCATTGTAAAAAGTGAGAGTAACTTATGGTTATACCAACCCAAGTATGTACATTGATTTGTTAACATTGTTGAGGTAAGTTTGCATAAAACGCAAACATGAGAACAATGTTAAGAACATTTTTTTTCCTCAAAATTCCATTGGCAGAAACGAGCTTCCATACTGGCCCGATCCTCAAACAATGCCAAGTGTGTCATTCTCAACAGTTCTCACAATAAACTCCTTAAAGGGATAGTTCTCCCAAAAATAAAAAAAATTGCCCATAAATGACCCTCAAGTCATTCAAAGGTGTATATGACTTTCTTCTTTCAGAGGAATCCAATCAGAGTTATATTAAAAAATTTCTTTGATCTTTCAAGTTATTCAATGCCACCAGTAGGTGTGGCATGCATCAGTCCAAAAGTTGTTAAATAAAAATCACCCATTCATAAGTACTGGGGAGATTAGGCAAATAGACTGCCTAAGTACTATCCTTGGAAGTACAGACTTTGCACATTCGACTCAGGAGTGTGATGTCTGCGATGATGCAAATCTGGTAATTCTGCAAACAGCAGCGTACTTGATATCAGTCAGCTCACCTTGGCTACTGCAATTTTCCTCACTGTACGTTTACAAAAAAAGCAGGCGAAAGCGTCAAACTAATTGCTCAGATTCAGTGCCACTCCATACTAAAAAAAACTCATCAATGTATCGTTTCTATAGAACAATGTGTCTAAAGAAATAATTTGTACCAGGATTTAACAAACTGATGTTCAAACAAACCACAAAATAATGACGCGAACAAGAAATGGCCATCTTACAGCCCATGTTGGCCAACATCCATGGTGAATAAAAAAAAAAACAGGACAATCAGGTAATGTCAAATTATTAATTAGGTCAATAAAATCCATCGTGTCTCTAATATAAGAAGGTAAGGACGTGACTAATGGTTGTAGATGGAAACCAACAAAAGCCAAATTTTTTTTTAAGTGACCTGATAGCTGCCACTATGGGTCTCCCAGAAGGGATATCCCTATAAGGGTTATCAATTTTAGGCAGTGTATGCTCAACGCACATATACTCATATTCATTTTTGTCAACACATCTGAATTAACGAAGAGTTTTAAAGTATTGTGTACAGAAGTGAGCCAAAGGATCCGTACTCAATTTTTTTTGTAAAAAACTTAATTAGAAAGTTATCTGTGAATTTCAAATTAATACTTTATTCTATCTAAAATAACCACTGCTCCACCTTTGTCAGCACTTTGAATCACTACAGACAAATCCTTTTTTTAAGTTATTCCAATTTAGATAATTGTGCACCGTCAAATTATTTGCAAGTTTATACTGTCTTTTAGATTTTAATAAAGATAAAACATTACTTTCTACAAGTCTACAATAAGTATCCAAAGAAGCGTTCCTGTTTTTAAAGGGAACAAAGGTGGATTTACCGCTTAAACTAGACCGATGTTGTTCACTAGAATTATAGTCCTCTTTAGATATACCACAATCACCATCCCGTGACTCCAAGGTTGTATAAGACATAGAAACTCCGGAGTCCAATGAGTGAGTCTGTTTTGAAATGGTCTGTCTCACATGAAAAAATTATTTTAGTCTCAAATTCCGAAAATAAAATTTGCAAATCAATGTAAGTGTCAAATGCCTCACTGTATATTTACAATAAAATGAAATAGGATATCAAATACCACTGCCTCCTTTTTTCAATTAAAAGTAGTAATAGAACCAGATTTACAACCATTACAATGAAATTAAATATTATATCAATTGTCAGGGTTTGGGTAGAGGGATGAGGTGAGGACTCAATGATGCAGAGAGAAGGGCTCTTTAATAGTAGTAATAATAAAATAAACAAACAAAAACTACCCTGTAGGGGAAAACAGACAAAACGTGACTGGCAAGGCAAGGCAAGGCAAGATGTGCACAGACAAATATTCAACGATGAACTAGCAACCAGACTGAAAACACAAGGACAATAAATAGGGAGCTAATGAGGAGGGTAACGAGGGAACACATGTGAGGAAAATTACATCAATAACCAGGTAAAAAGATGGGTGGGGTCAAGAAAATTGACGAGAGCACATGGCACATAGGAAACTAAGACAAAAGCCATGTGCCCACACAAAACAAATACAAGCACATGGCCAGCAAACCAAATCACAAACCATGCGCTTGAATTAGACACAAACACGCAGCCAATGAGCAAGCTCATAAACCGCGTGTTTACACAAGACAGCACACAGCCGGTAAAAACTAAGCTGCGTGCGACAGTGCAAGACAAAATAGAACAAGAAAGCACACAGCCGATAACTCCAGCTGTGTGCAACAATACAAGTAGGGGTCGACCGATTATCAGCGCCGATATTAAGCATTTATATTGTTATCGGCATCGGCCATTTTCAAAACCGATTAGCCGATAAAACCATTTTATTTTGAAATGCGCGATCTGGCACTGATCCAGCCACCTCAGTCACCTGGCCTAGACTAAGCCCAGCCCATCGTCCGTCTGATTTGTTGGGAGTCACGAGCCTGGCCAATCAATACGGCTGGCGCGGCTGGAAAATGTTCCGCTCTCACACCGAAAGCACAGGAGCTGCTTCAGTGATCATCATCACACATCAATAAGTTATTTCTCGAAGGTAAGAATGCAGTAAACTTTCCTGAAGTTGCAATAAATCACTACACTGAAGTTGCAAAACACCTAAATATAATCGACTTATGATGACAAGCCCCGTTCAGTTATTATACTGTGAATTCCCGGTCAATGTCCGTCATTGCAGTGATATGCTTTAACGGATCCTCACATCAGTGCTGAGATAGTGAAACTAAAACCTACTTATCTCACCATTCGGCCAACTTAACGTTCTATTGTGAATAGATTATCAACACGAATGAATTCACTCACGTCTGCTGCGGGGTTTTATTGTGCTGTTCACATAGCTTCACTGAACAGCGTCCGTTCCATTAGGGCTCTTAGTAAAAAAAATTGCACATATTTGGAGAAATATTGCTTTATTCTAACATGATTGCAAAATAATTTATCATACAGATTCAGAAATACTATTATGCAATTTTGAAGAGCTGAAGGGCATCAAGCGCGAGCTCTGATGCCCTGATGCGACGTGCGCTCTCTATTCCTGATTTAGTTATCTCCGCGGCCGCGCTCTCTCATTTGACTAATAACGTAAATTGTCAATAATCTCACATTGCACGTTTCTGGATAACGCTGTCCTGTATACTTCCTAGTTTGTATCACCATGATAAACAGTCAAACAAACATTTTACACATCAAAATAAAAAAACTATTACAATATGGGTTGTGTGTGATTTTAATGCAATTCTGGGTTGCAAATAAAATGCTAAATACAACACACACACACATATATATTTTTTTGTTAATCCATTGATGTGCATTAGACTATTAATTGAGTAGTCACCTCTATTATTTTAGGCTATGTTTTAGTCATCAGAAAATAATTATGAGAGGTTAAGCTATTGCACATTTCTAACATGTAAATGATTGATGCCAATACTTCCCTTTCCCTAAGCTGTTTAGCTGTAGTAAAATATCCATAGGCTAAATCATGAAACATACTGTAGTCCCACTTTTAATTCTCTCTTTATCTTACCCTCATTGTTGATGCATTCACAGAAGAAGACAACATTTAAAAGTGAAGTGTGGGAGTACTACGCTCAACCAACACCAGGGCAGGCACTGTGCAATGCATGTAAAAATGTTGGCGGTATGGGTGGTAAAGTGGCAAAAAGTGCCAATACTTCAAACCTGTGGTCCCATCTTAGAATTCATTACAATGACTTGCATAAATCTGCCCAATCAAACAAAGCTGAATCTGAGCAGGGAGCAACATCGACATGTCAGCCTACAATACATTACATTTTTCAGAAACAAGAAAAATGGACAAATCTGGATCACAGATAAAAACAAATGGACAAACTGATCACAGAAATGATCATTTCTGACAACCAACCATTCACAATGGTCTCTGACATTGGCTTTAAGCGACTCATGGATGTGGCAGAACCACGATATGCACTAAAAAGTGACAAGTATTACCGCACTGAGAAGCTGCCAGAAATCTATGAAAAGGTTGTAAGCAAGATTAAAGCCCTAATCCAGCCAGAGAAAGCTGGATTCTCACTCTCTTTTACAACAGATTGCTGGTCAGGATCAACAGAGTCAATGATGAGCCTCACATGTCATTTCATTGACAATGAATGGAACAGAAGGCTGGTTGTTTTAAATACGAGAGTAATGTACGGATCTCATTCTGGGGAATACATCAGAGACACATTCCTGCACATGCTGGAGGAATGGGAAATTACCAAAGACCGTGTAGCTCTGGTCCTGTGTGACAATGGCGCAAACATGGTGAAGGGTTTGAGGCTTGCCGATATTTCGGACCTTAGCTGCACAGCACATACGTTGCAGCTGTTTGTGAATGATGGTTTGGCTAGCCAAAGAGCTGTGATAGATGTGATTGCCATGCTAAAGAAATGTGTCACTCACTTCCAACATTCCATCTTGGCCAAGCAGCGTCTGAGAAACATCCAGAGGGATCTTGGCCTACCAGAACACTACTTAATCCAGGCAGTCCCAACAATGTAGCATTCAACACCCCACATGCTGCAAAGGACATTTGAACAAAAGCATGCTCTTAATGTCTACTCTGGGGAACACAGCGGTTTTACATGTCCAACTGCCTACCAGTGGGACATTGTGTCCAATTTGATTGAAACACTCATCCCAATTGAGGAAGTGACACTAGAAGTGAGCTACAATAACTCCTCTGCATCCAGCATCATTCCCTGTGTGACAGTGCTCAAAATGCTACTTGAAGATAAAGGGCCATCAACACAGGGCATCAGAATGCTCAGGGAGGTAATGAGGCAGAGCCTAATCAAGCAATTCGCCAAACTTGAAGACTCAAAAAATGTGGTTCTAGCATGTCTTTTGGATCCATGTTTCAAGAGTCATGTATTCTCCTCTGCCTATACACTAAACAAGGCCAAAGAATGGCTTAAAGAAGATGTAGAGGATGCTCTTCAAGAGCAGGTTGAAACAGAGAGAGCCAATCAAGAGGAGCAGGCAGATGGAGACCAAGCCTCTAAAAGGCAAAGGAGAGACAAGGAGAGACAAGATTTTCAGTTCTCTTCTTGGTCCCCATACTGGTGATCTGTCAGACAAGGACAGCATTGAAGAAGAGTTACATCAGCACCTCAAAGAGCCAGTGATTGACCGGCGTAAGGGGGATCCACCCCAGTGGTGGAGACAGAATAAAGGGCGCTTCAATCTACTTGTCAAAGAAGCAAGAAAATTTCTTTGCTCACCACCCTCACCCACCACCCATCAGTCCCTAGTGAGCGTTTATTCAGTGAAGTGTCTGCAATTTATGACAAAAGAAGAAGCAGGCTCACTGGAGAGCATGCGGAGCAGCTCTGCTTCCTGCACCACAACCTGGTGCTGCTGAATTGGGACTACTAATTGTTACCCATTTTAATTTACTTTATAAAACTTCAGAGAGATTACATTTATTTTCCCTTATTTGTTCATTTGTTGCTGTCTAAATTTGTTTTAAGTTTTACTTTGTTTATAGAATGCTGCTGATGGATGCTTCCAGCACTTTTTATGTTATTTGTTATTATTAATATTAATGTTGTTATTATGAACAGTTCTCAGAACTAAAGATGTGTTAAAATAATTTAAAGAGTCTTTGTCAGAGGCCTTTTTATTCTTAATTTTGACATTAATTTTCATTTTTACACTAGACACATATCGGTTTAAAATATCGGTTATCGGTCTCTTTGTTCTGTAATAATCGGTATGGGCATCGGCCCTGAAAAATGCATATCGGTCGATCCCTAAATACAAGACAACACTTTGAGACCGCACGTTACCACAATGAAACAGAACATGGAGCGTGAGTGTCCGGTCCCCGACACGAAACCGAAACTCAGCAAAACATGAGTGCCGGGATCCGAACACCACGCTCCAACAAGAAACAGGACACACAGACAAGAGTGCACAGCTCAAGCAGTCTCAAAGCCGCGCGCTCACAGGTGAGGCTGCTTCTCGGCGGATACATGATAACTGAGCTCCCGCTGATCACGTGCAGCTGACCGTTTCCGAGATTGGCGAAACACATTTTTAAATAGGCGCGGTCTTCATAAATAAACTGTGGATTTGAGTTTTAAACAACTACATTCTCTCCTGAAAATACTTTTAAAACTACATTTCATGACACAACAACAGTTATATTTTGAAACTGATCTGAATAAATTGTGGTTGAACTCAACCAATGCTGCGTGAACTCAACCAATCAGGATGTTTAGTGCCCAAGTCCAGCCCCCGACAGTTCCGGAACTTTGAAAAAGTACCACCTCGCCAGCAGGGACTTTCTGAGGGGCATTTTTTTACCCGGAACTTTATTTAGTTCCTGGTTCCTGCAGTGGAAACACACCAAGTACCAGCCCAAAGTCCCTAGTTCCTGGGTAAAGTTCCTGTGGTGGAAACACAACTAAAGGCCTCCTGTAGTGATAACCATATGCAAAACTTACTAATCACTTTAATGTAGCTTGCACTCATTGTTGTAAACTGAAGCAGTTTCGGCCTGATGACGTATGGAGATCAGCTTTGTGCATGCGCCACTCATAAGTGGCAAACACGGAAGCACAAGGAAGAGATCAACACAACAACGGTTAAGAATTGTAAGTACAGGTGAAGATCTGTAAAGAAGAAAGTCAGAGGAGACTGGTTTTCCTTTGCTAGAGGAAACTTTGCTTCCTTTGCTCCGGTTAACCCTCTAAGAGCCTCTAGTGAGCTCACTGCACATGCACCTTCCTTGTGTCATTGATGTGGAAGTAGTTCAGTTCATAGCGTGTAAATGGTGATATTAGTTAAAGAAAATTGGCAAATGTCTAATAGAATGTTGTACCGCGAGGATGTGTTGCAAATGTTATTCACCGATTCTGACTGAAAGAGAATATTTGCATTCTGTAAATGATGATCAGTCATCTAATAGTCACGCTACTCCTGGTGCATCTTTGCAGTGCAATGGTGCCACCGTGCAAGGCGATAATATTCACAAGTGATCATTTCGACCCTTTGCCCAAAGGAGATGGAGTGGCAGATCGGATTGAGCCGAGCAGCTTGTGTGTTGTACTAACTTGTCTATGTGGACTCGGATGGCTGCACAGCTACACACTGTGACTCGATGTTATTTCAAGCTCATCATTCTGCGCATGGGATGCTCATAAGCACTCTGTGGCACTCTCTAGACGCGCATTAACGATCGGCCGATCGTGATTGGAGCAGCCCTACTGGTATCTGATTGGATCGGTGTTGGGAGATACTCGGAATTTTCGGTATCAAATCGGTTCTGAATAAATATCATTGTTGCATCCTTAGTCATCCCAATACAGCATTTTCCCTAAATGGATGCATTTTGGAACCTAAAGGGTTAACAAACATTGGATTTCACGAAACACTGACCTCCATATGTCATCTGCCCAGAGCTTCTTCCATGTAAAATAGTGAAAACACCGATCTTTACACTGTGGCACTAAAAAGGAAAGCCTCTGTCATCTATGTCTCATTCTCTGTACACTTCTTTTCAACTACTTATCTTCTATCTGGAAGACGGTACAATATGCCTTTGGTGAAAAGGGCCAACTGACATTGGTATTTTAAATAGGATCTTAATATATTATATGTTTTTGTGTGTTGAGCCTTTTGTCTGAAGACAAATGAAGCTTTTGAAATAGAAATATTAAGCCATACAAATCTTAATACACAGGTATCCCTTTAATATTTCATATTTGTGCAATTTGCTTGTTGGTAATAAACATTTAAACTGTTATCCATTGTATTTTATTTTGTTGGGTATAACAAAACGGAATATAATAAGAAAAAGTAGGCACTATCTTACAGCGGTTTGCAACGGTTATCCTTTCCCCCACAATGCATTGCATTACGTCACGTTGGAGAGAATTTACCAAAGCCAGCATTGAGAGTGACTAGAGAGACGAGAGTATTCAGATAGCACAGATTATAGATAAATAGATAAATACATATAGATATAGATAGACTAAATATATAGATAGACAGACAGATAGATATCGACCAACAGTGACCAAAATGCACTCACTTCCCTTCAGCACAAGCTTTCCAACGCAGTTTCCATGGGACGGCACTAGGGCTGTGCGAAATAATCGAATGCGATTTTCATGCGCATCTAATCAGTAAAGATGCTCCTGTAATTATAAGTATATCTCCAGCACATGCGTTCAGATCAGGGTTGCCAGGATTTCACAACAAATCCTGCCCAGTTGCTTCTCAAAACAAGCCCAATTTCATTTCCGGGAGGTTCCCTGATACAAAATTGCTTCCCGGGGTTAAAATATACGTTTTTTTAGCAGGGTTGCCTTGGTAAAATTCTTATTTTAGGGGCTAAATATCACGTTATTTGTATTGGGGTCGCTTCAAACCGCAGACATGAAAAACAACCACAGACTTGGCAACACCGGTTGGCATTTACTACACCGAGCCGTAATTAACTGCACAAAATCGGTGTTAAAATCGGTGTTAAAATCGGTGGCGATTCTTTGTCGATTTTGAAAGCGATTTTGTGTTAGTTGTCGGTAGACTACAGCTCTGTGTAGTAACTTGCCACTCCACCTGAACCAGTGTTGCCAAGTCTGCGATTGTTTTTCATGTCCGCGGTTTGAAGCAATCCCAATATCAATAACATGATATTTAGTCCCTAAAATGCTAGGCAACCCTGCCAAAAAATGTATATTTTAACCCCGGGAAGCAATTTTTATCTGGGAACCTCCCGGAAACGCAATTGGACTAGTTTTAAGAAGCAACTGGGTAGGATTTGTTGTGAACACCTGGCAACCCGGATCTGAACGCACGTGCTGGAGATATACTTCTAATTACAGGAGCGTCTTTACTGATGAGAGGTGCATGAAAATCACATTTGATTTTTTGCACAGCCCTAGACGGCACCCACACAAGCACCTGCCAAACACAGTGACAGACACCAGGCTATGTTTACAACAACATTTTCATCAGAGGAAGAGGTAAGCGCTTAGAAACGTCCATATAACTAGCATGATGCCTTCTATTTCTAGATGACAAAGACAAAGTCATCACCGAATTGTGTAAAAGAACTGTTAATACCAAAAACTTAAAAAACTTGTCTTTAAGACCATTTTTGAGACATTTTAAAAATGACATACATATCTTGAGTGATTTATGTACCCATTAATCGACAGTGGTGGTTAACCTGCAACATGGTCTTTAAGCTTCCAGTGCGAACATACGAATGTGAATAAATCATGGCTGAAGTGTGTTGTTGGGCATGACGTGACGTGTCATTGCAGTGTAAACTGATACATACAGAATCATACCTGAAACAGAAAACTAATGACTACAGTAATTTTCCCTCCTCACTTCAGAAACTGAAGGCTGTATCGTGTATCGTGAATAAAACACTGCTGCTGACCAATCAGAATCCAGTGAGGGAACTAACCGTTTTACAAAAATGTATACGTATAAGACAGAATAGCCAAAGCCATAAACATTACATTTAATTTCATAATAAACTGGAAAAATAAGAGGAATTAAATTTCAAGTTGTTGAAATCTCTTCTCAAAACTATTTTCAAGTTTCGTAGAAATGTAAGTATTTCGAACCATTTGACTTGCTGTTGTGCTGAGCACACGTCAGTTTTGAGCGTATGTATGGTGACTGTGCAACTACGCCAGAATTGTAGTATAATTGCGTAAAGGGAAACAAACTTTTTTTAGGGGGAAAGAAATCAGGTGCTAGACCATATGCTTTAGTAAATATCAAATGAGTAAAAACCAACCTATTTGTTCCTCAGTATCTTCGTGTTTGACTCTGGATGTTTCTTCACTCTCCTCATTATTAAATTCAATCTTTGTTTGTTCCTCAGTATCTTCATGTTTGAGTCTGGATGTTTCTTCAGTCTCCTCTTTATTAAACTCCATCTTTGTTTGTGTCTCAGTATCTTCATGTTTGACTCTGAATGTTTCAATCTTCATGTCTTTACTCTCTTCTTTTATAAACTCCATCTTTATAATAGTTCCGTCATGTGGATCTAAGATGATTCAACAGTTTTTCTGTGAGTTTGGACACGTTATTCTGTTTAATATGAGATTAATTAACAAAGTAAATTGAATCTAAACCAAATTCCAAGTGCATCTCAATCAGCTCCCTAGTTCAGTCAGATTTTTTTTGTGATTGTTGCGGGCAAAAATACTTG
This sequence comes from Carassius gibelio, assembly GCF_023724105.1. Taxonomy (NCBI): domain Eukaryota; kingdom Metazoa; phylum Chordata; class Actinopteri; order Cypriniformes; family Cyprinidae; genus Carassius; species Carassius gibelio. Next base: position 2,477,211 of record NC_068399.1, on the reverse strand, counting down.
ATTTTGCGGTACGTTTTCTTTAAAAATGCGATGGAATATGCAGGATATTTTTGCAATTTTATGCGATGAAATTGCGTGAACTTGCAAAAACTGCGGTTTGATGAAAAAGAGAAAAAAAGGTGATTCCCCAACACCTTTTTCTCACTAGGCTACTACCTTAATGTAAAGAGTAATTTCTTACTACTTCCTATGATAAGCGAGCATACTAAATCACAGAATATTTAAGTTGCAATCCCTTACTGCAACGTAAATTATTTTACATACTACTAATATAATTACAACTGTAAGTTTTTGGTACTGTTCTGTAACAAAAAAGTGCAATCATACAACTGTAAAGTTGCATCAACTTCTGAATAAAACTACAACAGTGTTAGTAGCCTAGTGAGAAGGGGGTGTTGGGGGAATCACCTTTTTTCTCCATTTCATCAAACCGCAGTTTTCGCAAGTTCTCGCAATATAACTTGGCTCTACTGTCATGTAACAAATCGGGAAACTGCTTCGCGCATTCTTTTGCGCTTATTTATGTTGGCAAATAAGAATGATTTGCGCGCTTCAAGTTTCACCCTGGTTTCACCGCGGGATTTGCAGATGATGTTCACGTCACGTAATTACGTCACTTCATAAGGTTCCCATGGCAATAGGGAGAAATGGCGCTTGTGTGAAGTAAACGCAACATTTTTCAACTTTCTGCTAATATATATGTGAGTTTTTTGCAACGAAAATACAGGGATTATGAAATCATGCTAGCCCCGCATATTTTGCTTTCTGAAATCGGTAATTTATGCGCCAAAAGAGCGGCGTATTTGAAAAAATGCGACCCCGCATAAATATGCGGCCTTTGGCTGATTATGTATTAAAACAAGCGATCGCATAATCGCGTTTTTCTGGAGGGACTGTTCAGTAGTCAGCACACTGTTAAGGGAGTCAGTCAGAGTGACAGCTAATGGCCATTAAAAACACTCAAATGACTGCTACATACTAATAACAAATTAAAGATACTCTTCATTTTTAGGCATTTGTTATTTACAGTAAGTATTAGTTATTTACATTATCAGTATTGATTGTATTTCACATTATATTCCACTCTCATTAAATAATTTGCAGTTGTTTTGTAAATTTTGTCATCACAAGTTTGTTGTTTTCAGGTCATTCCTGTTATGCGATAACATTTTGGCTTTGTAAGTGTTGGAAAAAAAGTTACCGTATATATAAATAATAAATAAAAAAATGCTCAAAAAATATTTAAATGCTTTTAGTACTCCTCACCTCACAAAATAAGACAAAAATATGCCAAACATTTAACGTTGCTGTGAAATTATTATTTAAAATGACTTGTCTAACAGGGTGGAACACCAGTGTTAACAGGTTCATTAAAGGTGGACAAGCTTTTCGTCATTGCCCTGCATTGTTTCTGTGGAACTGCACCTATATAATATTGTATATAATAAAAAAAAAAAAAACCTAAAAATAAATAAATAAATAAATAATAATCCAGATTTCCTTTGGGGGAGGGACACAAAAAAATACCAATGTGGTTCCTTATCACAATCAATCATTTTGGCAAAACCATTGTCTGTTCAGATGGCTAGAGAAATAATTACAAATTAGAGAGGACAGACATAATAAATTATTTTTTATTTATATTTGATTAAAAATACAGATGTAATAAATCATTTGGATTAACTAGATTAACAACCAACACAAAAACCATCACAAGAAATAATGGACATTAATGCCGTTTTTGTGTTTTTTATTAAGATGATAATTATGATGGGAAAAATGGATGCTGCATTAATTTTATTAAACATTGTAATATTTCATGCTCAGCCTAGGGGGTGGTCTTTTGTTTTGTTTGTTTTTTACCTCCAAGATGAGTTCAGCACCAGTGACCTGGGAGCTCAAGGGGTTCTTCCACAGTATTTTACGTATATAGAAATTTATATGCTATATGCACTAAATACTATTTATTCTACTATAATTTTTTTGAGCTAAATTAGCCATAGCTCACTGAGTGATCATCATAATAATGCCCAACAGGGTGGAACTTTAAGAGGGGACAAGCAGGATAACATTTCAAAAACTAAAGTAAAAGTTAGCCGGGAGAGTTGAAGCTTACCTCAGTTTGTACAGATGAATTCTAGTGGGAAAAATACATTGTCACTTCTATAAAATGGTCTCAGTGAAATTGCAGTCGGTTTTGGAAGGCGAGGATGTACTAACAGGGTGGAAAATGACTTCAGAGACAAGGTAATTGAAGAAAATTGTAAAATAAAAATAATAATAATAATAATTTATATGCATTATTAGAGGAAGTTAAGCCTAGTTTATAATTAAAACTAATTTTGAGGGTTTTTTTTAATCATTTCATGGTTTATAACTTTGCACTGAGGACATAATAAAATTGAATGCATATATCAATGAAACGGTGTGTAAAATAAAAATAGTATTTATAATTTATATTATCCATGTTTAAGTGATAAAGAATACCTTAATGTACAATCTAAGCCATTTCTTATAAATATGTGAATCATTTTAGAGAAAATATGATTAAATAAATAGGAATGACCCTTTAGCTGCTTTTACACTGTTTCGAGCAGCAGGTCTCGTGAGCGCGCGGTGATTCTAATCAGGAATAATTTGGTTCAAGTGAGAAAAGTTTGGAAAAGCCGCGTTATTTCTTCTGGCCACTAACTAATGCATCTTTATGATCAACTGATTCACGATAAAATGGAGCGAAGTGAGACGCACATTTGCCTTTCAAGTGGATCCAAAACATGTAATTCATTTTACAGTTATTGTGAAAACATCAAGATAGACTGAGCTCTTCAAATGCTTGAAAACACAAACCTGTCTTCATCCGAATCACAACAGATGCAGGAGCGCAGGCGAATGACGTCACACCACAAAAACAAAATAAAAGTCCCGTTTACAAACGGCTCTCTAAAATCACTAACATGCATAGAAAATAACAAAAATAATAAAGTAGAGGACAACAGAGTTTATTTCTTTGCGAAACTGATATTAAAATGTTACCCAATCTTGTGCTAAAATATTAGGAACTACTAAGACAAAACTGCAATGTTTAGATGCAGAATGCATTTATAACCAGTTTGGTCAGAGTTCACTTCAGGTCTTAGCCCTACACCTGTCAGTGTCTCATAAACATAAAGCTTTTAGAAAATTACAACCTCACTGGTAAAGTTGGGAAGGTATTTTTATTTTTTATAAACACCTAGTAAGGTTTAATGCATATAGTCGATCAGATATTCATTCTCTATGTACTCTCTGCATGTACTTGTTTACTACTGGCAAATAGTCTTTAGTGAAGAATCTGACTCCAAGAAGTCACACAATGGAAAAAAAAGTATTGCATGCACAACTTGGTTGTTTTAATACGTATATACTGCCTAATCATAACATTTTTATTCAAACTTATACTAGTAGTTTTGCACAATTTTTCCCACACATTTTGTTTGCATGCAATGCTTTATTACACCAAGCATACATTTGTGAAAACTGGCAGCTGAAAACACGTGCTGAGGGCCTTTTATGAAAGCAGCAGGAGACCATTTGTTGTACTGTACAAGAGTGTCATCTCTCAAACACTGTGTTCATAACAGGGAACGCTGAAGATACGGTGGCTGCTGCTCAAGTAGGCAACTTCTCGCACATGCAATGCTTGACATTCAGTCTGGCCTCTCTGTGTGCGCTGAAACTTCCTGCTGCCTCAAGACTGATTGTCTTCATTTTTCTACCAGAGTACTATTTGAGCACCACACACACAGTTTTTCTGAAGTCTTGTTTTGACTCGGCTGACATAACTGAATGTTCTACCCATATTTTCCTCCCATAGTTTCCATTTTGGCTCTGTTATCACATTTGTGATGTTGATTAACTATATTAAACTATATATATACACACCCACACACACACATTTTCTGCCCCATATCTTGAATTTTGCGATCATTGTAAATGCATTTTATTAGACTGAACTATGCAGTGAAAGGTCAGTCTAGCTAGTGTTTAAGCACTCAACTCCTCCTATAATAAGTGATGAATCTCTTACTTTTTTCATACATACATCTGCACTTCACTTCCCATTTTTACACATTTACTTAAATCTCTGTAAAATGAATGCATACACAGGATCATTATTTCTCTTCATGTGAGATTCATTACTAATATGACACTTTAGGCACTAACAGGTGCTAATATGTACTAGCAGTAAGCACCCTTCACGTATAATTCTCTGTCTGAAATACCCAGTCTGCTCAGCTGAATGACTTCAAGACTCGCTCTGCTTGTCAAACATTCAGCCTGCTTGATAGCAAATACTGTTCATTTGGCTCAATAGTCTAAAACACTCAACCTGCAAGACTGTCTATAAGTCCATCTTGAAGACTCAATCTGGTTCTCAGCAAATACCAAATCATGCTGATCACTAGTCTGCTGCGGTTGTGGTGGTACTCCAGCAGGGTGAAGAACGATTCACTTCTTCCTTTACATAATTTCCGCTAAATTTTTTTCCTCCTGATATGGGCACAGAAAGGGCATATTTTCTTTACACCGCCACACTCTGCAGGACACCAACCATCCAGGACAGAGTTTGGACACCCCGGTCTAGTACCTTAAAGGGTTAGTTCACCCAAAAATGAAAATTAGCCAATGTTTTACTCAACTTACAAGAATTAGAATGGGAGTAGATGGGTGTTTTCGTTCAACAGTCCAAAAGTAGTCAAATAAAGTGTGCACACCAATAATATGTGCTTCACATGCCTTTGGCGGGTGAATAAAGGCCTCCTGTAGGTAATTAATGCGTTTTTGTAAGAACAATATCCATAATTAATGTGTAATAAACCTTTTTATCTCACTTCTGCTGACTGTCATACGTCCAAGCCGTTTGTGGGGGATGACATATGAAGTACGTATTGCACATGCGCCTTAATGATGAATGCAGAAGCGTTGAGAAGAGACTGCAAAACAAAACACCAGTCACAAATTAGAAAGCACAAAATGATGATTTGTAAAGAAAAATGTCAGAGGATTTCGTTATAAGCCAAGAAGAGACTGGTTTTTCTTTGATAAAATAAGTAAACTTTGTTACCTTTGCTCCTGTAAACATATTTGTGAGACTAGCATATCTCAGAAGTGCATGCAAAATACACACGTCCTACGACATCTGCCCAGAACATCTTGCACATATGACAATCAGGGGAAGTGAGGTAGAAATGTGCATAACATTTTAAACGTGGATATTTTTCTGACAAAAATGCATTGATTCGCTACAGAAAGCTTTTGTTCACCTCCCGGAGGCGTGTGAAGCTCATTGTATTATGGATGTGCGCGCATTATTTGACTACTTTTGGACTGTTGGACAAAAACATCCATCTACTCCCATTCTGAATATTGACAGAATTTTAAGAAATTATTGTGAAAAGCTATTAATTAATTTAATTATAATGAAACCATAAACAAATATATAAATAAATCACCTTAAAATGGAAATAAGTCTACATAAAACACTTACTTTCAAATATTGTATTTTATTTGTTTATTCTGCATATCATGTTACCATTAACATTAAACAATATCATTACACCGTGAGTCATGCAAAATTGTAAGAGTAGGCTACTACTACTTCATTACTGATATTGTGATACGGCTGAGGCAGTATAACAATCCATTTGCAGGAGTTTATTGGGGACAGGCTGCGAGTCAGCACTGTAATGGCAGTCCGATCTTACACAAGGGGAATCCAATAGGCAGAGACGAGTAGTTAGGCGAATGGGTCAAACACAAACATCAGTCCAATCAGGCTATAAATCCAATGGGGCAATCCAAGAAGCAAAAACGTGATCATACACAAACAGCAGTCAGAATAATCAATGGGAAAATGCTTGGTAAGGCAGGTAACTGTCAATACTTTGCAATGTGGGAACACGCTGACTTAAATAGTGTCAAACAGAAAGTGACAGTAGAAGCAGAACGAGCGGTGAACATTCAGTACTCAGGCGAGGGCTCCCTCTGCTGGTGTGGCATTACAGAATCCCCCTCCCTATGAGTGCCTCCTGGCACTCGGCTTGGAAGTCCCCTTAGTCATGGCGCTGGTCGATCGGCTGACCCCCTCTCCTTCTGGAGTCCAATAGCTCATTGACCTTGTAGGCTGGCACTCTATCAAAGTCCAGGAGCAGTGGCAGTTCCTGAGTCTCACTGTTAGGGTCAGCATCCGGGTGGACCGGTTTGAGTAGCGACACATGAATATATGTATCCGTATCCAGTCGTCCACTGCAGGGACCAATGAGACCACTAGACTGATGTTATGAAATGAGTTTGGAGTAAAAACATGTTATTAAATGTGGAATTTTCACGTGCTATCAGATGAAGTAGCACTTATTACACAAAAGCATAATTTGCTACACAAACAGCTGTCATTATTGCAGAATAATTTCTTTGGTTTCTTGGTTTCTTGTTTTTTTTTGTTTTGTTTCTTTTGCGTAGCTTGACATTGAACTACTCCTCTGTGTAGGAAACATAGACTGTAAAAAAATATGGACGTAGTGTCCGTGACGTCACCCATAGACTCCTCAACAGCGGTTTTGAAGCTAAAGTGTGCAGAGTGGGCCGTCGCCATCTTGGCAGCGTATCACCTCGCGACTCTCCCGGATAATCGAAAATGGGCAAAAAGGCGGGAGCTGATTGCTGAAGCCACGCCCACCTAGCACGAAGGCATTGTCAGCAGCGGCAATCCACATGTCACTCAAGTGGCCACGCCCTTAATTATGCAGAACTTTAAGGCTTAATATAATTTAAACGGATGAGTTTAAAAAAATTCACCCCCCTCAAAGTTGTCATTAAGGGCAAAATTAGCAATATAGACCAAAATGATTTTTTGAACCAGGTAGTAAAAATGTTTTTTTCTGCTGTAAAGTTGGGCATTTTAACATGGGGAGTCTATGGGACTGACTCTCTTCTGCAGCCAGCCTCAAGCGCCCAGTCGATGAATTGCAGTTTTAGTCTCTTCCTTATTGGCTTCACGAGAGAGAGCGCGAGGTGATCTGAAAGCGCATGATGGAGATTTACCACTGATTCCGAAACCAGCTTTATTTTCATGATGTGCATGACAATCGCATTCGATTATTTGTGCAGCCCTTTAAAACAAAACACAGTGACAAGGATAGTTCACAAAGAAACATTTGTCGAAATATGAATGAATAATGAATTGCAGTTTTATTTACTTCCGTGTTGGCTTCATAAGAGAGAGCGGAAGGTTGCCGCTTGGTCTACAGACACACACACACACACACACACACACAAACAGCTGTAGTGATTGTTGTTGTTGTTCTACATATCTCTGTTCTTGTGTTCAGTTGCCTGTTCGGGGTAATGAGAGTGTGTTTGGATGTAATGTTTAGTCCTGGAGTTTGATCTGTTCTCCCTCCGGTTAATCATTCAGACACAATAACATAGAGACTCGTCTCCGTGTAAAGTCCATCAGCAAAAATTAGGAGTGTATGTGGATCACAGTGCAGGAACTCTTTCCTTCTACAGCGTCTCTGATACAATGAGCCTCATCACAGTCCAGACCACATTCACTCAGACGCTCTATCCTGGGTTTAGGCTTTATTATGGATCATCAGGGAAACTGTTTTGATGAATCAGAACAGACTGACAAGAGATTCTACCCAAAATGCTCTGAGCTGTGTGATAAATCAGTAACAGTGACAGGGCTTAAAGTTCTCCTGCACCATTTTACCTTTTTTAGGTTTTGATACCATGTGAAAGCTGGGTTCAAATCTCAGTCCCATCTCAGTTTTTGTCTATAGCTTGAACATATGGCTATAGAAGTTGGCTGATAACTATGATTTTCAGGAATGGAATATTGAGAAAAGTGGGTTTAAAGTGAGACGGGTTTCACTTTCACTTCACGGGTTTAACGAGAGCTATCTGTCAGGAGCGCTATACTGCATCACTACACAAACAGACTACCGTTACCCTAAAGAGGACAGTTTCCCATTGTTTATCATGGGCATAGACTCTGAACTTTTACATTTAGAAAAGTGATCGCAGTGCAACTGTTCACGCACCTGTGCATATAAAAAACTGTCATCGGACTGATCCTTTTAGTAACATCATCATCCGATCCTTCATTTCTGGATGTGAAATAGTCCATTATAACATTGTTAAGGGCACTGACATCAAGTTTGAGCAAAGTCATTTAAGTGAGCAGCTACTTCAGACTGCACTGTTCTCTTGAGCTCCGCCATCTCAAAAAAATAAAAAACTTTACGTGCTGTAGTTTACACAGGACTGGCCTGGCGGAAAATGTGCATTGATACACCTTTATTAGACCTATATATGTTACGTGGTTTATTTAGATTAACAGGAAAAGCTGTCAACTGTGGATATTGGCAATATCATTAACAATTCACAATAAAACAGTAATTTATAATCATTACAAATATGCCTTCTTCTTAACAAGGTTTTAGTCCATGCTGTGTTCTGTTAATGCGTGAACTTCATAATATTTGAAGTACACTTGTCGTCCAGTAATCACAAAAACCTTTGTGATTTATTACTTTCTAATAAACAAAGTATCAGCTTTTAAAATGATTCCAAATTCCTAACGAAATTTTAACAATAAATAGCTACAGTTTTGGCACTCTTTAATGCGGCAGACGTGGTCGCTTTAGCGTCTCAGTTCGAGCAGCAAGTGATCTTTCTCTTTACTAGATTATCCTACATAATGAACATGAATTAACATCAGAAGTTAGGCTATTTTGTAGGAGCGCCTACAGTAAACTAACTGAAATGTCTCATGTAAAAGCTCATTCAGCTTTTCAAACTGCGGAAAACGTATATTGCTTGTGAACATTGCAACGTAGTAAACATTTACTTCAGAATAACCATTCAGTGTTAATAAGCTCAACAGGCAGCTAGAAAAATAACTATATAGAGGTGCATTTTGCTTTATTTATGTATATTTATATTATTTTATTTTACCTGTTGTTTATGATTCAGTTCTTCCTATAAAATTGAATTTTACTAATTAAGAAAAACTCTGAAAGTGTGATAGACATACACTCTTAAAAATAAAGGTGCTCAAAAGGTTGATCACAGAACCATTTTTGGTTCCACAAAGAAACATTCAGTCAAAGGCTCTTTAAAGAACCATCTCTTTCTCAACTTTTTATTATCTGAAGAACCTTCTTTCGCCCCAAAGAACCTTTTGTGCACTGAAAAAAATGATTATGGCCCCAATTAAATTAAGCGTAATTCAATTTTGCTAGTTTAATCCATTTAAATTTAGTTTTTTGATTTTAATTAATACTTATTAATTAGTTTTAAACGAATTATGATTATGATGGTATGATTCATTGAATTTACTAAAAAAAATTATGGTAAGTGGTTGCAATCCATTTATTTTAGGTATATTTAATTAATTTTTTTAGTAAATTCAATGAATCATTTTTTTCAGTGTATTTCCCATCATGCACTGGGGCATGAGTAAAAAAAATGTTAAATTTTTCACAGTTTTCGAGTTGTATTTACACAGATTTATGGTTGCTTTTGATGTTACTTTTAGTGACATTAATTTTTGTGACCCCTGAAGTTAATTTTCTACTCAAAATGACCCATTTATACTCAAACACTATTCACTGATTGTTACCGTCATTGTGTGTGGTGTACCATGTACCGAGGTCTCTGAGAATGGTGAATACTGAGTTATATTACAGGCACTCTTGTTTGGAAGAGCAAAAATCTCTTGGATAAGAAAAATAAAGTTAGAGTTGAAAATATTGGGTTTGCTTAATTTGTCTGAAAATTAATGAAAGATACAATAGATTAAAAAAAATATTGGATTAAAATTAATTTTAATATGTAGAAATTAAACGATTAAATTGGTTTGGTTGCACAATTAATTTGAGTAAATTCTACTCAAATAAGTTTAGCTAAAATTATGAATATAATTAATCTGAAACTACTGAAAGAGATTAATAAACTCAATGTATAAAATATAAGTACAACCAATTTATAAAATATAAGTAAACTCAACTTATAAAATATAAGTTCACTCAACTTAAAAAATATATCTAGATTTAGATAAATTTATTTCGTGCAACCCCTTGACGTAATAAAATTAAGTAAATTCAACATAACATTTTTTTCAGTGTGGAATATAGATTCTTCAGATGTTAAAGGTTCTTTATGAAACCATTTAGACAAAAAGTTTCTTCTATGGCATCGTGAAGCACTTTTATTTTTAAGAGTGTATTACCGTACAACATTTCCAGGATGTATTGAGGATGCAAACTACACTCAGTGGCCAAGTGATGCTTATGGTCTGTGATATTGATATAGATAATGAACAATTCATTGTGACTGTATATTTCAAGTTGGAAAACACATTTGGTTCCCAGGTCATCTACAAGATGGAATAAAATACAGATAAACTGAAGATTAAATTTGACATAAACACATGACAGTATGATTGAAATGTTTAAATGTAAATATTAATATTATATTAATAAAATAAAACATGTTAATTCTGCACCTAAAAAAAACTATTTGGCAAAGTTTTTACTTATAGGAGCCAATGGCTCCTTACTTAATTTTTTGTTGTCTTGAACCCTGATGTGTCACGCTATCAGTCTCTGTTTCCTGGGTGTCCCCTAGTGAGCGCACTTCTCCTTAGGCACTTCACCATAGGCACTTTAATTCCGCTTGTCTGGTCATGTCGTCACAGTAATTGCACTCCAATTAAATCGCACAGGTGTTGACTATCCTTAGTCATTAGTCTCCCTATATAGAGCTGTCTTTCTCTGTCGTCTTTATGGAGTCCTTACCCTATGTGTGAGTTGTGCTTGTCTTGTGAGTCTTCTCGTTACCTTCTTGTTCATCCGCATTCTTATCCGTTTCATCCGGTTCCCTTTTTGTTTGGTTTGTCTCTCTAGACAGTTTTATTTTGTATTTATCCTGTTTGTGCAATAAACCTCACCTGCAATTGGATCCTACCTTCTCCTTGTGTTTTTCCCATAACCCAACCGTCACAGAAGGACTCCATCATGCCTAGATCCAGCGGTGTGAGATTTCGAATCTGTTCCCCAGCCACCATGGAGGAACGGAGGGGGAGATTCCGGAACTTAACCACCCTTCATCAAAAGGGAAGCGAGGTGGGTGGCCTGGCGCAAGTGTTTTGGACTTTGGCAGTCGGGTTAGGTTACAATGATGCAGCACTAAAAGATTTGTTTAATAATTGCCTGGATGATCCTTTACCTCAATGGGAGATGAAGGGGTTAGAGATCCTGGACTTTTGGGGGTTTACCAAATACCTGCACCATCGTGCTCAGTGGAATGCAACAACCACACCAGAGTTTCCAGACAAGACTGCCACCTGCCCAGCGCCACAGCACAAGATGGCCACCAGCCTAGCACCACAGCACAGGAGGGTCGCCAGCCCAGAGCCACAGCTTAAGATGGACGACTCAACGCCTGAGTCTCCAGACAAGGTGCCGCCGACTCGCCATCGTGGAGGACGGAGGAGGAGGAGACAGGCGTCGACCGTCCCTCAAGGCCTGGAGAAAGCCCCAGAGGCCGAGGCTGTTCCCGATGCGGTGCCCGATGCAGTTCCCGAGGCGGAGCCCGATGCAGTTCCCGAGGCGGAGCCCGAGGCTGTTCCCGATGCCGAGGCGGTGCCCGAGGTGGTGCCCAATGCCGAGGCGGTGCCCGATGCTGTTCCAGAGGCCGATGCCGATGCTGTTGCCGATGCTGTTCCCGATGCCGAGGCGGTGCCCGATGCCGAGGCGGTGCACGATGCCGTTCCAGAGGCCGACGCGGTGCCCGAGGCTGTTCCCGAGGCGGTGCCCGAGGCGGTTCCCGATGCCGAGGCGGTGCCCGATGCCGAGGCGGTGCCCGATGCCGAGGCGGTACCCGATGCCGAGGCGGTGCCCGATGCTGTTCCAGAGGCCGACGCGGTGCCCGATGCTGTTCCAGAGGCCGATGCGGTGCCCGATGCCGAGGCGGAGCCCGATGCTGTTCCCGAGGCCGATGCTGTTCCCGAGGCCGATGCTGTTCCCGAGGCCGATGCTGTTCCCGAGGCCGATGCTGTTCCCGAGGCGGTGCCGAGGCGGTGCCCGAGGCTGTTCCAGAGGCCGATGCCGAGGCGGTGCCCGATGCTGTTCCAGAGGCCGAGACCGACGTAGTGGCCGAGGCGGTGCCCGATGCTGTTCCAGAGGCCGATGCGGTGCCCGATGCCGAGGCGGAGCCCGATGCTGTTCCAGAGGCCGAGGCGGAGGCCGATGCTGTTCCCGAGGCCGATGCTGTTCCCGAGGCCGATGCTGTTCCCGAGGCGGTGCCCGATGCTGTTCCAGAGGCCGATGCTGTTCCCGAGGCGGTGCCCGAGGCTGTTCCCGATGCCGAGGCGGTGCCCGAGGTGGTGCCCGAGGTGGTGCCCGATGCAGTTCCCGAGGCGGTGCCCGATGCAGTTCCCGAGGCGGTGCCCGATGCCGAGGCGGTGCCCGATGCCGAGGCGGTGCCCGATGCCGAGGCGGTGCCCGATGCTGTTCCAGAGACCGACGCGGTGCCCGATGCTGTTCCAGAGGCCGATGCGGTGCCCGATGCCGAGGCGGAGCCCGATGCTGTTCCAGAGGCCGATGCCGATGCTGTTCCCGAGGCCGATGCTGTTCCCGAGGCCGATGCTGTCCCCGAGGCCGATGCCGAGGCGGTGCCCGATGCTGTTCCAGAGGCCGAGACCGAAGTGGTGGCCGAGGCGGTGCCCGATGCTGTTCCAGAGGCCGACGCGGTGCCCGATGCTGTTCCAGAGGCCGATGCGGTGCCCGAGGCCGAGGCGGAGCCCGATGCTGTTCCAGAGGCCGAGGCCGATGCTTTTCCCGAGGCCGATGCTGTTCCCGAGGCCGATGCTGTTCCCGAGGCCGATGCTGTTCCCGAGGCGGTGCCCGAGGCTGTTCCAGAGGCCGATGCCGAGGCGGTGCCCGATGCTGTTCCAGAGGCCGAGACCGACGTAGTGGCCGAGGCGGTGCACGATGCCGTTCCAGAGGCCGACGCGGTGCCCGAGGCGGTGCCCGAGGCGGTGCCCGATGCCGAGGCGGTGCCCGATGCCGAGGCGGTGCCCGATGCCGAGGCGGTGCCCGATGCCGAGGCGGTGCCCGATGCTGTTCCAGAGGCCGACGCGGTGCCCGATGCTGTTCCAGAGGCCGATGCGGTGCCCGATGCCGAGGCGGAGCCCGATGCTGTTCCAGAGGCCGAGGCGGTGCCCAAGGCCGAGGCGGTGTCCGATGCTTTTCCGGAGGCCGAGGCGGGGCCCGAAGCCGAGGCGGTGCCCGATGCTGTTCCGGAGGTCGAGGCGGTGCCCAAGGCCGAGGCGGTGTCCGATGCGGTTCCGGAGACCGAGGCGGGGCCCGAAACCGTTCCCGATGCGGTGCCGGAGGCCGTTCCCGATGCAGTGCCCGAGACCGCTTCGCCCTGGGGGACTCCGACGGTGACCAAGAGGACGTGGTGGTCATCCGCTCCGCCCTGGGGGACTTCGGCCGCGACCACGTGGAGGTGGTGGCCTTCCGCTCCGCCCTGGGGGGTCTTCTGCTTTGACCACATGGGTGTGATGGCCCTCTGTTCCGCCCGGGTGGGCATCACCTAATGTCCTCCATTTACCAATGTTTTGTTTTCATTTGTTTTTTGTTTTTTCTATTTTCCTCCGTTGAACCTGGCCCTCCGTCCCTCCCCTCTTTCCTTCCGCCGGTCCACCACCCTCCTGGACTCCTTGTTTTGTGTTACACCTTCCTGTCTCTGCCTTTCCATCACGTCTGGTTGTTCCGTCTCTTTTCTTCCATTTTACCTGGTTGTCCTGTCTTTGTCTCTCCTTTTCACCTGGTTGTTTGTCTCTGTTTTCTGACCCTCCGTCCCTCCCCCTAGTCCGCCTCCGCTTCACCTCCCTCCTACCTCTTTTTCTGTTGGGTTTTCCGGGGTTTCAGGTGGAGCATCTGGTAGCTGCTCCGTAGGGGAGGGGGTAATGTCACGCTATCAGTCTCTGTTTCCTGGGTGTCCCCTAGTGAGCGCACTTCTCCTTAGGCACTTCACCATAGGCACTTTAATTCCGCTTGTCTGGTCATGTCGTCACAGTAATTGCACTCCAATTAAATCGCACAGGTGTTGACTATCCTTAGTCATTAGTCTCCCTATATAGAGCTGTCTTTCTCTGTCGTCTTTATGGAGTCCTTACCCTATGTGTGAGTTGTGCTTGTCTTGTGAGTCTTCTCGTTACCTTCTTGTTCATCCGCATTCTTATCCGTTTCATCCGGTTCCCTTTTTGTTTGGTTTGTCTCTCTAGACAGTTTTATTTTGTATTTATCCTGTTTGTGCAATAAACCTCACCTGCAATTGGATCCTACCTTCTCCTTGTGTTTTTCCCATAACCCAACCGTCACATGATGTGGCCAAATATAAAAAAGTAATAGATTTAAACATTTAATCATGCTCTAAAGTGAAATGTCAACAGGCCGTTGGCTCCCTCTGCAGGGAATAGATATAATACATAATGTACTTAATGTAATCTGCCTAAACATAAAATGAACATAACCATCTTATGTATTTTAACAGTGTTGTTCAATGCAGTCATGTACTTTCTTGGTTTTTATTTTTTTTAAGCCAATTATTATTGCCTCATCATTAGTTTATATATAAGTAGACATACTAAAGCCTGATTTTCACTTAGGTGTGTTTGTGTTACTAAAAATACCAGATTACTTAGTTTCAAAATAATCAGTAGATTACTTTATTACCTAAATCATAATTAGTTACAGCCCTAGATTAGTTAAAATATTTTTAAATGCATCTGCATTGTTTTACTTTTTGTAATTAAAAGACAAATATTGTAACGTTCTAGTGAACCAAGTATTTTGTCCCCTCTTGTAAGCTAAGAGTGTTGTCACATCCCTAGTGTTGATTAGTGGTAATATAGCTCATTATTTTCCAGGTATATAATAGAGATTTCATACTTCAGGTTAACCATATATTCATGAAAAATAAAACCAGTTTGAATAAAGAAAGCAATAACTTTGCAATAGTATCCTTTCTAATGTTAAAGTTGTCACTGTCCCCGGAAAAAAGTTCAGGCTCAGGATTTTTTTTTTTTTTTTTGCTTTAACCCCTGCAGTGAGGTGTTAGTCTCTTCATGACATTAATACTGCAGCTGAACTTTTGTCACTGAAATAACAGTGAGAATAAATGTGTGCTATAAAACCTCATATAGAAAGTAAGATCTGTGTGTATGTGTGTGATTGTCTTTATGCATAAATAATAAAACACAATGACAAATGAACTTGAATATCATGAATATTATCGATTCCTCCAAAGACTGACAAGCTTCAGGAGTTTCTGACATTAAAAAAAAATATGACATTAAACATGTAATAAAATATATTGTAACTAAAGTAAAGCTGTATGTGTTTTTTTTTTTTTTTTGAGTTCCAAAATTAACAAGTTTGAAACTCATATATTTAAGGACAAAATTTTTTTTTACTAAATCATGTACAAATGTGTTAAGAGTGCCTATCATTCCAGTCAGTAAAAGAAATTTAACTGCAAAAAAAAAGTATTGAGAAACTTGTTTAGTGTGTTTAAGAGAGCATGTTCAATAATTGGAATAAAATAACATGGTGTCAGAAGATATGGGTTTCTTCGTTTAGTGAGAAAAGGTAGAAAGATCGGCAGCTGAAGAAGACTAATTCTGTGGCACAGTGAGTAATAGAAGACCTTTCAAATTCAATGCCTCAGGCAAATCTTTGGTGTATCCCGGCTTGACTAGCTCCGAAATGAAACTGTATGTCAACAATGTGGCAACCATTTCACAAATGAAGAGGTGATATGGAAAAGACGCTTACAGTGGTTTGGGCAGGTGTGTCTAATGGACATTGCTCGACTGCCATACAAACCACTTTGGCGCCAACAACCACCAACAGGGAAGGCACACTGCCATGCGCAGAAGAAGACCTGGATGAAACAAGTAGAAGACAGCCTTAAGAATCGTCATCTCACACACGTAGATGCCAAGACCCTATCCACTGATCAATTAGCATGGGGTCAACTTGTGGAAGTCGCTGGGAGGCTGTCAGCACCTACAGCAGCATATAAGCTAAGAAGTTGTATTCGGAACGGCGCCAGCTAAGGAAAAAGAGAAGAGAACAACAGCTAAACATAGCACAAAATAAAAAAAACAGACATATAATGTGCATTAAAGCACAGGAGTGGACAAAATGAAGCATTACACACCTCCATCATCTCTTTTGCTGATGGGCAATATGAGTGAGAACTGGCACAGGTGTAAACAGTGGTTCAATTTGTACATGACGGCAACTGGATCAGATGACAAAGAGGAGACTGTCAAAATTTGATATTCTCCTACACAAGGTTGGTGAGGAAGCCTTGGATGTGTATAATACACTGCAGATAACATTTAGAGATCCAGAAAACCTGACAATGGCAGAGATTATTATAGCATTCACAGAGAATTATAGCCCCAAGAAAAATTTTGTTTTTGAGCGCTATCAATTCTGGACACATGGCAATTAAGAATCAGTTTGAATTAACAAACTTGTTGAAGAAATGTGCCAGAAATGTAAGCAATTTGGACTAACTGAAAATGACGTGATAGTTTTCAGCATATCAGATCCTAGAATGAAAGAGTGGCTACTGAGGGAAACTGATCATACACTAGATAAAGCCATTGAATTTGGCCAGTCTCACCCACCATGGGGTCCTATCCGTCCTACAGCAGGTAACGGAAAAGGGAAAGAGAGTCAAGTCCCCACGGCCAAGCCTATGCTTGAGTAAAGTGTTTTTTGAATGGCGTTTCATGCATGAGACACTGCAAGAGACGCGAGCGCAACAGTCAAACACATCAATGTTTACACAGAAAAAAACAACCCAATCGATTAAAAAACCTGTAAAGAACTACCACTGTATGTCTGATATTTCATGTTTGCAACATGGTGACAGCCTGAAAGCTGCTGTTGTTTTTAAAGAACATTTATAATTAATAAAAATGTACTGGTGTTAAACTTTGTCAGTTTTTTATTTGGATTACCTTGACTTAATAAGTTTCCTCATAATTTCTGAACACAATATGTATAAGGCAAATTTGTACAATATGTAGTTGTAGTTTTTGCATCTTTTCTGCAAAGATATTTTGTGATTATTTAAGTGATTTGTTTAACATAATGTTGACAACTTCATGTGTGCTGCACTTGAGTAAAATTTTGACATGTTGCAATGCTTGAAAGTTGCTACTCGGCAAGTGCATAAGACACTAACCTTCATCAGGACTGGCCACTGAGAAACACGATTGGCATCAGAGAGGGAATTTTAAGCCTGATGTGAGACACCTGTGTTTAGACCTACATAAGTGGGTTTGTGCCATGCTTTATTGTTCAGTCTTGGTCCTATGTTACCACACTGCAAAAAATGGTTTATTTAGTATTTTTGTCTGGTTTCTAGTCAAAATATCTTACAATTCTTAAATCAAGATACTTTTACTAGATAAGCTAAATGACTTAAGATTTTTAGTCTTGTTTTCAAGGGTTAAAAAAACTAAATTAAGTGCCTTTTGCTTAAAACAAGTAAAATTATCTGCCAATGGGGTAAGTAAAATACTCTTGTTTTAAGAATATTTTACTTACCCCCCGGCAGATAATTGTACTTGTTTTAAGCTAAATGCACTTAATTTAGTTTTTTTCATCACGTTTTGAAGTGAGATTCTTGTATTAATGCAACGGAAACCTGTTTAGATCTTAAAAAAATCAAAACATTTGCTTCTCTAAGTGGTGCCATTTAAACTGTTGACGTTCCAAGACATTACATTAAGAACCATAATTCAATCAAAATACTGTAAATCCTACTAAATAAGAAACAAAAATGAGTGGATTTAGCACTGGAACTATAAAGGATACACCCGGAAAGTCCACTTAAGGAGGTAAAGCTTTTTCACATTTGGCTCCCAAACTCTGGAATAGCCTTCCTGATAATGTTCGGGTGTGGCGGCGGTGGCGTGGTTTAGCGAAGTCTGCAACGGGAGAGCGAATGAAGAGACGAGCGGTGGTAAGTGGTTCAGGTGAGAAACTGTTAACAGCTGGGTCTCATTGCAGTGATTGGCGTGGGGAACCGGTACTTAAGCCACACGACAACCAGAGAAGAGCGGGAGAGCTGAGGACTCGTGGGGAATCCGAGCGGAGGCAAGCTGGGGAAGCCTCAAAGCAGACGGGCGTTACACAGAGAGGAAAAGACGTTTAAACGGGTGCGCATGTGGCGCGACTTTATTTTCTGTTTTCTTTTAAGTTGTATAATAAATACCCTGCTGGATCTGCGAGCCGACCATGACCATCACTTCCAGGCCATGATGCAGGTCCAACAGGAGGACCGCGAGCTGTTCCGGAGCTTGCTGGCCCGGGAGGGTCGGATGGGCGCGGCCTCCCCCAGCGCCGGCCCCGGCCCCCACATGCCGCTCGCGAAAATGGGGCCCACGGATGACCCAGAGGCGTTTCTGGACCTATTCGAGAGGACGGCCGAGGCATGTGGGTGGCCGATGGACAGCTGGCCCGTCCGGGTGATCCCACTGCTGTCGGGGAAGGCCCAGAAGGCGGCACAACAACTGCCCGTCCCGAACCTCCTGGTCTATGCCGACCTGAGAAGAGCCATCCTCCAGAGGGTCGGCCTCAGCCCCGAACAACACAGGCAGCGCTTCCGGTCGCTGGAGCTGAGCGAAGCAGGCCGGCCCTTTGTATTGGCACAGCAGCTCCGGGACTTGTGCCGCAAGTGGCTGTTGGCTGGAGGCCATCTGGCCATCCAACTGGCGGAAGACCAGCTGGCGGTGTGTTCCGGGGTCGGCGAGCCCCTTCCTGCTGTCTCTCTCTCTCTCTCTTCCCCTGTCTCCCCCTCCCCCCCACCCCGAAATCTGTCCCTCTCCCTAGGTCCCGTTGGGTGGGGCCACCGAGGTCCGGCCCCCGCTGAAGGATGGAGCCCACAGCCGGGGCACGAGGCCCTGAGCGTGGAATGGCCGCGCCTCAACGAAGGGGGACGGAGGAGCCCCCTGCTGCTTCCCCACGCCAATTCCCAGACCCACTTCCGGCCACTAGGGCGGCGGGGAGGCCTGGGCCGGATTCCGGATGACCCGCAGGCCGCCCCCGATCAAGCCGGGCTGTACCAAATACCCGTGAGTATTAAGTGGGGTACCTATCAGGCTTTGGTGGATTCAGGTTGTAACCAAACCTCCATCCATCAAAGCCTGATACAATCCGGGGCATTGGATACGGGCCGCATGGTTAAGGTAAGGTGTGTGCACGGGGATATAGTGGAATACCCTGTAAAGGCCATAGCCATTAAATTTAGGGGCCAAAAGCATAATGTGGAGGTGGCCGTTAGTCCGCGCCTCCGGCATCCGCTAATCTTGGGAACTAATTGGCCAGCGTTTCAGCAATTATTGGGGTGTTTAACAGTGGGTGCCGTCGGGGGGAAGAACTGGCCGGGGGGCAGGGCGAGCGCTCAGGTGGGAGAATCTGTACCAGGACCTAGAGGGGTTGTCTCAGGGGATCCGAGCGGCGTGGCGAGGCTAAACCTTTCCAGTCACGATGACTTTCCCCTGGAACAATCCCAAGACGAGACACTCAAACATGCGTTCGAGCAGGTCCGTTCTATCGATGGGCAGGTCCTCCATCCTGAGCGCCCGTTAGCCCATCCGTATTTTGCCATTATCAAGGATCGGTTGTATTGAGTGACCCGCAACGTTCAGACAAAAGAAGATACAACCCAATTGTTAGTACCTTGGAGCCGTCGGGAAATGCTTTTCCAGACGACTCACTGTAATCCTATGGCAGGGCACTTAGGAGTAATGGCAACACTAAATCGTCTAACGACCCGATTCTTTTGGCCGGGCATTCACGAGAACGTGCGCAGGTGGTGCGCGTCTTGTCGGGAATGTCAGCTGGTAAACCCACCGGCCACCCCAAAAGCGCCATTGCGCCCTATTCCGCTAGTGCAGGTCCCCTTCGAACGAATTGGTATGGACCTCATCGGGCCGTTAAAACGATCGGCACAGGGACATCGTTTCGCGTTGGTCTTAGTGGATTACGCGACACGATATCCTGAAGCAGTGGCGCTCCGCAACATCTCGGCGAAGAGTGTGGCGGATGCCCTGTTTTGCTTAATCTCCCGCGTGGGAATCCCAAAGGAGATTCTCACGGACCAGGGCACCGCGTTTATGTCACGCACATTAAGTGATCAAACCATGATCCGGAAGTTCGTACAAGAAGACGCGAAAAATTGGGACCCTTGGCTAGAACCCCTCTTATTCGCTGTGCGCGAGGTCCCCCAAGCCTCCAAGGGGTTTTCCCCCTTCGAGCTTCTTTACGGACGTCAGCCCCGGGGGGTGTTGGACGTCCTGAAAGAAACTTGGGAGGACGGATGCTCGGATAGCAAAAGTGAAATTCAATATGTCCTGGACCTGCGAGCAAAACTCCATACACTGGGGCGGCTATCTATGGAGAATTTGCTTCAGGCCCAGGACCGACAAAGCCAGCTGTATAACCGGGGGACTAAGCTGCGAAAATTTGCACCGGGAGATAAAGTGCTCGTATTACTGCCAACCTCTAGCTCCAAATTATTAGCCAAGTGGCAAGGACCCTTTGAGGTCACACGGCAGATAGGAGATCTCAATTATGAGGTAGTACGAACAGATAGAGGTGACTCACGGCAAATCTACCACCTCAACCTCCTTAAAAAATGGAGCGGGGAGGAGTCAGTGCTGCTAGCGACGGCAGTGAGTGGGGAGGAGGATCTCGGGCCGGAGGCGGTTACTAAAAATAAATCCCTCGCACTGGCCCTAGGGGGAGATCACCTCTCGCCCTCGCAGCTCACTGACATTGCACGTTTGCAGGTAGAATTTGTGGACGTGTTTTCGCCCCTACCTGGTCGGACTGACCTGATTCAGTACCACATTGAGACAGAGCCGGGTGTCGTAATTCGCAGCCGGCCATATAGGTTACCTGAACACAAGAAAAAAGTAGTTCAGACTGAATTAGAGGCCATGCTGGGGATGGGAGTAATCGAGGAGTCACACAGTGATTGGGCGAGCCCGATAGTTTTGGTACCTAAAACGGACGGCTCAGTGCGGTTTTGTGTAGACTATCGCAGGGTGAATGCAGTATCTAAATTTGATGCTTATCCAATGCCGCGAATTGACTAGTTGCTCGATCGTTTAGGCACGGCTCGCTTTTACTCGACATTGGACTTAACCAAGGGATATTGGCAGATCCCCTTATCTCCCATGTCCAAAGAAAAGACAGCCTTCACCACGACGTTCGGATTACACCAATTTGTTACGCTTCCTTTCGGCTTGTTCGGGGCCCCAGCTACGTTTCAACGCCTCATGGATCGAGTACTGCGGCCCCATGCTGCATATGCCGCAGCCTACCTGGATGATATTATCATCTATAGTGGGGACTGGCCACGGCATATGGAGTATGTGAGGGCGGTCCTCAGGGCGCTGAGACGGGCGGGGCTGACGGCCAACCCGAAGAAGTGTGCAGTTGGGCGGGTGGAAGTAAAGTATCTGGGCTTCCACTTGGGCCACGGGCAGGTGCGTCCCCAAATCAATAAGACGGCAGCAATTGCAACCTGCCCCAGGCCCAAGACCAAAAAGGAGGTGAGGCAGTTCTTGGGGCTGGCGGGATATTACAGGAGGTTTATTCCTCGTTATTCGGACCTCACCAGCCCATTGACTGACCTCACTAAAAAGGAGGTACCGGATACGGTCCAGTGGACGGAGCAGTGCCAACAGGCCTTTACCCGAGTTAAGGCTGCCCTGTGTGGCGGGCCGCTCCTGCACTCTCCTAATTTTTCTCTCCCTTTTTTCTTGCAGACGGACGCGTCGGACAGGGGACTGGGCGTGGTCCTGTCCCAGGAGGTGGAGGGGGACGACCGCCCGGTGCTGTACAGTACTCGGAAGCTCTCGAAGAGAGAGACTAAGTACAGCACCATAGAGAAGGAGTGTTTGGCCATCAGGTGGGCGGTTCTCACCCTTCGCTATTACCTCCTGGGACGGGAGTTCACCCTCTGCTCGGACCACGCACCTCTCCAGTGGCTCCACCGCATGAAGGATACCAACGCGCGAATCACCCGTTGGTATCTAGCTTTACAGCCATTTAAGTTCAAGGTGATTCACAGGCCGGGGGCGCAGATGGCTGTGGCCGACTTCCTCTCCAGGAATGGGGGGGGATTGCAGGACAGATAGCTCCCCGGCCTGAGTCGGGCGGTGGGGGTATGTGGCGGCGGTGGCGTGGTTTAGTGAAGTCTGCAACGGGAGAGCGAATGAAGAGATGAGCGGTGGTAAGTGGTTCAGGTGAGAAACTGTTAACAGCTGGGTCTCATTGCAGTGATTGGCGTGGGGAACCGGTACTTAAGCCGCACGACAACCAGAGAAGAGCGGGAGAGCTGAGGACTCGGGAATCCGAGCGGAGGCGAGCTGGGGAAGCCTCAAAGCAGACGGGCGTTACACAGAGAGGAAAAGACGTTTAAACGGGTGCGCATGTGGCGCGACTTTATTTTCTGTTTTCTTTTAAGTTGTATAATAAATACCCACGAGCCTCAGAACGCCGATTCCGGTCTCCTTCCTCTTTGATCGTTGAACGATATTACATCGGGGTTCAGACACACTCTCTCTGTTTAAATCTAGATTAAAAACACATCTCTTTCAACAAGCATTCGAATAATGTATCTCATAATTTTGGACTGCAGTTGTATCTGATCAAATGCGCATTCTTATTCTTTAGCATGGGTTAAACTAATTAATTTTACTTGGTCGAAACAGTAGCTACTGTTCTAATGAGCTAATGATGTCTCTATTTGTTTCTATGTTTTGCCATTTACATCCCGTGGTAACTAGGATTTACACAAGCTCCAGTGTGGATCCAGATCACCTGAGAAGAGATGATGCTCCAGTCCGTATCCAGCCCAGATGGTGGATCAGGACGTAAAGAGGACCTCAACAGTTCTGAATGTCAGTGAAGACCAGGACAACTAGACGAGCCCCAGAGATCCCCCGGTGAATTTGGCTGGCCATGGAAGATCCTGGCATATGCAGCTGTGTAGGGCCACTTTCTTCTCATCTTTATACTTAATTTTAGTGATATATGACAAATATCAAGTGCACCTACTTATTTTAGTTAAAGAGTTAGTTCACCCCATTATGAAAATTCTGTCATTAATTACTCATCCTCATGTCATTTCAAACCTGTAAGACCTTTGCTCATCTTAGGAACACAAATAATGATTTTTCCGATGGATTCTGGAGCTGTCTGACACCGCAGAGACAGCAATGCAACCGAGATGTTCCCAAGTCCAGAAACATAGCAGGGAGATCTGAAAAATAATACTTTTAATACTACGAGAATACTTTTTATGAGCAAAAAAAACTAAACAAATAGACTTTATTCAACAATTTGTCTCCTCTGCATCACCCTGGTGCCGTTTTGGAGGATATCTCAGCTGCGTCATGCTGATACACTGTTTCCATTCAGATCAA